>NC_060125.1:326932741-327532741 GCF_021461395.2 Schistocerca americana
CAACCGCGCTGCGTCATGGCCCTGAAAGATCATTCTGAATAAATTGAAAATTCTTACCTCAATATGGTCGCCGGATAACGCGTGTATATCCGCTCCTATAAGAAATTTTTCTGGCACGGCCCTGTGCAATGCTAGCCGATAGATTTGTCATGTATAAAAAAAAAAAACTGATTTTCCTTTACAATCATCAGGATAACCATGGATTGGAGAAATTAGTAAATTCTGTAAATTGAAATGAATGATTGTCAAAAGTTACTTCTTATGAGAAAGATTATTATTAAGAGATTTTTTTAAACATTTACATATGCGCGAGGCTGCTTTTACCTTACACTACAACGCTCAGGCTCCGCCATCGCTCCACCACGAAAGGCCCTGTCAACACGATACACCAGACTGCTAGCTAGCAACTACTTACTCCAACTGCTACACAGTTCCTACTGCAGTCAACACTGCTCTTTGTTCTGAGATTCTCTTATAGCTTACATATCGCAGGCAGCGCGTGAGCAATCCATCGAAATTACATCTGCTCGAGTGCACTAGCAAGAAATTCCTTAATCGTGGACCTCTTACAAGGTGACTAAACTGTTTTTAAAAGATTGTTACTACTAGTACTATTTCCTGTTGTACTGATTACACAAGTGACCAATAGTTACATTCTTTTCTCAAACAGTGGCATTAACGCCTGACACAGTGCGTTACAGTTTGTGAAACAAAATATGAACATCGCCTTCCCCATATTGTCCATCCACTACATATTTTGTACTTTGAACCACGTGTCTATGATAGTGAGACATGTACGTCACATATGCTAACGAATCTCATGGAAATGTGTTCTCAGAGTTTGAGGAAGCTCCCGCAATAAACCAGATTTCTTCGTTAATGACTTCATAACAATGTATGAATTAATTGACCGTTCAACACAACACTAGTATAACGATTACAATTGGACGCAACTTCCTAGAGTGGAAGACGCCACGTAAAGATGGTTCATTTTCCATTCTTCTTGTTATTCTGGTTCTTTTTATTTGCCCACCAGTTTTTCATTGTTTGCGAGAATTTAGCTCTTCTTTCTTCCCTCCATTTTGTTCAGAATATTCGAGCTTTTGTCTCTGGCTTAACCTCCCATTTTTCTACTTTTATTCTATTGTTCCTTACGTATATTTCTTCTTTGGTGATTTTTGGCTAATTCCAAGTCTTTATTAACATTTTGGATTCATTCTCCTCCATTACCGAGGGAATATACGTATTTTACTATTAATTTTGTTAGTCAGTGTTCGGGAAACCTCATTACGTGGCCGTAGAATTTGAGATCTCTTTCCCTCATGTCCGTCTCTATGTTAGAATATTCTTCAATTTGGGACGTTTTCTGTAGTCTACATCCATTCTCGGTCCATCTTGGTCCCAAAATTTTCGTCATTATTTTTCTTTCTTCTTTCTTGAGATTTTCTTTATCAGTTTTCAGTGGACCTCTTACATAACCCTCCACTGGGGGGGGGGGGGGGGGGGGGGGAGGGGGCAAAAATTTTGCAGCGATGGTGAGTCAATTGGACTTGCCATGAGCAACAAATTTTTCCAAAATGTATTTAGTATACTAAGGCTACAATCACAGAGTACATACTTTATTGTTAAGAATGAAATAGATTGCACACGCCCTGAGTTCAGAACCTATTAAGAAATGACAAAATGTATACGAAATGAGTACAAAATATATTAACAACTGACATAAAGTGCACATGCACTGCATAGTTCTTCACCATTTTACAAGAACTTAAACATATTGAGAATTGAAATAAAGTACACATACACTATAAAAGTCTTTACCATTTTACAAGAATTTAAACATATTGAGAATTGAAATAAAGTGCACACACACTATAAAAGTCCTTACCATTTTACAAGAATTTAAACGTATTGAGAAATGAAATAAAGTGCACACACACTGGATAAGTCTTTAACATTTTAACATGAACTGATCACGTTAAGAGGTGAAATAAAGTGCACACGCACTGTAAAAGTTTTAGCATCTTGTACAAGAACTGAAATGAAATAAAGTGCATATGAACTGTAAAAGTCTTTAGCATTTTTTTTACAAGAACTAAATACATTAAGAAGTAACATAAAGTGCACACACACTGTAAAAGTCTTTATCATTTTTACAGGAACTAGGAATGGAATGGGAAGGATAGCATCATGGATGTAGAACAGTAGGTAGCACGCAGCTGCACTGAAAGTCCATATCTTTCTACAGAAGCAGAACACCAACTGAGACAATCTGAAGTTCTCTACCCTGAAGTATTTATCAGTGTAGCCAAGACACTGAAATGTTGCATTAATATTATATGTTATCATTTTGGTAGTACATTAGGTACACCAAACAGTAGGTCCACAATAACATCTCCATCATTCGAGGTGGTGGAGAGCTTGATATGTCAACACCACATTCTTGTAGAATCCATTCTCTTACATCAACGTAGAATTAGTGCAAAAACCAAATATAGTGTTCCATGATCATGAGGATAGACAGGGCATATGGATATTGCAGTAATTGCTGGTAATTAGGTCAGAAGGTGAAGGATATATTAGGTCTTATGCTAGTCATCATTCAGAATTACACTAATGTATCAACTGATCTAAATAACTATTGACACTCATTGACTATTTACACAGCATTTAAGTAGTATATATAGAGTATTACAGAACATTATTCATAAGTCATATCAATACAGTAATTATTGGCACTCACTGGACAGTTACAAAGCATTTTTGATGCATTATTCACAAGTCATCATTCAAAATGAGTTAATTATTGGCATAGCATTTATGCATGTCATCTAATTATGGTAATCATTAGCATCATAAGTCATCTCATTACAGTTTACAGTAATCATTGGCATTGCATTTATGCATAAGTCATCTCGTTACAGTAAACAATGGCATCTTAAGAAATCTCATTACAGTAATTATTACAGAACATTATTCATTAAGTCATCTACTTACATTATTTAACGACATAGCATATTCATGACTCCTCTCATTACAGTAATTATTGGCATCATCTCATATCATTACAGTTTACAGTAATCATTGACATTGCATTTATGCATAAGTCATCTCGTTACAGTAATCAGTGGCATTCATTGGCCAGTTACTAAACATGCAGCAAGTACTGAGTATTACAAAACACTATTCATAACTAATCTGATTGCAGTAATTATTGGCACTCATTGGCCATTTACAAAGTATTCATATAGTTTTACAAAACATTATTCAGTATTATTCACAAGTCATCATTCAAAACATGAGCTATTGAGTGTAGCATCAAGCTACTGGTTTTTATATATGATATCATGCAAGTGACATAAGACATATTTAAAATGTAAGACATTTGAACTATTACTCAAGGTCGGTAGTCCAATAATACATAGACATAATGGAATCAATACACAGATTAATTTGCATTATCTTTAGGACTAAAAATATATCTTAAACTGGTAGCATTTTTTATTTTGCTAGCAATGCATTGCGTTGGGATCGATAGTTGCTGGGGCACGAAAATATTTGTTTTTGAGTTATTGCTGGAAATAAGGATTAATAACGTCATTTGTCATGAGTCAGCTGTAGCAATGTTGTGAAACAAGTACAGTGTATGTGATCACATTTATAAAAGATAGACACAACTGGGTAAAAATGCAAGTACTAGAACAGATTTAATAATTAAGTGCTTATAGCATATCAGTATCATGAAAAGCTTCTCCTGGAAGAAATACAAAGTAGATTATTGAGCTGAAAGAAGAAATGTATTCATATTATGCTGAAAAGAAGTAAACTTCTAATTAATAGGTAATGAAACGTGTACTTAATATGTATGTACTCTAGCTCTCTTTTCCAAAACATTCAGTCATTATACTATGCGACATAAGGCATACTGTCAAAAGGAACTGTAACAAATACTTAAATAACTACATAGCATCTCTTAACTAATACAAAATACATAATCTTCATCATTATCATCATCTGCAAAGAAAAACTTCATTGTTCATATTACTATAACTTCATCATTACCATCACCTGCAAAGAAAAACTTCATTATTCATATTACCATATTCTTCATATAACTGTTCATCATCATTTATTATCATCTGCAAAAAACAGACACTTCATTATTGATATTCATATTACCATTTACTTCATACAACTATTCATAGTACAGAGTTTCTTACTTCTGGCATATTCATCACTAAAATTAACATGTGTAGTTCTGTCTGACAGCATGCATCAATTGCCTCGTATTCTGAAAGAAAAATAATTAGTTAAGGCTGCTATTATACAGTGTGTATAGTATATTCTTGTTAATGCTTGTCAATTATTATCCATTTACTGTTCATGACAAGGTATTGCCTTTTTTTTCATACCCATGGTAAAATTTGCATTCCATAGTAAACCACTGTAGATCTGGGAATCGGAGCAAAAATGTCTACAGCGGCCATGTGTCTCAATTTAACGGGTACATTGGGATGTAACGGAGGAATATGTGAAGTCGTGTCTGATTTTGCTTTCTGGCAGATTTTACATGACGCTAAAACTCAACGTTTCTCCATGTTGGCAAAATAACAGTTCCATCTCAGTATAAGAAAACATTTTCTGGCTCCATATTGTGCGTAACTTAAATGAGTATACCAAATTAATTTGTTAACAAGCTCATCAGGAATACATAATAACCAGCTGTTCCTGTCAGGGTGAGAGCGGCGAAACAGAATATTATTGCGCACAGTATAATGGTTCCTAATGGTAACATTACTCTTATCTTGCCAAAGGCTTTTAATTTCTTTCCACACCTTGTCTTTGCTCTGCTCCTGTGCTATGTCTCGTAATGACGATGAAATGAAATTTTCAAATGCGACTTGTTGAATATACATGACGTTAGAATTTGCTTGGCAGAAGTTTGTTGCGATGTCTTACTGATTGTTGCTAAGAGAACGGGATAGTGCGGCTGCTACAATATTTTGTGTACCGGGAATGTGAACAATTGCAAAATTCCTGTAAATAAAGTTTCCATCTGCTTAAGCTGTCGTGTGTAAATTTTGCGGAAAGTAAAAACTGTATAGCTCTATGAACTGTGCAAACGGTCGTATGTCTTCCATAAAGAAAATGCCTAAATCTCGTAAATGCCCATACAACATATAATGTTTCAAGTTCTGTGACAGAATAATTGCGTTCAGCAGGTGATAGAATGCGACTTGCAAAGGCGATGTTTTTAATTTCTGTAGTACCGCCTTTTTCAATATCCTGAAAAATTTGTACGCCTAAAGCGGTGTTAGAACTTTCGGTGGCAATGGAAAAGTTTCTAGTAAGATCTGGGTGTGATAAAAGAGGTGAATTCAACATGGCATGTTTCAAATTAACACATTCAGAATGTGCTTGGCTATCCCAGGACCAAATAGCGTTTTTACCCGTCAATTGGCATAATCTAGGGGTGTCTAAGGCAGAGTAATGAATAAATTGACGGAAAAAGTTTATTAATCCCAGGAAGCTCCGTAATTGTTTCGTTGTCGTTGGAACGGTAATGTCACGTAAAGCTTGAAGTTTTCCCGGGTCAGGCGCAATGCCTTCTGCTGAAATTACATGTCCAAGATATTTTATGGAAGTTTTGCCAAGGTGCGATTTGTTAAGATTAACTGTGAGTCCTTGCGCACGAAAAGTTTGCAACAGTTGTTCCAGAATCTGATTATGTTCAGACCAGTTAGCTTCTGCGATAAGAATGTCGTCTACATACCTTGTGATTCGGTCTTTAAGTTCCATAGGAACTTCAAACCTCGAATAGATGCAGCTGAAGAAATTGTTAGACCGAACGGTAATTTGCAGAATTGATAACAATCACCAAATCAGAGAAAAGCTGTGTACTTTCTGCAGTTCGGTTGAAGCTAAATTTGCCAAAATCCCGATTTCAAATCTAACGTGGAATAAATAACAGTACCATGAAACTTCTGTAAAAGTTCTTCTAGTGTCTGTGGGCGATTTGTTTCATTAATAATAATGTCGTTGACATGACGCGAATCAAGTACCAGGCGAAGTGATCCATCCTTTTTCTTAACAATATGGAGCGGGTTTATGTACGGACTAACTGCCGGTTCAATAATTCCTTGGTCTAGCATAGCTTGTAATTCTTTCTTAACTTGCTCTCTGTGAATATATGGACTGGGATAATGTTTGGCTTGAAACGTGTCGTGCTGGAAATTCATACATGAAGCCGGACATAGAACCAGGGACGTTGTCAAAACCTGGAGCTTCCTGTAAAAGAATATTGCGTAGCTGAGTACGTTCGTCGTCTGTATTTGCACTGTTTTGTTTAACTTTATCAGAAATCATTTGCATAACGTCATAGTCGGCTTCGTCTGGTGTACTATAGTTGTGTACGTACATATCTGTGAACAATGTGGAATGGCAGTCCGTGTCACGCGATGTAGAAAATACCTATGTTCGGTTAATTGCCTGTTCATCTGCAGATAAAGCGTGCTGACATTCTAATGCATGTTGTACATTCTCATCCTTTAACATTATACAGGAATTTTGAAAGTCAATAATAGCGTCATGTTGTACCAGAAAATTCGTACCTAAAATAACGTCTGTTGTCAATATGGGAACAATCCAAAAAATTGAGTGGAACGTATGACCTGCAATACAAAATGATAAGTGTGCCTGTAATTTTACATCTACTCCTTTACTAGATACTGTTCCTTTTACTTTAGTTTTGCCTAATGGTAACGTAGGATAAACATTCTCTTAGTTACAGTCATTGAAGGTTTCTTCATTTATGACTGACATAGGTGATCCAGAATCGATTTCTGCTGAAAATGTGGATGATCCAATATTTACTTCAATGACAGGGTAGGAAATGGTTTTTTGAATTACTGGTTTTTCATGCAAAAGTGTGTCTCGGATGTCGTCAAAAGTAATAACATTTTCGTGAACAAGATTCTGTGTGTCAAAATTATTGCTTACGTTGCTAGAAGATGCAACCTGTACTAGATCTAGTCAAATTCTTTCTGTCGTGCTGTTATTTTCGGGAGGATGCTGTGGCATTTCAATTATTGGTACTGTTCTGTTATTTCTTCCTGACGTGTTAGGTTCGGGATGATATCGACTGTCTGGTTCGTTCATGATAATTTGTTATTGCGGATGACTCTGCTGCTGGAAAGACCTACTGTTATTAAATGTACACTGAAATCGGTGCTCATTACTTTTAGGTCTGTCATGATAGTCATTGCTATACGGCGCGTTGCGATAGGAATTGAAATGATGTGTTTTCTGTACGTACTGATTTCCTCGTTGCGGTGCGTTACTATTTGGTGGAGCCGACGCTATACGTGTAGGCGGTGAAACATTAAAGCTTGGTTGACCTTGCACATTACAGTGTTGGTTAGGTATGCTAACCGGCTGGTTTTGTTGTTGTTGTGGGGAAAATCTCCTATTGTTACCAAAATGAGTATCCTGTGGCTGAGCCGGCCGGAGTGGCCGTGCGGTTCTAGGCACTACAGTCTGGAACCGAGCGACCGCTACGGCCGCAGGTTCGAATCCTGCCTCGGGCATGGATGTGTGTGATGTTCTCTTGTTAGTTAGGTTTAATTAGTTCTAAGTTCTAGGCGACTGATGACCTCAGAAGTTAAGTCGCATAGTGCTCAGAGCCATTTGAACCATTTTTGAACCTGTGGCTGATAATTTTGACGATACTGATAATTAAAATTTTGTCTGTTATTAAAGTTCTGGTGGTTGTCAATCCTGGAGCGTCTATCACCTTTGCTATTAAAATAGAGTGGCTGGTCGTAATTACTGTATGCTTGTTGGCCTTGGTTATGATGTGAAAAATTTTTGTTTATGAAAGAATAGTCTGATTGCTGAACTTCCAAAAGCTATAGCAGATCTCTAAATGCCAAAATATTTTCTTTCTGCTGTCCTGTTAAAAGTGATACTATTAACGATCGTGGTAATTTAGAAATACATAACTGGATAAGTGCTGATTCACTGTATGGCTCACTTAAGTATTGGTTTTGTTGTACCATATGTTCAAAAAATTGCGTGACAGTGGGAAAATTTGGGTTCTCATAATTCGGTAAGCTAATTAATTGATCCTTGATTCCGCGCTGTGTCGTTTTCGACCAATACGCTGACAGAAAAGCATTCTGAAATTGTTCTACCGAGTAGCATTGTCTCGCGATCGGTCTCATACGACTTACCGGTTCGCCTTCCAAACAACTGCAAATAAATTCGAGTTTGTGTGTTACGGGCCAAGTTGGTGGAAAAGCAAAACTAAATTGTTGTATCGAATCCAAGGGGTGAATCTGTGTTCTGTAATTCTTAAATACCTTAAATTTTCTCACTGATAGAAAATGCTTATCATCAAAATTATCGTCTCTGTATGTCTGAACAGGTTCAGGATTGTATGATAATCTGTTTGTCTGTGACTGTTCGGAATCTAAGTCACGTACTTTCTGTAAATTACCTAAATTATACTGGCTGTATGTGTGTGAGAAATGTTCGGAATGTGGCGTATGCTGTGCCGTGTTAGAGGCTGAAATATTTTTCATCTCTGTCTCTTCTTGCTGTAAAGACGACACTTTTCTACACAATATATTATTAGATGAACTCATCTCACTGATTGCCTGCTGTAAATTTTGGAATTCGGGTGTCTGATTGAACGAAATTGGTGACGTATCGTCGGAATTAGCGTCATTGTTATTTTCGATATCCTCAATACGACTGGCCAATTCATCAAATTTTTCAGTCAATGCTTTAACCTAATCATCTTTTTAGTGTCACAAACATGAATTTGTTTTTGGATTTTACGAGTGGTTTTGTTTAAATTCTTAACGTCTGCTTTAATAGCATCGGGATCCTGAATTAATTCCAACTGTTCAAGTCTGCTGGTCATTGTCCGAAAGTCTACTGTGTAAGTGTCAGCTTGTTGTTGTTGTTGTGGTCTTCAGTCCTGAGACTGGTTTGATGCAGCTCTCCATGCATCTCTATCCTGTGCAACCTTTTTCATCTCCCAGTACCTACTGTAACCTATATCCTTCTGAATCTGCTTAGTGTATTCATCTCTTGGTGTGTCAGCTTTTGTTTTAAGAATGGAGATTCCATCATGCAATTCAGTGTTCAACTGTTTGATAGTGTTAATTTCGTCTGATACTGTCGCAATTCAGTGTTCAACTGTTTGATAGTGTTAATTTCGTCTGATACTGTCGCAATGTTGGTGTCTACGTGTGTTTTGGCTTTCGTAAATAACTTACGCTTATCTTCCTGTCTCTGTGCCGTAATTGTTTCCATGACTTGTTTCTTTACTTTATTCTATTCCTGTATAAATTTACGGTAACGCGTTTCACTGTTTTGTAGGCGGTGATTAAAACGTTCGTCAATTTGGTTGTTCTGTTGTTCGAATTTCTTGTCTACTTTCGCATCCAGTGTGCGTGAAAGTTCTGCTGACATTAATTTAAACTCGTCGCGTAACTGTGTTGCGTTTTCTGAACATTGTTTCGCAACTGCACTAATTTCATCTCTAAGTAATTTTGTTGTGGCTGCATGTGTATTACATATTTCTTGTGCAACGGATCTAATTTCTTCACTACTATTGCTGGCACTAGCCTTAATTTCCTCACGTAACTGTTTTTTAGTTTCGTTACATTGCTCGGCAACGGCTGTAATCTGTTCAATAAGCTGTTCAGTAGAGGTGTCAAGTTTTTCATTAATCTGTTTTAGATTTTCATTAAGTTGTTTGTAATTGTTGTCTTGTTTTTCATTCGACTGTTTGAGATTTTCATTAAGTTGTTTGTAATTGTTGTCTTGTTTTTGATTCGACTGTTTGAGATTTTCATTAAGTTGTTGTTTGAGATTTTCATTAAGTTGTAGCAATAATGCCATAACTTGACCAATGCCAAAATTAGCTGCTGTATTCTCTGTGCTGTGTGATGGTGTATTTGCGTTTGTTACGTTATGTGTAACCATTTGGTCATTGTCAAATTCACAAAAAGGTTTGCCAATCGGACGTGCACTGTTGGTCACTACATCGGAATCAAATAAATCTGACATATTTTGAGTACATTGTTCACCTTCGTTAGAGACAATTATCTGTTCGCTACGTAAATTTCACAAATCAGGCGTGTCAAACTCTACAGCGTTCGTTGTAACGGAACGTGACGCGTCATCAATTGTTACATTTACGGTGGACATAATTGAATTTGTTTGTTCATGATCAGGATCAAAATCATTACTAGCGATCGGCACGCACTGATTATCTGTAATTAGTGGATTATCACTATTACGCTGCGCGTCGCTAGTATTATGGGTCAAATTATTCGAGTCGACTTTTCACTCATGGCACATCGCGATGTACTGTTAGCAGTTTTTCGCGGCATTTTCACAAGTCAACGATAAGCACAAAATCAAACAAAGACAAAGCAAAAATGGAACAAATACAGTGACAACAAAGAGCAATAAAATGCCGATGATCCGTGAAAGAAAGGGTGACAAATCAGAAAAAGCGTTGCGCCAGATACAAACTACATTTAACAATAGTGTAAATAAGAGCAGATATATGACTACTTCACATAAATTCGCAAAGAAAATACGATCCTGGCCGGTTGTCGACAAGTGTAACCCCCCACAGATAAATAATATGTCTAATAACCTCCCAACAGTAAAATAATATAAGTATATAATTCACATTCAGCGTAACCTTCCAACAGATACACTCCAAATCCTCCCAACAGTAAAATTTCGTAACCTCCCAATAATAAAATACAATTAATTATATCACTCATATTAAGCGTAATCTCCAAATAAACAAATTCTGTAACCTACCAATAAGACAATGTGACTAACCTCCAGATAACCTTTCAATAATTGACTGTGAATTTAAACTGGTGAATTCTGGACGTCAGCAGCGCTGCGTCATGGCCCTGAAAGATCATTCTGAATAAATTGAAAATTCTTACCTCAATATGGTCGCCGGATAACGCGTATATATCCGCTCCTATAAGAAATTTATCTGGCACAGCCCTGTGCAATGCTAGCCGATAGATTTGTCATGTATAAAAAAAAACAACTGATTTTTCTTTACAATAATCAGGATGACCATGGATGGGACAAATTAGTAAATTCTTTAAAGTGAAATGAATGATTGTCAAAAGTTACTTCTTATGGGAAAGGTCTTTATTAAGAGATTTTCTTTAAACATTTACATGGGACGTAATATAACAATACTACATATGCGCGAGGCTGCTTTTACTTTACACTATAACGCTCAGGCTCCGCCATCGCTCCACCACGAACGGCCCAGCCAACACGATACACCAGACTGCTAGCTAGCAACTACTTACTCCAACTGCTACACAGTTCCTACTGCAGTCAACACTGCTCTTTGGTCTGAGATTCTCTTATAGCTTACATATCGCAGGCAGCGCGTGAGCAATCCATCGAAATTACATCTGCTCGAGTGCACTAGCAAGAAATTCCTTAATCGTGGACCTCTTACAAGGTGACTAAACTGTTTTTAAAAGATTGTTACTACTAGTACTATTTCCTGTTGTACTGATTACACAAGTGACCAATAGTTACATTCTTTTCTCAAACAGTGGCATTAACGCCTGACACAGTGCGTTACAGTTTGTGAAACAAAATATGAACATCGCCTTCCCCATATTGTCCATCCACTACATATTTTGTACTTTGAACCACGTGTCTATGATAGTGAGACATGTACGTCACATATGCTAACGAATCTCATGGAAATGTGTTCTCAGAGTTTGAGGAAGCTCCCGCAATAAACCAGATTTCTTCGTTAATGACTTCATAACAATGTATGAATTAATTGACCGTTCAACACAACACTAGTATAACGATTACAATTGGACGCAACTTCCTAGAGTGGAAGACGCCACGTAAAGATGGTTCATTTTCCATTCTTCTTGTTATTCTGGTTCTTTTTATTTGCCCACCAGTTTTTCATTGTTTGCGAGAATTTAGCTCTTCTTTCTTCTCTCCATTTGGTTCCGGATCTTCGAGCTTTTGTCTCTGGCCTAACCTCCCATTTTTCTACTTTTATTCTATTTTTCCCTTACGTATATTTCTTCTTTGGTGATTTTTGGCTAATTCCAAGTCTTTATTAAAACTTTGGATTCATTCTCCTCCATCACCGAGGGAATATAAGTATTTTACTATTCTTTTTGTTAGTCTGTGTTCGGGAAACCTCATTACGCGGCCATAGAATATTAGATTTCTTTCCCTCATGTCTGTCCCTATGTTAGAATATTCTTCAATTTGGGACGTTTTCTGCAGTCTACATCCATTCTTGGTCCATCTTGGTCCCAAAATTTTCATTATTTTTCTCTCTTCTTTCTTCAGATTTTCTTTATCAGTTTTCCTGTATAGTGCCAAGGTTCCGCTGGCGTACAACATTGATGGTTCAATAAGTATTTTGTAATGTCTAATTTTGGTATTTTAACATAAGCATTTTTTTATTATAGAGGTTATAGACTAATCCTTAACCTTTACGAGCGTTTTGTGTTCCTTCTTGTTGTGCATACTTTTCAGAGATAATTTCTCCTAGGTGTTCAAAGTGTAACAGTGTGATACTCTGGTTATTTCCCCATATTTGGTTTGTAATTTGAAAATTTCCGAATTTGTTGCTGTAAACACTGTCTTTTCAAATGATATCTGCAGTCTGACTTTCTACACTCATTCTTTTAGAGGTTCTATCAGTTTTATAGCCATGTCACAAGAATCTGGCATTATTGTGAGATCGCCCGCGAAGGCTAAGTAGGGGATTCGTAGGTCACTTTTTTGGTTCCTAACTACTATTATTATTATTATTATCATTTTTAGTGCCTGGTGTTAGACACAAAGCGCTGGCAGGCCGAAGTCTTCCATGATCCGCCATATCAGAAGTAAGGAGCCCAGCAATATAGTGATTTACAATCAAAAGGCCTAAGTTTATAGCACATATTTTAAACTCGTTGATTTGGAGTTCATGTGCCAGATGTCGGTCATGCCAGTATTACTAGGGCGAAGAGTAGTCAGGAGAGGCACATTTCGTAATTGTGGTAGTTAGTTTTCGTTTCCGAGAAGGAGTTCTATGTATCCTTCACGATGAATTGAGAATCGCTTCATTATTCTATGACAATGCTTGCTAGAAATACGCAGTACAACTGTGTCATTGGCTCATTAGCTCGTGTGTTAACAGAACATCTACGGAAACAAAGTATCATTAACCTTTTGTTATTTAAAACAAAAATGTCCGCAAAATCCTTTTCGACACAGAAATTTTTTAATACTAAAAATTTTCACTAAATGAACAGCAATTTTCATCATACAATTGAAGTACGATAACTAGTTCGGGTTGCTTCCTACACTCATCTTCAGATCGTGCAGAGTGTAAAAAGGCAGTGAATATGCATTGAAGAAAATAATCGCTAGTCGTAATCATGGAATGACAAGACATTCGTATTCTGGACCAACAAAACTATGACACTATGCAGATGTACATTTCTATGGCCGAGCGGTTCTAGGCGCTACATTCTGGAACCGCGCTGCGGCGGTGTGGTCCTTTCCGTCCCTTTACGACGGGCCTGCACCCACCTGTGAACATTGTCTCAGTAGATCATCAGTAGTAAAACCGAGTGAAACCTATTGTACTTCGACGTGAACCAGGCTGCATTCAAAGTCACTAATCTACGTTTCGGAAGAAAGTTTTTTCACTAAATGAAGGGTGGAAATTTTGTCGTCAATTAATATATTCTGAAACTTAGGTGAACAAATATCAGTGCCAAGCCCGTGGTAGTCTTAACACAGTCACTCATAATCCCTTTCACTCATGGTGTTGCATTTCCCGAAAACTTAATAGCTACAAAAATACTGATTGTTTTTGATTGAGAATGCTCGCCAAATATTAAGTCTATCGGTACCAAATGCAGTCACATTTTTTTGCCACCGTCCTGCTAAATAGGCCACGCGGAATATATGTCTTTTTCTCGTCACAAAATTCAGTTAAATATTCCGAACTCTCTACACACACATCGGAATAACTATGCCGTCACTTTCCAACACTTTTGATGTATGAAACACTGCTAGATCCGGTAACTTATCGTTCCCATCGGAACTACTACTACACACGTTCGATCTGTTTCATGGCTGGGCTTCGACTCCTCTCTAGAATACTCTTTCTCTACCAGCAGAGAAAGGCGCGCGAAAAATATCGCTTTACCATTGGTCATTTTGCTTAACAGCCAATAGCAAAACGACATTCTCCCGCGTCATTCCGCGCTTTTCAACAATAACCAATCGCAAAATAGTAAACCTAACGCCTGCACGTTTTACCGACGTAATTATCTAATATGCTGAAGTTTTGCTTGTGTATAAAGTTATTTTCTATTGTTATTTATACCTGAATTAACTTTATTTTTACCTTAAACTTACTTTACAAATCTATTCAACAAAAATCCCGTTTGTCCACATCCATACTTCTTCGAATTGTTCCCACACTATATCCTACTACATAACTCGTTAAACAATTATCTTCATATTAACCTTAAACCACACTCACGCATCATTCTTACTGCTAAAACACATTTATAACATTTTACATACACAAACAGAAATAATAACACTTTATGAAAATACTAGAACGGTTTATGAAACACCTTCTATTACTTTAGTGCACCCTAGTGGGCACCATCGAATCTAACATCACAGCCCCCCTATCCAACATTGTCCTCTATCGGCCGATACATAATCTACGTGTGCGTCCAGTCTCCCGTCACCATCTGTCATTATCCAGCTCTGAGACACATCTCCCACTTAACCGCCTCCAAACCAGGATCGTTATACGGCGCTACGCCTCAGCGCGACCGCTACGGTCGCAGGTTCGAATCCCGCCTCGGGCATGGATGCGTGTGATGTCCTTAGGTTAGTTAGGTTTAAGTAGTTCTTAGTTCTATGGGACTGATGATCTCAGAAGTTATGTCCCGTGGTGCTCGGAGCCATTTGAACCATTTCTTTTTTTTTTTTTTTTTGTAAATTTCAAGGTAAGTGACACAGTTGTAAACCAAAATCTCCCAGGATGACGGTAATATAAAAGTAAATTGGCCGGTCGAATTGGTAAAAACTGCATCAAAACTTCTTTTGCTTTCTTAAGTTAAGATAGCCATTAATGTAGATGGGGTTGGTAGCTGGGGGGAGGGCTGTGGGGGGTGGGGGGGTGGGGAGGGTACTGGGTGTCACTGTGCTGCTGTGGTAATAGTCTGAATATGATCAGGAACGACTGCTCTAGGGGAAATCGGAAATTAAAGCGGTAAGTGGAAGATGCTAGAAACACTAATTTCATCAATTTTAGTGTGATCTTCCACCTTATCCTTATTTATAACGAGATAGCAAAAGCACGAAACGTCGTCAAATCTGCATGTAAGTTTGACCCATCAGTAAACTGACTGCCAGCTGTTAATGTTCGTAAATTATTTCGATTACTTTGTTTTGCTCGTCATCGTGAATGCTACAATAAATGGCAAGTTTGTCGTAGGCGCTACCGGTTAGACCTCCAGTACTATTTCAACAAATGATTGTTTGGGTATAGCGTGTGCTGCGAGTATACAAATATTATTAAATGCTGCAATTAAACAACTATCATTAAATACTTCTGTCTGACCAAAGACATGTTTAAGTCAGCACTAACTCTGTTTCGTTTGTATGAGGTACTCCATCTCTCTGGCATCCAGAAACTTGGGAAACAAGCATTTGAGTGTAATGTGTCGACGTCCTTTGTTGATTGAAATTTGGTGGTAAGACGGTACACTGTAATGACGATCAGTCGTTGATCCCAATTTCACAAAAATTACAAAACGATTTAGGATTGATATTTTAGTTTGGAATATTACTTGCGCCTTGGACCAAAGGCACACGTAATATTCCAAACTAAATTATGTGTCCTAAGTCGTTTTGTAATTTTTGTGAAATTGGGATCAACGACTGATCGTCATTACAGTGTACAGAATTTTAATAAAATATTGGTTTATTCAATTATCTGATTTCACTTTTACGTTAGGTACGCAATTATTTTTCAATAAACGCCAGCAAAATTAAACCGCTTTCACACATTATTTGGGCATTACATTTCTTCATGTTGTTTCAGTATTATATTTAACTGTTTTATGTGAATGTCTCTATTGTGATCTGCAGTTTACGCTAAAGAGCTATCCTGATAGCTATACTGCCAGAAAAATTGAAATTTGGTTTTGTTTGGTTAAATACATCCTGTTTTCAGACTAGTCTTGTCGTGATTCGTTTCGGTTTAATAGCAGCTGTTCCCGAATCTTCGGTTCAAATTTTACATAGTATTGGCGATGTTCAGACGACTGTACTCTTCAACGTTATTTCACTTACGCGTTGTAAGGGAAACCAGGAGAGCTATGTGAGACGTTATCCAGACGAATTTATTGTAGATTGGCCGAAGAAGTAGTTTTAAGAAAATGGCTCTGAGAACTATGCGACTTAACATCTTAGGTCATCAGTCCCCTAGAACTTAGAACTACTTAAACCTAACTATCCTAAGGGCACCACACACACCCATGCCCGAAGCAGGATTCGAACCTGCGACCGTAGCAGTGGCGCGGTTCCGGACTGAAGCGCCTAGGACCGCTCGGCCACAGCGACCGGCGAAGTACTTTCGCTGGATTAAAAACGATACGCGTAACCGATGTCATTGTCAAAGAGAGGGTGTGTTGGTGAAAGTAGACAACATTCGGGAGCAGGAAATAATACTATAATCTATGGGAGTGCCTGAAAGATGCCTATATCAAATATTGGATGACAAGTAGCAGAAAGTGATGTCTACAAGATTCAGCTTAGGCGTCATTTTAAGTCTGAGGAGCAGCCATATAACATTGTTTTTGTGAGTTTGAAGCTGGAGGAAATGAATGATCTCGGCACACCTTACAGAGTTCTGGGTTAATAATGGACTTTTTTCTTTGTCTCGCATACAGATGTTGAATCATTTACTTGTTTTATAGTTTCAATGTTACCTATAAATATTCACACTGTTAACTTCAGACCTAAAGAACCGTTTCTTTCGTTTTGGGAACTATTAAAATTGTAATTTTCGTTTCGGACCCTCTATCCAATATTATCTCTGTTTCATTATAAGTAATTTTATGTTGTATTCTCGATATAATTAATACTGGTCACAAATGTATAATGAAATAAAAGTTTCGTTTCACCAGGCAGCAGGTCATCTGCTTACAAAAATTGTCTAATCGCCGCGTTAGGCATATTCTGAGAGACTCTTTCAAAAATCAATAATTCCTTTTCTTGTTACGGCGTGTGTTGGATGTTGAAAGCAGTTGGCGCCTTGCAGTTTCTTCTCATTTTTCTATTAGTCAGTGTATCACTATCTTTCCTCAAAACTTCTCCAGACGTAAGACATAATACGCACATATTTATGAAAAACATAGAAACTCACCTGTACAAAACTCTGTACTGGATGAGACTCCTTTCTTTACTAAGATTAAAAGATATGGCTGTTTACCACATAAAAAACTTCGATATCTCCTAATTAGACACGTGTTCCTATGTTATTTCGCTGGTTTTCAAAACAAACTGTTCGATACTACAGCCGGCGCTACCAGAGGCGCGGACTCGTCTTCACTCATCACGGTACACTTTTCTCTTTTTCCCTTCTAAGCTTTGTGTAAGAACTTCTGCGAGTACTTTAAAGGCATTATCAAAACAGCTTTTACATCCATTGTCACAGAGTTTTGCATCAGAAAACTGAGGACAAAGTTTCTAACGTTTTTCACTCTTATATTTCATACACCTTCCCCTGTATACTGATGAAGCAGAGTAATAATTCCTGAGGCCATTGTTCATAAAATTTATTACCTTCTACGTATTCCTTAATTCCTTGTTTTATTATTTGTTTCCCTTTGTTCCAATACATCTGCCGCATATTACACGTATTGGAAGATTCTCTGTCACTGCCGCACATGATGAATTCAAAAGCAATTAATTAAGGTGAAGATGTGAGGTATGTTCTATAGTATGTAATATTTTACCGAGCAGGGTAGCGCAATGGTGAGCACGATGGAGTCACGTTGGGAAGGACTGCGGCTCTCACCCGCGTAAGGTCATCCCGATTTAGGTTTTCCGTGATCTTCCTAAATCGCTTAATGCAAATGGCGGGATTCTTCTTTTGAAAGGGCACGGTCGCTTTCCTTCTCCATCCTTTCCTGATCCGAGCTTGTGTTCTGTCTCTATTGACCTCGTTGTCGACGGGACGTTAAACACTAATCTCCTTCTCCTAACGGAATACTTGACCCGATAGTTTCGTAAGCACTTTATAATAGTTTCCTGTTAGAAAATGTCACAACAACTGCACAATGAACCTGTCATGGGTGTGTTTCGTCGAATTCATGCGAGTAGATTTTTTTGTGTATAGTGATGTAGCTTTGCCATTATTATTCTGCGGTAAGACATGAAGTAAATATAGATCTTAGCAACCATATGTTCAACACTCAAATAATTATGGCGAAGTCTCTTTCCGGCTGTAACTATTTCATATATTTTGACGTTTCACAGTACCATCATAATATTGATTCGGAGAAGGTAAGCTTGCGTAAGTTAAGGGGAGTAAGAACGGTAAATTGTTTTTTCACATTTTCGGATTTTTATCTCAATATATAACTTGCAATTTTCCGAATAAATTGATCCATATATCACTTATAAACTCACATGGGAAGTATTTTATTTTATTTTTTGAAATATAATCTACACCGGTGGAAAATGTTAAAATATTTACATGCGTTAGTTCAAGATATAAAATCGGTAAATTTTTATGTAGGAGGCTGTGGATTGCTGTTTTATAAAGATTAATTGTGTTCCTATTGGTAGCACTTTCAAAAACGGTTTCGTATAGTTTCGGAGTATAAAGTCGCGTTGTATGTCGAAGTTCTAAGGTTTCTCGGATGAAAAGTGACGAATAGATTGATAAATCTCTAGAAAGTAAGGAATGACGCCAAGGCTAATAATGCTGAGGATTTGTTGAAAATGGAGCAGGCAGTATGGGCTACCTTCTTCCACAGGCTGTCAACTGATGAAAAACCAGTACACCACCTTTGCCCTTCTGGACCTGATTCATGGTGCAATTACCACAATGCCCAGTACTCAAACAGCTTATACAGCCATAAACATTCCATCCCAGCAGCAGTCATGGATATCATAAAACCAGTTTACAGAAACCAGGCAAATCCTGAATTACAGAAAACGTGTCTGCATGTTTTTGTTGGAATGAAGACAGTAGAGTGGGGATCAGTGATGGTGCCATTACTTTTAATTATGGCAACACTGATAGAGTGAAAGTGCCACAGCAAATGGGATTTAATCCTGGTGAATTCGTCAGAGAACTTGAATGGATGGACAGTGCTCGCACTGATACAGCAGACTATGCAGCACAGTTCAGAAAGAAGAAAAAAAAATGGAAAAAGATCAAGAGGATGATATATAGTATGGTACAGGGCTCTTCTGAGTGAGTAAAAATAAAAAAAAAATTAAGCATGTATTAAGTGAGTTACAGTCTTTTGAAACATTAGAAGAAGTTGCTGAAAATTTACATTTTCTGTTACATTTTTCCATAAATCTCAGAAACTACTTCGAGTAGAGCATTCAAATTTTCAGAGAGTAATAACATGCATATCGTGAGTCTTTGTAGTTCAGTAGAATCAGAACATACAGTTTAATGTCGTGTAAAAGTTGCATGTTAATGGTTACAGTGGTTCCCAAAATACTGGGAAGTCAGTTCACTAAATTTTACATTGTCCGGATATGGCGTTCAAACTCCCCTTAACACTTAAGAATCAAGTTTGTGTGACACGATATAAGAGTAATACGACACCTGATTTGAATGTCCAACGAGCATGGAACAATTTTGCTCGCTAGCAATAGACTGTAAGTTCGTAAAGTGTTGTGTTGTGCAATGTGTACTTCAAAACACCTTACTTTTTTCGATATTTTTATGAACACGAACACACAGAAACGACTAAAATGGTTCTAACGAAACTGACTCTGTCATAATTAGTTAAACTATTTAGCATTGCTGTTCGTCACACACATGAAATATTATATGTCAATCCCATGAATCTATTATGGCGAGTTCTTTCATTGGCCGCCCGTCGCTTGGCCAAGACACGCTGCCTTCGACTCGGCCATTCAGCGTCACAAGACGTGACTTGGATGCATGCCGGGCCTACACGAGTGGTATATAAGCGCGAGACAACGGGCTGTAGCCACAGGTTACCAGTAGCCAACAAGACAGCAACATGTATAAGCAGGTGAGTGGCGACGCCGTTCGCTTGTCATTGAGTTCGTAGGAACAACATATCCCTGGTGTCTTCTACCAACGCCTATCTCAGGACTCTGAAATTGAAGCCTTTAGGGAAACGCGTTTGATATGTATTCTACAGGGTATGGGTTCTCGAATGTACGGGCTTCTCAGCTAAAAGGGGAGGTGTTTAATATTTTTAGTCTGCGTTGTAGATTGTACAAATACTAAATAAGTCAGATGTCCACTATAAGACAAAAAAAAAAGCTTTACGAAGAAATAATCCCACTGGACCGGAAATTTGGAGATGTGATGTACATTTAGAGTTCAATTTAAAAAAAATGGACGGACTATTCGTGAGGAAAAGCTTTACCAACTGTGCAAGGCAATAACGTGTTGATCCACGTCTGCCCGTTATGGAGACAGCTATTCGGCTTGCACTGATTGATAGAGTTGGATCTCCTGAAGCATATAGTGCCAGATTCTGTACAATTTGCGCATTAGATCATCAGAATCCCGAGATGGTTGGAGGGCCCTGCCCATAAGGCTCCAGATTTCTCAATTTGTGAGAGATCCGGCGACCTTGCTGACGAACGTAGGTTTTTCCAAGCACGCAGACAAGTTGTTGAAACGCTCGCGGTGTGCGGATGGGCATGATCTCACTGAAATGTAAGCTCGCGGTGGATTGGTATGAAGGACAACAAAACGGGACGCAGATTATCTTCGCCCTCCCAATCAGCTGTAAGAATGCAGGGATTCGGCTATGAATTGAAATGCCACCACATACCATGTCCTGGTTCTCGGGCCGTATGGCGGGTGGCAGTCAGGTTGGTACGCCCCGCTGTCTGAGTAGTCTCCAGGCACGTTGCTCTGTTCATCAAGGCTCAGTTAGTAGCAGAACTTTTCACTGAAGACAATTCTACAACAGTCAATGACATTTCTGGCCATAGACGAACCACTGTGAACTCGGGCTCCGACCCTAGTGACGTCATAGTCTACTGGAGACTGTCGTAATCTCACTTTCCTCCACGTCAAGCCTTCGTTGCCCTAAACGCGATGCTGATGTTAACAGCTTGGAAATGGCAGGTTGCTTATAGCGATGCAGTTACACTCCTCATGTCCATAGTGGCCGGGAACAAATTCATAGACGCTACACAGTATCCCACCGAATGGGGTAAGTGATTATTAAGGAATTACGTACCCTTATGTGACATGTGATCCATGTTACACAAAACGACGTTAATATAATTTTCCTACATCGTGGCTTTGAGATGAGTGGTGAACCGCTGTGATCACACACGTAGAGAGTGATTTTTCTATTTTCCGTGCTGTAGTATCGGTGGTGCTTTGTGAATGGCGCAAGGTAGTTCCGTGGTGTCATCATCTGCCTGTCAGTCAGTCTAACTAAATAAAATATGTAGCCTGTAATGTTATAAGCTTAAGCGTTTATAATTTTTCATCTAAAATTGAAATATCTTATTAAATTCCAAATCCAAATATGTACACTACTGGCAATTTGTACTGTAACTCCACGAAAAACTGCACGAATAACACACTTTTAGATATTGTGCTATAATTTCTAGGATTTATATACGAGTTAATTTGTACGAAATTTGGGAGTGTGCGAAATTCAGTACACAGAGCCGCCAACTTTAATACGCATGACGCCTTCAGTCTGGCTGGAAATGTATCTGAAATGTTTCTGGATGACAGGTACTGGTACATCATTTCGTCCAGGTGCAACCGTATGCCAGACCCCATCAGTCATAGTGGTTGGCGAGTTTCCTTTGTGTTAGTGGTATGGAAAACTTGCTAGCCAAAGCTACAATCGAAACATCTCCTGTTGTCTGAACAGTACTGAACACATGCTCTCTTTCGTTATCTTGTTGAAAGATAGCTTGAAGGATGGCTTCAGTGCAGGGCACAGCCACCGTATCGGCTGCTACACGGATCACCGGCTATTCGAAACAGGGGTTGTCGAGTTGTTATCCCAGTGGCACCCCAACCACCACCCCATGTGCTGGGAACGTTTGACGGTGATGAATGCTTCCTCTCAATGATCGTGATTCTCTGACCCTCCACACACGGATACGTCCATTATCATACTGTGCGCAAAAACGGAAGTCGTCTAAAAGACCGAGAGCTGCCACTTCCTCACCCAGTATTGTTGATGGACAGGCGACTCTCTGCGCTCCTTTTCCTGCTGAGACTTCCTGGGAAGACAGAACTGTATTCGCAGTGCTGACATTACCTGGTGCAGAGTCGTTGCGTTGCATCTCGCACGGACATTGTCTAGCTACGCACAGTAACATTTTCAGACTCACCGAATGTGACTTGACTGTATGATACCTTACGGTCGGTCAAATAACTCATCCCTTGCAGTTTTAACCGCTAACAGTTTATTGTCTGTAGAGAGAACTATACGGAGAAAAGTGAATCGTCAAGTACGGGTCATCAGTATTTTCAGCTAGTGATTGTTTTCACAAGCGAAGGAGGTGCTGTATCGCACAGTAGAGAGGAAGCTCGGACTAACAACATAGCTGAATGAATGTACCTTATCATGGAAATTTTCAGGATGTGGTGCCGTGTTATACTGTATATGCGTATCAGCGATGAACCGATGATTTGGCCATGGCTACAATGGCCTTCTTAAACCACAACCCTACGCAATTATATAGGATGTTCCATACTATGCTGATTGTAAGTAATCATGGCCCTGGACTAGACAAAAAGAGATACTCCAGAGATATGCCAATCATAATTTTTACATACATGTCCCTTATTGAAATGGACGTGGCACGGCGGCTGGTCATAAACTTGTAGAAATGAGGAGTAAGAATAGCCGTTCTTTTTACAAAATACGCTAATTACTTGACAAGTATTAGTGGTATCCTCAGGCCCGTATGCAAACTGAACAGTGACAACAAACCATCGGTGCATTGGGAGAGGTACGGTGTACATTCATTCGTATCATGGATTTCTATTTACACGATGTGTGCTCTCCAGTCATCTAACAATAACTGTCGCAGTTTTTTTTTTCTTTTTGGATAGCTACAGTGCACACACCGTGTAAAGAGAAATCCATGGGACCAGTTAATATACATGGTACGTGTGATAGTGCATTCCGTTTGCATAGGGCCCTACAGATGCCAATAATATAGCGTCGAAACTCATCGAGTAATTAATATATTTTAGGAGAAGAACAGCTGTTACTCTCTATTTCTACCAGTTGCATGTCGGGGACAAATGCGGGAACTTGGAAAGAGAGTCGTTCACAACACGTTTTAACTTTTCAACTGCAGATAAGATATTACGAAATTATTTAGAATAACGCGTTGTAAATCAAAATGTGCTAAAAATTGATTTTAGTGGCCAATATTTTATTTCATATTTTCTGGAAATGCGTTACTGTGAATTTCTTTGTGGAACACTGTTATGTGAATATTTTAGGGGGCTATACCGTACATTTTTACGGTTTCTTGCTATCCGACTGGCAACATAACACGTACTGGTAGCCTAGGCAGCAGCTGTTAGTTGCTAGAATTAATCACAAGTAATTATGCACAGTAGACTGGTTTTAAGAGGAAACAGGATAAATGCGCGGCGCTGCGCTGTAATTTATTATAATTTAGACCCACAAATAATGGCCACAGCTATGAACATTAGGAACGAAGTGGATGTGTATATTTTAACGCAGTCATTTTCTTTTTCGTCATGTATTCGGCAACAAAAACGCTTATTTGCAGTTATCCGGAATATTCCATAGCATTCCTCTCTTTTTATTTTCAGTTACGAATCATCCGTATGGACGTCAAAAACACGTACATAGCCATTGCAATCAGGCACTTTTTTTAGTGAAAATGACAGCTCGTAAATTTATTCCCAGGGCAAATATCTCAATTTCCTGATATGAAAAGCGTCCTATTTATTAATTTTCTGTCACGCGTACATTTAAGATTCTGTTACTTTTCTTCAGATTTTAAAAATTCTTTCGTTACACAATGTACCATTTTGAGAATATTTACGTTTAAACAAAATTTATGTTTCTTTAGGTTATTCTTTAGTAACTCCACTTATTCAAAAGGCATTTCAATACATTGAAAATACATTGAAAGACAATGACACGATGCACCATATAGGAATTATTCGAATGGAACTGAAATCTCTAGATATTTACATGCAAAGCCAAACAAATGATTACGATTTCAGGAAAAATCGAAAATTTTTACAAGAAGCAGAAAAAAACATATCGCGCCAATTAGGAGTTTCTTCACCTCTGGTCCTTACGCAGGCAGTTATTGGGATTGCAATCGATTGATGCGTTGTTGGATGTCCTCCAGAGCGACATCCTTGCAAATTCTGTCCCACCATGGTGTTAGATTGCCAAAGTTCCGAGATGGTTGGTAGGCCTTGCCCATAATGCTGCTAAAGTTCTCAACTCGAGGGAGATATGGCGACCTTTCTGGCGAAGGCGAGTTTTGGCATCCACAGAGACAAGCTGTAGCAACTCCCGTCTTGGGCAGGCAGGCATTATCTCGCTGTAATGTAAGCCCGGGATAGCTGGCCGTAAGGAATAACAAAACGCGACAATTAATATCTTTGGCATAACGCTGTTCTGTGAGGGTTACGTGGATGTCAGTCAAAGAGTTTCTACATGAAAAGAGATGGCACCCAGACCATCACTCCTGGTAGGCGGGCGGTATGGTATCCCACCCCTATCGTGGCTTCTCCAGACACATCAGTTCGAAGCGGAACCCATCACTAAAGGCAATTCTATTCCAGTCAATGAGATTCCAAGCCGAATTGATTACCGTTTAATTGGATACTTCTACCCGATTTAAGACGTAATGAGTTCACTTTGTCTACCCAGTAGCCGGCCGGTGTGGCCGTGCGGTTCTAGGCACTTCAGACTGGAATCGTGTGACCGCTACGGTCGCTGGTTCGAATGTTGCCTCGGGCATGGATGAGTGTGATGTCCTTAGGTTAGTTAGGTTTGAGTAGTTTTAAGTTCTATGGGACTGATGACCTCAGATGTTAAGTCCCATAGTGCTCAGAGCTATTTGTACCATTTTTTGACTACCCAATACTGAAGATTGTGTGCTGTTAATCGCAGGTGATCGTCGTCCTGGCCGTGGTGGCCGCCTGCCTGGCCGCCCCCGGACCCAAGCCGGCCCCCGGCCTGCTGGCCAGCTACGTGGCCGCCGCCCCCGTCGCCTACACCGCCCACGCAGTCGCCGCCCCCGTCGCCTACACCGCTGCCGCAGCTCCAGTGGCTTACGCCGCCCCATACTCTGCTGCCTACGTCGCCCCATACACTGCTGCCTACAGGGCCGCCATCCTAGGATGAACGACAGTCCTATCGGACTGCTCCACCTTTGTTGATTTAATCACCGTGAATAAAACTTCTTTCATGTGATACTGAACTTTTTATTGTTTTAATCTCTCTCTAGACCTCTTAATTTGGTAGATCTAATTCCTGGCCCATTTACTCAGCTTTATACTGTCAGACCCTTGCCTAATTCTTTCCACGGCTACGTCCTTGGACACTCATGTGATTCCTAGTCGATATACTCAATGCAATCTTCCTGTGATGACGTATGGCTGCGAGACATGGACACTGAACTCATTTACAAAAGGGAAACTTAGGACAGCACCGAGAGCCATGGAGAGATCTATGATATGCTATATAAGAAAGTATGAGAAAAGGGCAGATGACATCCCGTCTGTGACGAATTTTAACGACATCTTAGAGACAGTAGGTTCCTTGAAATGGCAGTAGGCTGGCCACGTCGCAAGAAGAAAAGACAACAGACGGACGAAGCTAGTACTGGAGTCCGAGGGAGCGCTGGAGGCCTAGAGGAAGACCACCAGACAGATGGGACAAAGACATCAAGAAGATCGCTGGTAACACCTGGCAGGGAACTGCCCAAGACCGTCCCACTTGGAGAAGACTGCTGAAAGCCTACCTGAATCCACGACTCGAAGAGGCCACATCATTTAATGATTGAATTGGCTGATGATGATGACGATGATGATACTCACCTTCATACAGCCAGAACCATACCGAGCTCTTTTCACAGCTACATTGACGAACGGTGCACCACAATCCAACCCAGACTTGCAGGACTCCAACTACACAAGCAGTCATGAGGCCTGAAGACTGTACTTCGAGAGTCGATAGACAGACATGTATTTTCAGTACTTTATTAACATAAACTACTCGCACTGCATTGCAGCTTACGCTCACGGTCCTCTTTCCAACTGACGGCCGCCTTTATAAAAACGTATATTGCTAAGCTGTTGGCTGATGGAGATGAGCCCTTAGTTCAAAATCATTTAGTCCATCCCCGGTACACGCTGTTTATGATAAAAGTATTCGTATTGAACATCAATTACACTGGAAGTGTGGATAATAACGTCTTCAGACACGAAACAGTTCCAATTTAATTAATACATGCAACGCATTTTAGACCCTGAGAGTCCACCTTCAGGTGCAAACTGTTTAATTGATCACTTACGACCACTGTTGATCGAGTCAGAAAACGGAAATCCTGAGAGAAAACCGTTCAAACATTTTCAAAAGATCCTGGAAGAATTTTTTAGCGCTGTAATATCAATAATCGTCGATTTAATAATGACTTTTATATTCTGTAACTGCACGTCACGTAAATCAAGAAGAATTTGGAAAACTGTACAAACAGTCCCAGTACCCGGGGCCGACACAGTAGTGTGTCGATAGGGTGACATATGGGACCTTAGCGTCCTCACGTGCGTCCCCCCCCCCCCACCACCCCCACACCACACACAGTGATGACCATTGGCAACAGCATCACACTGTCTGACCGACGCCAATACCGTCTGGAACTATGCTCGTATCAGAACACAGTAATGACAGCCCCTATCCACACCAAAGATAAAACTACGCTACATGTTTATCAGAGCGCTAGAATGTGCCTAAAAATGGTTCAAATGGCTCTGAGCACTATGCGACTTAGCTTCTGAGGTCATCAGTCGCCTAGAACTTAGAACTAATTAAACCTAAGGACATCACACACATCCATGCCCGAGGCAGGATTCGAACCTGCGACCGTAGCGGTCACGCGGTTCCAGACTGAAGCGCCTTTAACCGCACGGCCAGACCGGCCGGCAGAATGTGCCTAGCAAGCATACAAACACACATGTAAAACAATCTGGCTACCAGTGCTAATGAACTATTGGCATTCGTTCACAAAAGCTGTATGGCAGTGAACCTATAATAGAAGCCTAGAAATTGAGCCGTATAATTAAACTAGATATGCTGAAATGGAACTTTCAAAACAATAACACCACAAATCAAGACAACTGCATGCGACATGTGTACTGCCAATAACTTTTACACAGACTAGCTAACACAAAACACGAGTTATGCTGCTCAAACCGGGGCGTGCTCAGTTTCACTGGGCTGGTGTCAACATTTTCAAGCTGCCGTTGGCACTAACCACCAGTGCGGCCACACCGTCGACTATATAATCTATAGAGTATTAATGATCAGCGGGCTTCAAAAACTGACAGAGAAGTATAGTCAGATCATACATGAAGGCAGACACACGATTCCCGAATGACTTCTGAAAATATGCATGAGCCAGTAACCAGAAAAATGGCTTGAATTGTTATAATTAAGAAATCTCCCTTCCTTTTGACATCCAGTAAACTTCACTTGAAACGATTTTCTAGATCATGTTAAGCAGAGCGCAGACTACAGCTAACACTTCCAACAAAAGCAACGTTTTGTCCCCACTAGATTTCTAATCCATGACACAGCAAAATAAAACACAACTTCACGGCACTGAAGGAAAATATACATCTAGGTGGAGTCTGGCGAATGCCACAGATGATTGAGTAGCAGGACAAAAAGCACAGCTTCGACACATCACGGCGTCAGCCCTCCATGCCATGACCAGTAGGCCAGAAAAATCACCAGCCGTTCCCCGTTCATCCACCCCCCCCCCCCCCTCCCAGTCTTTCACTCTCTCTCTTTCATCGTACACTGAGTTCGGCGGTGACTTCAAGACACTACAGCCAGTGCCTAGCGTTATCGTGCGTGGATACTCACATGACTCAGACACGAGAAAACTCCCGGCTTACTCCCCGACGAAGAGAAAAGTCAAATTCTATCTCTGTCTCTCGTTCCGCGCTTCCCCCTGCTTAACATCCTTCCTACCGCCGCGGCTAGCACTCCCTTGCTTAGAAGCGCCAGCGCTCAACATCAGCTAGGGATCGATAGGTATTTATCAGTAGAGCGTAATTCTTACGTTAGCCGCCTGTGTTGCTGTTGCAATGAGATGAAGATAATGTTGGCATGTGACTCACTTCATTGCTTGAACTTACTCTAAAACTTTAACGAATACGCGGGAACGGTTGGAGGATTTCCCCTTACTGTTGTAAATCAATTGCAGCTATTGCAATGGAAACGTATAACTTACTTTTTTGCCGCGTTTCAATTACATCGACCCGAGGCACATTTGGCAAATAACGATCAAGCATTGTATCACTTGTAGTGGTATATTAATAGGGAACCACGAAAACGGCACATTTACCACAGCTCTTAAGGTGGACATTTGGTCTCGATAAATAGGATTAAATTAGGTTCGCGAATATTGTGAAATCTCTTTAAAACAATCTGTAGGTCACCGATATCTGGTATATTCATTACAGAATACACACAGTGCTTAGTTCTCACTGCTCTGTCTGTGTTTCCTGAAATCTGCAGTCTGGAACCGTGCGACCGCTACTGTCGCAGGTTCGAATCCTGCCACGGGCATGGATGTGTGTGATGGTTCAAATGGTTCAAATGGCTCTTAGCTCAATGCGACTTAACATTGAGGTCATCAGTCACCTAGAACTTAGAACTATTTAAACCTAACTAACCTAATGACATCACACACATCCTTGCCCGAGGCAGGATTCGAACCTGTGACCGTAGCAGTCGCGTAGTTCCGGACTGAAGCGCCTAGAACCGCTCGGCCACCGCGGCTGGCCTGAGTTGATAGACGACTATTTTCTGTACGGGTTAGCAGATAACAGTGTCCTTGGATCCTAATATTTGTATCGGGGGAGATTTCCAGAACGACAGTGCAATGGCAGGAAGACGTTCACGCTATTGTTCGTCGTCTTAGGGAGCATAGTAAGTTCAGGCCTACTACCGTCAAGTAGGAGAAGCCTGAAGGACGAAGATACCTTCAGTGGAAGAGGAACTGCTTGTGGTTGACGACACTCGTTGTGTCAGCGTAAGACCGTTAGCCGCGACAAGTAGGGTTGACCGCATGGCTGTCTGAAGAGCGCAAGTCTTCCATTGCCTGCCACACGTTGGAACCTCCTACTGGACCACAGGAGACGGATCATCCTCATCGTAGCCAGTACCCGGGGCCGACACAGTAGTGTGTCGATAGGGTGACATATGGGACCTTAGCGTCCTCACGTGCGTCCCCCCCCCCCCCCACCACCCCCACACCACACACAGTGATGACCATTGGCAACAGCATCACACTGTCTGACCGACGCCAATACCGTCTGGAACTATGCTCGTATCAGAACACAGTAATGACAGCCCCTATCCACACCAAAGATAAAACTACGCTACATGTTTATCAGAGCGCTAGAATGTGCCTAAAAATGGTTCAAATGGCTCTGAGCACTATGCGACTTAGCTTCTGAGGTCATCAGTCGCCTAGAACTTAGAACTAATTAAACCTAAGGACATCACACACATCCATGCCCGAGGCAGGATTCGAACCTGCGACCGTAGCGGTCACGCGGTTCCAGACTGAAGCGCCTTTAACCGCACGGCCAGACCGGCCGGCAGAATGTGCCTAGCAAGCATACAAACACACATGTAAAACAATCTGGCCACCAGTGCTAATGAACTATTGGCATTCGTTCACAAAAGCTGTATGGCAGTGAACCTATAATAGAAGCCTAGAAATTGAGCCGTATAATTAAACTAGATATGCTGAAATGGAACTTTCAAAACAATAACACCACAAATCAAGACAACTGCATGCGACATGTGTACTGCCAATAACTTTTACACAGACTAGCTAACACAAAACACGAGTTATGCTGCTCAAACCGGGGCGTGCTCAGTTTCACTGGGCTGGTGTCAACATTTTCAAGCTGCCGTTGGCACTAACCACCAGTGCGGCCACACCGTCGACTATATAATCTATAGAGTATTAATGATCAGCGGGCTTCAAAAACTGACAGAGAAGTATAGTCAGATCATACATGAAGGCAGACACACGATTCCCGAATGACTTCTGAAAATATGCATGAGCCAGTAACCAGAAAAATGGCTTGAATTGTTATAATTAAGAAATCTCCCTTCCTTTTGACATCCAGTAAACTTCACTTGAAACGATTTTCTAGATCATGTTAAGCAGAGCGCAGACTACAGCTAACACTTCCAACAAAAGCAACGTTTTGTCCCCACTAGATTTCTAATCCATGACACAGCAAAATAAAACACAACTTCACGGCACTGAAGGAAAATATACATCTAGGTGGAGTCTGGCGAATGCCACAGATGATTGAGTAGCAGGACAAAAAGCACAGCTTCGACACATCACGGCGTCAGCCCTCCATGCCATGACCAGTAGGCCAGAAAAATCACCAGCCGTTCCCCGTTCATCCACCCCCCCCCCCCCTCCCAGTCTTTCACTCTCTCTCTTTCATCGTACACTGAGTTCGGCGGTGACTTCAAGACACTACAGCCAGTGCCTAGCGTTATCGTGCGTGGATACTCACATGACTCAGACACGAGAAAACTCCCGGCTTACTCCCCGACGAAGAGAAAAGTCAAATTCTATCTCTGTCTCTCGTTCCGCGCTTCCCCCTGCTTAACATCCTTCCTACCGCCGCGGCTAGCACTCCCTTGCTTAGAAGCGCCAGCGCTCAACATCAGCTAGGGATCGATAGGTATTTATCAGTAGAGCGTAATTCTTACGTTAGCCGCCTGTGTTGCTGTTGCAATGAGATGAAGATAATGTTGGCATGTGACTCACTTCATTGCTTGAACTTACTCTAAAACTTTAACGAATACGCGGGAACGGTTGGAGGATTTCCCCTTATTGTTGTAAATCAATTGCAGCTATTGCAATGGAAACGTATAACTTACTTTTTTGCCGCGTTTCAATTACATCGACCCGAGGCACATTTGGCAAATAACGATCAAGCATTGTATCACTTGTAGTGGTATATTAATAGGGAACCACGAAAACGGCACATTTACCACAGCTCTTAAGGTGGACATTTGGTCTCGATAAATAGGATTAAATTAGGTTCGCGAATATTGTGAAATCTCTTTAAAACAATCTGTAGGTCACCGATATCTGGTATATTCATTACAGAATACACACAGTGCTTAGTTCTCACTGCTCTGTCTGTGTTTCCTGAAATCTGCAGTCTGGAACCGTGCGACCGCTACTGTCGCAGGTTCGAATCCTGCCACGGGCATGGATGTGTGTGATGGTTCAAATGGTTCAAATGGCTCTTAGCTCAATGCGACTTAACATTGAGGTCATCAGTCACCTAGAACTTAGAACTATTTAAACCTAACTAACCTAATGACATCACACACATCCTTGCCCGAGGCAGGATTCGAACCTGTGACCGTAGCAGTCGCGTAGTTCCGGACTGAAGCGCCTAGAACCGCTCGGCCACCGCGGCTGGCCTGAGTTGATAGACGACTATTTTCTGTACGGGTTAGCAGATAACAGTGTCCTTGGATCCTAATATTTGTATCGGGGGAGATTTCCAGAACGACAGTGCAATGGCAGGAAGACGTTCACGCTATTGTTCGTCGTCTTAGGGAGCATAGTAAGTTCAGGCCTACTACCGTCAAGTAGGAGAAGCCTGAAGGACGAAGATACCTTCAGTGGAAGAGGAACTGCTTGTGGTTGACGACACTCGTTGTGTCAGCGTAAGACCGTTAGCCGCGACAAGTAGGGTTGACCGCATGGCTGTCTGAAGAGCGCTTCATGGGAACGTGCAACATCCGTAGCGTATACAGCGTCTGGCGGCACTATCTGCAGCAGATATTCCTGCACGGGTACATTTCTTTGCACAGTTTATTCACCAGTGTGGCAACCCTCACATTAGCAAAAATGTGCTATTCGTGGATGATGCTTCGCTTCAAAATAAACGATTAATGCGTTGAATAGTTTGTAGAAACTGAGCTGTAACACGGAAATAGGGAATTTCCGGACCCATCTCAATGTAGCTTATTTTCTTTCTCTACGTGTGACGAATGCTTCCTGAAAGATTGTCCAGAACTTCTGTGTTACATCCTGTATATTTCATGATAGCTGAGCAGAAAAAATGAACAAGAAGTAGGTGCTGATTGGTCCCACAGAATTAAAATCTCATAATAATAATAAATTGCAGAAAACTTTTGATGCACAATATAAAAATCATACAATGCACTATGAACACTAGTGTTACCATCAACGATCAGCCATCTATCTCTACTTATAATGTATTTGCCAAAAAAAGTCTCCCCACATACATTCAAGAAAACTCAACCCAGAGATTTCTCCCACTTCCTAAACATTTCCGATGCACGAAGAAGTTACTGTGCACATTGCAGCACATTTCCGTAACACGGTATATTGATAGTGAGTAGTTTTAAGTTTACCACTAAGAAGATGTCTTTAAGGGCTTCACTAAATCCGTTTCAGGCTATGATCGTACAAAGTTCTCGTATTACCTGTTCTACAGTTTTTCTAACAGAAACTTTATGGCTACAGGTGTTTAATTTACTTCATGTCATTTCGCCAAGCTATTCATGTGTTTAAGTGATCTGTGGGTACTAAATGACTTTAAAATACAATGTCACACTTCCTTTTTGGTTTCCAGAAAGAAGCTGGGACAATGTTCCTCGTCTAGGAAGAAGACAATACATGTGTAATTTGCAGAGTGAATGTCAAAAAGCCTTGAAAAAAAGAGAAACCTGTGGCGTACACACATCTAAAAGCGACAGAGAAATAATAGCTCATAGCCACTACAGAGGATTCTTGTTCGAATTGAATGTATGGTACAAAAATGCCTTTGAGTTTGTATTCCTGAATATGGTCTTCATTGCTACTGTTCTGGGTTTTGCCAGAAGCCTATTTAAAAACTGAACTTCCCTAACAGTGCAGAACTCTCTATAAATCGTAAACTGAAGAATCACAGAAGTTTCCCTTGTCTTTCTTCTGCTGAAGGACTCAGGTTATTATAGACAAACCGTGTACACTATAGATTTTCAATATATATAGTTTTTCAATATATATGGTTTCGCATCGACTGCGTGTCGAAAAAGGGACAGGACGCCAGCTTTAATGTATACTTTTCCTCTTGATGATATAAATTCCCAACTGGAGAAGAAATTTAAATAGACACACTGTGTTACATAGACTAATACCATCACTCACCTTGCTTCTAATTATCTCCCTGCGCCCAGTGCGGGCTTAACACTTTCGTCCTGTTCAGACAGAACAGTGCACAGAGTGCATGACCTGCGTCATGTTTCCGTTTTACAAGCCCAAGCTTCATTAATGGCAGGATACTGAAAAGTTGTCGAAAAATGTGAGGGATCGAATTTAGGGTAATGGAGGAAACATACGTTGTGTGACATTACAGCATATCATATTGGACAGACCAGAATGGTAATTTTCCCAGTGGCCAATAATTTTACACGCTTAAACACGAATATGAGTGATCACCATGAACTTGTGCGTACCCGGTAGCTGACTGAATATGATTCCATTTTCTTTGAATGCTGTAATTTTTTACTGCCAAAATCTGTCGTCTTATTTATGTCATTTCATTCTAGCCATTTTTGTTACTTTTTTGTGGAATAAAAAAAGTGGTCAGTGCGACAGAATGTCAATCCTAAGGACCCTGCTTCGATTCCCGGCAGGGTCGGAGATATTCTCCGCTCAGTGACTGTGTGTTGTTTTGTCCTAATCCTCATCATTTCACCCCGTTGACTCGCAAGTCGCCGAAGTGGCGTCAAATGGAGAGACTTGCACCCGGCGGAAGATCCACCCTACGGGAGGCCTAGTCAAACTATGAAGTTTATAATACTCATTCTTATTTTATTTCTGAAGTTTTTGATGAAGAGGTGAGTCGTATCATCGAATCAATACGGCATCGATTTGAAAACCAGAGAAATTGCTGTGTCGTATAAATCACACAAATCAGTTTATTGACAAATCGAAGAATTAATCTATTACACCATTAAAATCAATTTTCTGTGGCTAACGTACGTCCACACGGCCTTTCTAAATTCCAAATGACTATCGTATCCCACACAGCTTCAGCAGACATAATGAGTTAACTACCATCAACCGTTAAGATTCAAGAAAGCAAACTTGTTACTTTGTATCACGAATGTGACAGCTGCAAAGTACATGTAAACTGAGACTATCACCAGTAGATTAAATATTCATGAAAGCAGGCAGACTACTTTGTTCTTTTTGCAAAGCACATGGAATACAAGATTCCTCACACTGTACCATCCTGAAGTCAAAATAAATCTCATAATTCATGTTGCCTCTATGATGTATATCAAAAACCAAATGAAAATCTAGTGAAAACTACAACACTAAACCATGCCTCACCATTAAATTATTTGCCAATTTCACCATGCAGATGCTGCAAATTTCGCGAGAAACCAGAGTCAACAGGTAAGTCACGCAACATTTCTTTACACCCAGTAGAAACGCATAACTTTGTCCCTGATATTTGCGAACACAAGGACTATCCTAAAATGGAAAATTAATGCACACACACATTATTCCATAAACAGCTAACAAGTATGGAGAAATTGTACAAATATTATAAAAATTTCTTCATTATCAAGGTAGAAAATTACAAAACAAGAACAACAGTAACTTTACACTTTACATACACCATACTACTAATGGATCAGAGTACACCTATCTCATATAACTGACGCCTTTTTTCACCTCAGTGAACAAAGTGCTGTGTTTATACCTTACATTTCTCCAACTGGGTTTAGCTGTTAGCACATGGAATTTCACAATGTTAAACCATGATGTAGGGCACTTCAAAAATAATTCATTCGCAAATAGGCATCGCACAATGTACATTCAGTAAATTATGATATAAAACACTTGGAAAATTATTATTCTTCAAATCAGTTAACAAAGTCACTGCAAAAGCACTGCTGTCAGCACAACCACTTAAAGTAATGTCAGTTGTGGCAAACCCATCGAGATCGAGAAACATAGAAGCTTCATCAGTGTTCTGACCTGTTTTGAAACTCCGACCTTGTCTGGTACTTCCTAATCAGAAATACATACATTATTTAATGACAACTGAATAACAGTAGTTCAAAATTTATCAGTCCTTTCTGGAATTCCTTTCAGTTTCCCCTTATTTCTATCTAATTTATTTTTAGCACTAAATTTTTGACGTTTACAGCCCTTCTTCCAAATTTTGGACTGCTGACCAATGGCCTACTAATTGTTTTGACAGTTTGCATAAACCTTCGACAGATTCAACTTCATTTATTCTAATTAAAAATTCCTCCTCCTCATTTTCCTGGCTCTCTTTTTATGCATTGGAATCTTCTACTACTTACTCATCTTTATCAAGACTTTCCTGCTTTACGTTGTTTTATTCACCTTCATGTACATTAAGTCGTTAGTGATTATACTGAGCCGGCCGTAGTGGCCGTGCGGTTCTAGGCGCTACAGTCTGGAGCCGAGCGGCCGCTACGGTCGCAGGTTCGAATCCTGTGTCGGGCATGGTTGTGTGTGATGTCCTTAGGTTAGTTAGGTTTAATTAGTTCTAAGTTCTAGGCGACTGATGACCTCAGAAGTTAAGTCGCATAGTGCTGAGAGCGATTTTTGATTATACTGAAATCTGGCTCATATGTACAAGGTCGAGAGATAGGAATGATTAAGTTAGTTAAAATGTGAAGGAATACTGGGAGCCAGAAGTCGTATGTCCGTCAGGTTCGGTTGCGCTGTTCAGCGCTATGATACCATGATGTAATTGGGTTGGTAGAGTTTCGAAATCAGCACCTTGAAGCAGAACGCTCTGTCAACAGCTAGCTAGCCGCACATCAGAAGATGTGACAACAAGCACCTCGCCGCATGCCAGGGTGTCGACAGGAATGGCGGTAACCGGGAACATTACACAAGCCGAGCTACACCGCAATATTCCACCACCCTACTGGGGAAGAAGAACGGCAGATATCAGCGACAGAAATCCATATTTAAGGAAAGTCCTTCAGCTTGTCAACAATGTGCGCCGTGAGGTGTTGAAGTGACACAGAGCCTGTGTGCCCCAGCACTAGCACCAGTACGGAGTCGTGACTGACATCACAGTCATCGTAGTGGTCACCGTCATAATGCAAGTCGTCTCCAACGGGGCACCAGAGTCACACCGGCGCCGTCAGACGCCGGCAACAGACTGCTGCCTGACATGGAGGTCATCGCTTGGGGTGCTTTGTGGCAATGCACTGTGGCCGTCGTCCTCGGACGCTGCCACTAGGAAGGCCGTGGCTGGGGAAGGAGCAGGGGTCACTGTCCCGCCGACGCCAGACAACAGCCGCATGATATGACCGCTGAGACGGGGCACTGACCTGCCCCCCTGCCATACCCACGCAGCGGTCATCACAACAGAGGCCCGTGCCGTGCGGTTCCAGCTGTCGCAGAAGTACCTGCAAGGAGCGCTGCTGTTCCGGCAGCATATTCGAGTTACGCCAGAGCAGCTTTAGACGCATATGTGAATGTCAACCTATCGACTCCGACGCCGCCAAGAAGATTACGAGTGGACGCAAGCCTCGCCCAGAGGCCCCACTAACAATGTATTGCTGTTGATCAGTAAATGTTGGTAGTCTGTCATAAGGGGTCATCCGTAGACACACTCTCGCCATACTCTTCCTCATACCCGGCAGAAAACACTCATTCGATTCTGGAAACGGGCGCTGGAGTCCCGTGCCTGTTAAAATGATGCTTTTACACTGGTATCACGTGACCCACCAACCACACTGAGGGATACACGCGGAATCGCTGCTGAGGAGTGGGACAATCCGGACCAACAGTGTCTCGATGAACTTGTGGAAAGTTCACATGTTCACCACTCACCACTTGTTACTCATTTGTATATCTTGGTCTTCAAGTTTAGTTCAAAATGTTCAAATATGTGTGAAATCTTATGGGACTTAACTGCTAAGGTCATCAGTCCCCAAGCTTACACACTACTTAACCTAAGTTATCCTAAGGACAAACACACACACCCATGCTCGAGGGAGGACCCGAACCTCCGCCAGGATCAGCCGCTTAGTCCATGACTCCAGCGCCTTAGACCGCTCGGCTAATCCTGCGCGGCTCAAGTTTAGTGACACGTTCTTAAGAACAATAAAAGTAAATAAAAGAAACTACCTCTGTAGCTGACTTCTAAACTCTTATGATCTTCCTCCAATACTCAAACATTTAGCTTCTCTTGTCTTCTTAAAACATTCTTATTGCTAACAAAATATTCATTATATACACATCAAAAGAACTTTTTCAACACCTCGGGTCTGAGAGTTCCGGAAATTGTACAGAAAACTGGAATAGACATCAGCATAAACAATAATTCCGCAATTTTTATTGCTCATAAAAACCACACATTGCACGTAGTACCACAACACAGCGAGACCTTCAGAGGTGATGGCCCAGACTGCTGTACACACCGGTACCTCTAATACCCAGTAGCACGTCCTCTTGCACTGATGCATGACTGTATTCGTCGTAGCATACCATCCACAAGTTCATCGAGACACTGTTGGTCTGGATTGTCCCAATCCTCAACAGCGATTCCGCGTGTACCCCTCAGAGTGGTTGGTGGGTCACGTCGTCCGTAAACAGCCCTTTTCAATCTATCTCAGGTATGTTCGATGGGGTTCATGTCTGAAGAACATGCTGGCCACTCTAGTCGAGCGATGTCGTTATTCTGAAGGCAGTCATTCACAAGACGTGCAAGATGGGGGCGCAAATTGTCGTTCATGAAGTTGAATTCCGCGCCAATATGCTACCGATTAGGTTGCACTATCTTTCGGAGGATGGAATTCATGTATCGTACAGCCGTTACGGTGCATTCCAAGACCGCCTGCTTCACACAATGTCACCTCAAAACAGCCGGAAACCTCGACCTTGATGCACTAGCTGACAATTACGTCTGAGGCGTTCAGCCGGACCCGCTTCCCTCCAAACACGTCTTCGACGAATGTCTGGTTCAAGTGGCTCTGAGCACTATGGGACTCAACTGCTGAGGTCATTAGTCCCCCTGAACTTAGAACTAGTTAAACCTAACTAACCTAAGGACATCACAAACATCCATGCCCGAGGCAGGATTCGAACCTGCGACCGTAGCGGTCACGCGGTTCCAGACTGCAGCGCTTTTAACAGCACGGCCACTTCGGCCGGCCGACGAATGTCTGGTTGAAGGCATATGCAACACTCATCGGTGAAGAGAACGTGATGTTAATTCCTAGTGGTCCATTCGGCATGTTGTTGGGCCCATCTGCACTGCGCCGCATGGTGTCGTGGTTGCAAAGATGGACCTCGCTATGGATGTCGGGAGTGAAATTGCGCATCATTGAGCCTAGTGCGCACAGTCTGAGTCGTAACACGACGTCCTGTGTCTGCACAAAAAGCATTATTCAACATGGTGGCGTGGTTGACAGGGTTCCTCCGATCCATAATCCGTAGGTAGCAGTCATCCAGTGCAGTGGTGGCCGTTGGGCGGCCTGAGCGAGACATGCAATCGACAGTTCTGGTCTCTCTGCATCCCGTCCATGTCCGAACAACATCGCTTTGGTTCACTCCGAGACGCCCCGACACTTCCCTTCCTGAGAACCCTTCCTGGCACAAAATAACAATGCAGACGTGATCGAACTACGATACTGAACGTCTAGGCATGGTTAAACTACAGATAACAATTGCCGTGTACCTCTTTCCTGGTGGAATGACAGAAACTGATTGGCTGTCGGACTCACTCATTCTAATAGTCGCTGCTCATGCATGGTTGTTTACATCTTTGGACGGATTCAGTGACATCTCTGAACAGTCAAAAAGACTGTGACAGACAACGTCTATCTTCAGCAGTTATCGGAACTGTGGTGATGGAATACTGTTTCTATGTATGTATGTAGAAAAAACATAATGTCAGCATCCCAGATCGTAACCAGCATTTTGTACGTAATATCAGGAGTAAATAAACCACTGTAGTCTTCGCTGAGGATCCTGGAACACCATTCATAGGGTCACTGTACACAGATTGTTGAGAATCATCAATCTGTCAATAATTTAAAAAATAACTAAAACTACTAAATGTCATTAAATTGACGTCTATCGCAATCACAAAATATTCTAGCCGGTTCTTTACTTAAAAGCGTCGAAGAATAGACAAACTACATCTCGCCTACATGGCAGCGACTCAACTGCAATACCACAAGAGAAGTCGATCATACTTACACTGTTCCAAACAATCAGTACAAATTTTTACACTGAAATACGCTACTCCACCAAGCTTCCCAGTCTTTCCGGCGACTATATTTTATTTTTCTCTGTCATCTGACCTAGGTTTACTGTCATTTTTTCGGCATTCATCTAGGTACTGACAGCGTTGCAGGAGAAATTTATACCTCAGATACATGTATAGCTGTGATAACTAAGATTCCTGCCTCTCTGCCCATATGAGATGTGTGTTCTGAAACGCAGACTTCCCCTGTTGAATGTATCCGATTCACTACATATACGATGATGAATAAGGACCTTTCAAAGAAACAGTTTCTAACCAACACTGAGTTTGGAAATCGGTATTTCATGAGTAAGTTTCCCATAGTCATACGACTTCAGCAATTTACGATCAAAACTAGGATTAGTATGATCATAATTGAGGAGCCATAAATTTAAGAAATCCTCACTTTATTTTAAAGGCTGGATTACAAGTAATGATCAAGCAATATTCAAGTATATGACAAAATTAAATTCTGATCCCTCTTGATTAAAGGGAAATGGCTGCCACCAGCCACCTTACGAAGATAATGCCAACAGCAGCAGCCTCCAGGCACGTAGCCTAAAATACACTTTCAAAATAGCAGGTTTTCTAAAACAAAGGAGATCTCTTACTACACCACAGAACAATAATTTTCCTTCAAAGCCCCAATGCTTGAGCCAGCATTATTAATTCAAACAAAATTCTCTTGCAAATTGCTAAAAGATAAAAACCTTAAAAAAGAACGTAAATAATTGAAAAGGATTTAACTAAAATGATACAAGAAAAATAGCAGCAACATGGTTTAAATCTTCACAAGAACGATTGTGCATTAGAAGATAACTTAAGCATTACCATGAAATATCTGAATATTACCTAAGTAGTGAGAATCGGTTTCGCCCACTAGGTATTAAGAAGGGAAACAATCATTTACCACTATAGTTATTATAGGAGAAAAACTTTAAAACAGAATTAGTCACGCAGAATTTAACACAGTTTGCTCACAAAAAAAGGCTGCTACAAGAGACCCTCCTTCAGTGTTGGTGGAACGGGCAAACATCACGCTGTTAGTTCTATAAGACTGCTATGGCTGAAGATTACCGTCAATAATCCAGCCACGTAGTATAGCTTATAAGACTCTGACATCAACAGAAGCCTTGGTGAAATCGAAGCAGAGGACTATACACCCGTGCGCCGCCTCTGTCTTCAGGCTGACACTGGTAGATACCCGCAAGATGACAAAGCAGAGCTAACTCGGCGGAATAGAATGCTTACCTACGCGCAACGCCAAGAGCTCCGGCACGGATCCTGGGCCGGCCGACGCGAGTGATTTACTAAGGGCACAACATCGCCTGCAGCGCCTCACCTGGGCTCGTGACAATTTTAATTGGATCATTGATGGTTGGAGAATCATAGCTTCATCAGATGAGACCCGATTTCAGTTGGTAAAAGCTGGAGGTTGGGTTCGAGTGTAGTGCAGAACCCACGAAGACAAGGACCCAGATTTTGAACAAGGTACTGTGAATGCCGGAGGTGACTCAATATGGTGTGCACTGTGTTAGACACACATCAAAGAAGTATTGCATCAGCCCGGTTACCATAACTCCTGAAGATAGACGTTGACCGTGGATATTGTATCACAGAGACAGTCCTTTGATTGTTCAGAGACTTCACTAAAAATTACCAAAGATTTAAACAAGCATGCATGAGTAGCGCCTATTAGATAGACGGAGTCCGACTGACGAACAATTCCAGTCATTCCCCCAGGAAGGAGGTATACGGCTCGTGTTGTCAGTAGTTCAACCATGCCTAGACGGTCAATACCGCGGTTCGACCTCGTCCGCATTGTTACTTTGAGCCAGGAGGGGAAGTGTCCAGGCGTCTCGGAGTGAACCAAAGCGGTGTTGGTCGGACATGGAGGAGATACAGAGAGGCAGGAACCGTCGATGAAATGCCTCGCTCAAGCCGTCCAACGGCTACTATTGCAGTGGATGACCGCTACCTACGGATTATGGTTCGGAGGAACCCTGACAGTGGCGATGCCATGTCGAATAATGCTTTTCGTGAAGACACAGGACGTCGTGTTACGACTCAAACAGAGCGCAATAGGCTGCACGATGCGCAATTTCACTCCCGACGTCAATGGCGAGGTCAATCTTTGCAACTACGACATCATGCAGTGCGATACAAGTGGGCCAAACAACAAGGCGAATGGACCGCTCAAGATTGGCATCATGTTCTCTTCACCGATGAGTGTCTTCGCAGACGTGTTTGGTGGCAACCCGGTCCGGCAGAGCGCCTTGGACACACTGTTAAGTGAGTGCAGCAACGTCGAGGTTACCTACTGTTTTGGGGTGGCATTATGTGGGACCGAAACGCCGCTGTTGGTCATGGAAGATGCAGTAACGGCTGTACGATACACGAGTGCCATCTATCGACAGATAGTGCAACCATATCGGCTGCATACTGGCGAGGCATTAGTCTTCATGGACGACAATCCGCGCCCTCATTGTGCACATCTTGTGTATGACTTTCTTCAGGATAACGACATCGCTCGACTAGAGTGGCCAGCATGTTCTTCAGACATGAACCCCATCGAACATACCTGAGAAAGATTGAAAAGGGCTGTTTACGGACGACGTGACCCACCAACCACTCTGAGGGATACACGCGGAATCGCTGTTGAGGATTGGGGCAATCCGGACCAGCAGTGTCTCGATGAACTTGTGGATGGTATGCTACGACGAATACAGTCATGCATCAGTGCAAGAGGACGTGCTACTGGATATTACATGTACCGGTGTGTACAGCAATCTGGAATACCACCTCTGGACGTCTCGCCGTGTGGTGGTACATCACGTAATGTGTGGTTTTCATGAGCAATGAAACGGGAGGAAATGACGTTTATGTTGATCTCTATTCCAATTTTCTGTACAGGTTCCGAAGCTCTCGGAACCCAGGTGACGCAAATCTTTTTTTGATGTGCGTGTTATAATTAAATGTTAGGGTCATCATACAATTGAGCTCTGGAAGGCTTCCCGTCAAATACAACCGTAGGCATAACTCTCCATTAGAATACCTAAAGTTGTTGTGGGGAAATGGCAACTAAACGGCTAGTAAGAATAGTCTGCAGAATCTATAGTTTCCTAGTGCTACTTACCGAAGAACTGGCGGAAAATTGTTATTCACAAGTTTCCAAACGTAGCAAGAGCATGTACGAGTGAAAACTATCGTATAAAACATATATACGGAATAACGTAATATACAGGATAACGAAAAAGGATATTGCGGATCGGTTGAATGCCGATCAGTTTGGCTTTAGGAGACTTAAAGACATCAGTGAGATAGTTCGGACTAAATAGGTGACGCTAAACTGAAGATGAATCGACATACATACCATTTGTCGTGTGAAATGGCGCTAGATGATCAAAATTCTGATATAATTGAAAGTGAGCTACAGGGAATTATGGGTAGTATACAACATGTACAAGAACCAAGAGGGAACTATTAGAATGGAAGACTTGAACGAAGTGTTCGAATTAAAAAGGGTGTAGGATCGGAATGCAGTCTTTCGCCCCCTACTGTTCAGTTTATTCGTCGAAGAAGCAATAGCAAAAATTATAAAAAAGGTTCGAGAGGGGGGATTAATATTCACGTTGAAAGAATGTTAATGATATGATTCGCTAAAGGCATAGCTATTCTCAGTGAAGAGGAATTACGGGATCTGTTAAATGGAGCGAACAGTGTAGTGAGTGCAGAACATGCACTGGGAGCATGGATTAAGAGAACCTGAAAAAGACGAATGTGATGAGGAGTTTCAGAAATGAGAACAGCGAGAGACTTGACATTGGTGTTGATGAAGAAGAGGAAGTTAAAGAATTCTTCTGTCTTCGAAGCAAAACAAGGCGTGACGGAGGAAGAAAGGAGGATATAGAAAGCGGCCTTTCCTAGCCAAGATACGGCTACAGTGCCAAACACGGGCCCTAATTGGAGTACTGCTTTGTATGGCAGTGCATCGTGGATAATTGGATATTGGGAACAGTAGAATATCGAAGCGCTTTAGACATGGTGCAACAAAGGAATGTTGAAAATCAGGTGGACTCACAAGGAATTACGAGGTTCTCAGTAGAATCGGAAAAGGAAGTAACAAGTGGATAACACTGATGAAATGAAGGGATAGAGTGTCAGGACATGTGTTACCGCTTTAGGGAATATTCTCAGCGGTACTAGAGGGAACAATGGACAGCAAAATATGTAGGAGAAACATAGATTCGAATACAACTACCAAATAACTTTCAGATAGGGTGCAAGTGCTCTTCTGGAAAGAGGAGATTGACGCAGGAGTGGAACCAAAAAGCGCCGGCCGCGGTGGCCGTGCGGTTCTATGCACTCCAGTCCGGAGCCGCGCTGCTGCTACGGTCGCAGGTTCGAATCCTGCCTCGGGCATAGGTGTGTGTGATGTCCTTAGGTTAGTTAGGTTTAAGTAGTTTTAAGTTCTAGGGGACTAATGACCACAGCAGTTGAGTCCCATAGTGCTCAGAGCCGTTTGAAACATTTGGAACCAAAACTGTCGTTCCCAAGCAAGCGCATAGAATCTTATATTCTTTACAGCTATATCTAGTATTCAATGTTTTCATTCACCCTCTACAAAAGTTCATCGTGACTTCAACCGCACGCGCGACGAAGATCCGTACTTCAGTGAAATATTCATAGTGGTTGCTATGCCGCGATACATTTCAGCCAAAGATGTGGAAAGGATGGGGCACATATCTAGCCTTAGGTAAATACCGACATAAAATATCATATGCCGTGAGATCAGGCGATCTCGGAGCGCAATTCTAGAAAGTTAAGACCGCTGCGCGTCTCAAGGCCGAGTCAACGTTGAGGCAACTCATAGTTAGAACATGCTCTCACATGCAGGTGCTGGTGTGGTGGTATTCCGTTCTGTTGCAAAATCTGTTTTCTTGTATTTTCTCGTAAATATGGAAAAAGTCAGATCTCCAGCAAAACCATGTACGTGCCCCCTATAATCGTCTTCTCGGCAAATTAACTTTGGAGAGTTCCTGTCGTGTTCGCCTGTGATACGCGACTACTGTATTTTCGTTACTAGTTTGTTGTGATGATTCATTTTCCGTTTAGATGCAACGTAGCCCCAACACCGGAGAGTAGCCGTGAAATGGAATGAATTATTCTATCTACAAGGCCTGAAGGAAATCACAAAACTGTACACGTTGGTTTTTATCATCACCATGAAGGATTTTCAGCAACTAAATTGCGTATAGTGTGAAACACAAACGCCGCCGCAGAATATACGAGATCGTCCGTGAGAAATGGGGAACTCACAGCTGGCGCAATGAGTGGGCTTCGGTGGACCTCGTGGAAAACTCTGTTGAATTTACTCTAAAATTTTAACGAATACGCGGGAACGGTTGGAGGATTTCCCCTTATTGTTGTAAATCAATTGTAGCTATTGCAATAGAAGCGTATAACTTACTTTCTTGCCGCGTTTCAATTACATCGACCCGAGGCACATTTGGGAAATAACGATCAAGCATTGTATCACTTGTAGTGGTGTATCAATAGGGAACCACGAAAACCACACATTTACCACAGCTCTTAAGGTGGACATTTGGTCTCGATAAATAGGATTAAATTAGGTTCGCAAATATTGTGAGATCTCTTTGAAACAATCTGTAGGTCACTGATATCTGGTATATTCATTACAGAATACACACAGTGCTTAGTTCTCACTGCTCTGTTTGTGTTTCCTGAAATCTACAGTTTGGAACCACGCGACAGCTACTGTCGCAGGTTCGAATCCTGCCACGGGCATGGATGTGTGTGATGGTTCAAATGCTTCAAATGGCTCTGAGCACTATGCGACTTAACTTCTGAGGTCATCAGTCGCCTAGAACTTAGAACTAATCAAACCAAACTAACCTAAGGACATCACACACATCCATGCCCGAGGCAGGATTCGAACCTGCGACCGTAGTGGTCGCTCGGTTCCAGACAGTAGCGCCTAGAACCGCACCGCCACTCCGGCCGGCTGTGTGTGATGTCCTTAGGTTAGTTAGATTTAAATAGTTCTAAGTTCTAGGGGACTGATCACCTCAGAAGTTAAGTCACAAGCCCTCAGAGCCATTTTGACCATTTTTTGTTTCCTGAAACTACTACGAATGCAGCATGGACTTTAAAAGTTGAAAGGCTGTAATTTACTCCGACCTTAATCGTATTTCCGTTTTGATGCTCTAAAATATCTACATAATGAAGTAATTGAATGAATACCGTCGGTACCGATATCACAGGTATAGACTGTTTCTCCCCAACCCCCCACCCCCTTTTTTTATGAACCATCAGTCTTCTGACTGAATTGATATGTCCCACCACGAATTGCTCTCATGCGCCGGTGTGAACATGTCAGAGTAGCAATTGCAACCTACCTCAGTTATCTGCCGGAAGCATTCAAGTCTCTCTCTTCCCCTACAGTTCTTACAAAAAAAAAAAAAAAAAATCGTATAAATGGCTCTGAGCACTATGGGACTCAACATCTTAGGTCATAAGTCCCCTAGAACTTAGAACTACTTAAACCTAACCAACCTAAGGACATCACATACACCCATGCCCGAGGCAGGATTCGAACCTGCGACCGTAGCAGTCCCGCGGTTCCGGACTGCAGCGCCAGAACCGCACGGCCACCGCGGCCGGCACAGTTTCTACACTCTACAGTTACCTCTAATACTACGGAAGTTATTTCCTTGTTTCTTAACATTATACCGTCACTTTCTCTTGACAGTATTTTCCATACATCCCTTTTTTCACGATTCCCTGGAGAACCTCGTAATTCCTTATCATTCAGTCTAATTTACAAATACTATTCAGTACCAAAACACTAAAAACGCTTCGATTCTCATCTGCTCCCATTTTCTAACATTTCATGATTTACTACCATACAATTCTGTGCTCCAAACGTACATTCTCAGATGTTTCTTTCTAAATTAAGACGTATGTTTGACACCTGTAGCCTTTCCTCCGCCAGGAAAGTCCTCTTTGTCTATGCTAGGCTGCGTCTTATGTCACCCTTGCTTCGTCTCTCATAGGGTATTTTGCCTTCAAGATAGCAGAATTCCTAAGCTTCGTCTACTTTGTGGTCACCAATTGTGATCTTAAGTTCGTCGCTAGTCTCGTTTTTTTCTGCTTCTTATTACTTTGGTCATTTTCCAGTAAACTCTCAATCCATATTTTGTACTCATCAGACTGCTCACTTATCATTGATATTCTTCTAACCTGAATTTTCATCCAACCCTTGAAATAATCTTACTTCCGGCATTGACTCTTTGATCTACAGGTTGAACCGCAGGGGTAGAAGGCTGCATCCCTGTCTTGCACCCCTTTTAATCCGGAAGCTTCGATCTTGGTCCTGCAGTCTTATTTTCACTTCTATGTTCTTATACATATCGCATGTTACCCGTCTTTCCTTATAGCTTACACCCATTTTTCTTAGAATTTCGAACATCTTGCCCATTTTACATTGTCAAACGCTTATTCTGTACCTTTCTATATCAACATCAGCACGTTAAACACAAAAATAAAACACTTCCATTTGTAGGAGCCACGTGCTATTGGCGCACCTGAGGTGCATTTTTCATATCTGGAGAACGTATGACACAGTTATAAATGAAGCGTGAATTAGGGGACTGCACGAAAATAACATACGATTGTAAAAAAGTCCTTACTATCTGGTAATCGGTAATCAAAATCGAATTTACATGAGATAAAAACCGGAGAATTAAAGTTTTCAGCATCACCATGGACGAGTCCGCAGCTCGTGGTCGTGCGGTGGCGTTCTCGCTTCCCACGCCCGGGTTCCCGCGTTCGATTCCCGGTGGGGTCAGGGATTTTCTCTGCCTCGTGATGACTGGGTGTTGTGTGATGTCCTTAGGTTAGTTAGGTTTAAGTAGTTGTAAGTTCTAGGGGACTGATGACCATAGATATTAAGTCCCATAGTGCTCAGAGCCATTTGAACCATTTCTATCATCACGAATCTCAGACCAAGTAGCAATAGCAAGCAGTGTAAACAATTGCGATTCCCCATCACTGATAAATGATTAAAATCCAACAACCATCGGGCTACGGGAAACTGAGTCTTTATTGGGAATGTTATGGTTTGCTGCTAATCGATTACGTTCATAAGGGAGGTTAAGGAAGGACTGCCCAAAGGCAGTGTTTCCCGTAGCTATCCAATGACGTGTCTATGATCCACGACAGCGCCCCAGTACATTTTGATAGGGCACACTCGTACATACTGCTCCCATGGGCTAACAAATTTTTATCTACACATACATCCATAACACACAAGCCATCGTATTGTGTGATGCAAGATATTTCGTGTAGCACTATCACGATTCCCCTTTCCTGTTACAGTTGCGAATGCTTCGCAGGAAGGCCGATTGCTGGTAATCCTCTATGTGACCTCGAATCTTTTCAATCACGTTTACATGGTCTTTTTTGCGACATTTACGGAGCAGGAACCTATGTATTGGATGATACTTCTCGGAATTTCAACAGTAACACACATCTTAATGCAGAACCCCTCTCTTGCTGCGCCTGCCGCAGGAGTAGGCTGAACATGTCCTTGATGCTTTTGCGCGTACTATATGAAACTGTAACAAAACGTGATGCTCATCTTTGGATTGATTTTCTCTCTGTCTACTGTTAGCAGTCCTGTCTGGTACACATCCCAGACTGACGAGCAGTATTCCATTACTAGTCGAATGAGTGTTTTGTAAGCTGTTTCCTTCGTTGTTGGATTACTTTTCTTTTAATGTAGCCATTCTGGCATGTGTCTTAACCGCTATTAATTTTTATTGGTCGTTTCTTATCAAACCACTGTGCTTGCTTTCTTATAGATATTTTATGTAACTGCTTCCATGATAGTTCCGTAGTCGTATAATTATACGATAAAGGGTCTTTCTTATTATATATTCACTACGTTGAAGGTCAACTGCCGCTTCTTGCACCAACCGTTTACCCTCTGCCGATCTTCTCACAGTTCGCTACAATTCTCTGTAGACCCTATACAAGAGCATCATTCGCAAAAGGTATCATGGTACTTCCTATGTTACTTACTTCCTATGCTACTTTAGGTCAATCGTATGTATAGTGATAAGCAATAATTCTGCAACACTCCCAGGATTTATACAACTGGAAGATTTCTCTCCGATCAGTATAACGTGTTGTGTCCTGTTTCCTATAAATTCTTCGATCCAGTCACACATTTGGTCGGATATCCCGCACACTCGTACGTAATTCACTATTCTTTAGTGCAAATATGCACCTAATTCCATCTGGAAGTTAAGGCACACGGAATCTAGTAAGGTGCCTATATCTAATGTTTTATGAGTTTCATGGAAGAATGGAGCGACATGGTTTCATCCGGTAGTTTTCTTCGGATCCCACGTTCGTTCCCACAGGGCAGATACTTTAGTATCCTGACATCTGATAATATGCGACCACGGAACATGCTCCAAAACTCTACAACAGATCGTGTCATAGCTCTCAGTGATCTGTTCCTCTTACGTCGAAAGAAGAAAATATTGCACAGAAGGCTTTTTCAGAGGGACGGGGAGGTGAATTTCATGATAGGACATATTCTGAACAGACAAAACGCAGATAAACAAAGTTTTCGCGAAATCACCCTTAGGTAGGAAACAACAGTGTTACACTGAAGGTTGCCGTGTGAATATGTAGAGTATGACTACCATCGTCGCCAGACCTTCATAAACACCGCTTCATTTCTTCGACAGAAAATTTAAAGTATTATATTTAAATTAATTCCATTTCATTCCGATCAGAAGGTACAACAAACGTTTTGAATTATTTTTATTACGAAAATAGTCTGAGCTGCCAATTTATTTCATTGCATCAAAGCGCTTTGCCCATCTAAGGTATCATAGATTGTTTACAAAACAAGAAATGAATCTCTTAAGAATAAAACACACAGAGAGAGGCATGGCTTATAGGGAGAATTTGCTGAACGATCAACTGATTAGTAAAAATCCAGTGCATTAGGATTCAGTTTTACAGATTTTTACAATTATGCTGCATTGATACTTTTCGGATTTTGTTTTAGGGCTTCTCACACCACAGGTTTATTTTAATATTGCCATTTTGGTATGAGAAAAGTTAGGGGGAGGATTGTTACGGCCTTTTTTAGGGAACTTAGTTTACTTGATGTTGTGCGACATATTTTGTGTTCTACTTTTTTTTGTTTCTAGTATTTCTATGTTGTTAATGTCTAGGGATAGATCTTTCTTTTCGAAACTTCCGATTCGGGTGTTTTGATATTCCGATTTGTTGGTTGATGAATACATACGCTGGGAAACTTCAAAATTTAGCAAATTTACTACAGTTTACTGGGCCTTAATGACATAATTTAACCGCTGTGCACCATGCTACCATCAATTTAAATTTTTCTTTTGTTCGTGTCTGAGCATCTTATTATATATTTAGTATAACGTAATTTATATGACTTCTTGTGTTTTGCACACATTCATTTTACTTTATTTGTTTTTATGCTCTTGTAAGCGAATTAAGGCTAGTTTTGCGCACATCTGGTTCTCTTTTGCCACACTAGGACAGTGTGTGTTTTCTAGAGTGTTGTAGTCGTATCTGTATGAGCACTAAACGCAACTGTTGAATAATGGTGCACCGCCGATCCCGCGTTTGAACGTTTGCGAGCGTGGTACTATGCTGTGCTGCCATGGTAGTGTCTGCTCGTGTGTTTAAGGTAACAAATAGTTTTTGAAACTTTCCCATCTCCTTACACGGGGTAACTTACTGTCGTAATTTCCTTCTTGTATCTAGGTACACCTCTTATTCTTTATGACACAATCGCGGATGGGTTGTATGTGCAGTTTCCCTTGCAGTGATAATACGTGATGTATTTAGTAGCAAAGTCGTACAAGATTGGACCATGTCCCTCCATCTATTCTGTATTGTTTTCATGGTTTGTTGCCAATCTGACGGTACCCCAAAAGGGCCAAATGCTTTACTGAAATTAAATTTGAAATCCAACTTGCTTTTGTATTTTTAAACTTTGCGTTTAACTAGAAAATTCAAACCAAACATTACAAGAACTGGGTCTACATAGAGCTTCTGTGATAGGTGAAGTCAATGCTCCCATTGTAATATGACGGTGGCCACCGATTCTCGACTGTCGAAGATATTGGAGGCCACAGGTGAGTAGTGATAAAGAGACAAGCGAAGCCTGCATGCACGTAGATGGTGGTTACGCACGATCGTGGTTACGATCTTGTCGACGCAGAGAATCTTGCAAAGACAGCCTAGCGCAGTTATCTCGCCGAGTGTTCTACACGCGCGGAGCTCGGTGGCCTCACCTACGTGTATTCCGACTCGTCAGACCGCAAAGTCCTCCACTGCTGCTAGGGATTATGCTAACAGCAAAGCGCACCGTGATATCCAATTTCGGTCGCCTAGTACGGCCGTTCCAGCGGCGCTCAACACCCCCCACGAAGCTCACGCCGTTACACACGTGGACTTGTTCCGGGCGCAACAGGAAACCGCGCGCATTTGTTGCTCATTACGGTTCCGATAGGCTGCAGTAGCTGCGCGGCTACAGGGGCCCCCAGAGTCGCAAACGCGGAGCTGCAGTTAATCCCCCGGCTGCGTGGCGCCGCCCATAATCCGCACAGAGGCGCAGCAATTACGCGCAGTAAATTACATGACGAGGTGCCGCGGTATCCGGGGCGGTGCGGAGTGGGGTATGAAAGGGGCCCTCCGAGCACTGTCGCACGGGATAACTCAGATTAAGTGAAATTTCACTCGGCGGCGGTGACCCACGCCGCGCCGTCCACCGACCGGCCTGCGTCCAGACGGTCGCCGCTAACGCCGGCACTCAATCTGGCGTCGGGCGCAGATGGCGCTGCGGTCGCGGCGCTCCTGCCGAGGAACGCCCCGTGTGCCCACCGGGGATTATTGGGGCTTAGGCGGTGGCGCCGAGGTGTGGGCCCGCAAGGTGTTGCTAATTAAGCGAATGGCTTAATTACTGACAAGGCGAGCGCCGCGCGGTAATTATTATGGAAAGGGATAAGGGCGCGACGCAATATTAATACTGTGACATCTGCGCATTTTAGATGGGCTTCGTAAATCACTGGAAATGAACTCGGAAAGTGCAGACTATTTGTATACCCGAGCCTTAGCTAATAATCCCGGCGGAGAGAGAGTTGTGGAGCAGAAAGAACGTGTTTTCGAAGCAGTTTCTGCATTACATTTCATTTATCTATGCCGGTCCTTCGCAGCTGTTGCTCATCCATTAACGTTTCTCTATCATCGTTCGCAAATGCCTGTCATAGTGAAACACTTAACAGCTTTTCTCTCTATCATCAAGGGATACGAGTAATCTTTGTGGTAACTCTTCCGGAGAGACGTACACTATCGGCCAGAACATCATGATTACCAGCCAACTATCGATATAAATCTGTCGGCGATAGCAGCGTCACCTGGCGAGGAATGACTGCTAGCTAGATGTACACATGGTGCTCGTAGATCAGTGAATGTGCTGTCCGTGTGTCGAATGGGGAAGGCCTGCGATGTATCTGAGTTTGACCGAAACCAGATTGCATCCCCCAGAAGCTCGCGACAAGCATTTCTGAAACTACAAGACTTGCCAGTTGTTCGAAGAGTGCTGTGGTGTCTTCAACACGTGGCGAAACGAGGGAGAAACCACGTCCAGACATCGTGCTTTTGCAGATGTCGGACGTCGTAGACTGGGCAGATTGGTAAAATACAACAGGCGGTGAACTGTGACGGAATTAACGTCAGACGTTAGTGCTGGGCAAAGTACGGGTGTGTCTGAACATATACTACTGGCCATTAAAATTGCTACACCACGAAAATGACATGCTACAGACGTGAAATTTAACCGACGGGAAGGAGGTCCTATGAAATGCAAATGATTAGCTTTTCAGAGCATTCACACAACGTTGGCGCCGGTGGCGACACCTACAACGTGCTGACATGAGGGAAGTTTCCAACCGATTTCTCATACACAAAGAGCAGTTGCCTGGTGAAACGTTGTTGTGATGCCTAGTGCAAGGAGTTGAAATGTGTACCATCACGTTTCCGACTTTGGTAAACGTCAGATTGTAGCCTATCGCGATTGCGCTTTATCGTATCGTGACATTGCTTCTCGCGTTGGTCGAGATCCAATGACTGTTAGCAGAATGTGGAATCGGCGGGTTCAGGAGGGTATTACGGAAGGCCGTGCTGGACCCCAAAGGCCTCGTATCACTAGCAGTCGAGATTACAGTCATCTTATCCGCATGGCTGTAACGGTTCGCGCAACCACGTCTCGATCCCTGAGTCAACAGATGAGGTCGTTTGCAAGACAACAACCATCTACACGAAGAGTTCGTCGGCGTTTGCAGCAGCAAGGACTATCAGCTCGGAGACATGGATGCGGTTACCCTTGACGCTGCATCACAGACAGAAGCGCCTCCTATGGTGTACTCAACGACGAACCTGGGTGCACGAATTGCAAAACGTCATTTTTTCGGATGAATCCTGCTTCTGTTTAGAGCATCATGATGGTCGCATCTATGTTTGTTGACATCGCGGAGAACGCACATTGGAAGCGTGTATTCGTCATCGCCATACTGGCGTATCACCCGGCGTGAAGGTATGGGGTGCCATTGGTTGCACGTCTCGGTCACCTCTTGTTCGCATTGACGGCACTTTCGACAGTGGACGTTACATTCTAGATGTGTTACGACCCGTGGTTCTACCCTTCATTCGATCCCTGCGAAACCCTACATTTCAGCAGGATAATGCACGACCGCATGTTGCAGGTCCTGTACGGGCCTTTCTGGATTCAGATAATGTTCGACTGCTGCCTTGGTCAAAACATTCTCCAGATCTCTCACCAAATGAAAACGTCTGGTCAATGGTGGCTGAGCAACTGGCTCGTCACAATACGCCTGTCACCATTCTTGAAAAACTGTGGTATCGTGTTGAAGCTGCATGGGCAGCTGTACCTGTACACGCCATCCAAGCTCTGTGTGACTCAATACCCAGGGCGTATCAAGGCCGTTATTACGGCCAGTGGTGGTTGTTCTGGGTACTGATTTCTCTGGATGTATGCACCCAAAATGAGTGAAAATGTATTCACTTCAGTTCTAGTATAATACATTTTTTTCCAATGAATACCCGCTTATCATCTTCAGTTCTTCTTGGCTTAGCAATTTTAATGGCTGGTAGTGTAAAATGAATCGAACACTCCCCACGATGGGCCCCCACAGGCGACGACTCTTGCACGTGCAAATGTTAACACAACTACATCGGCAACTTTAGCTGAAATGAGCACGTGACCATCGGCATTGAATGCTGGCATAGTTGCAGAGCGTTGCACGGTCCGATAAATTCCGATATCTCCCTCATCATGCCACTGGGAGGGAGCGAATGCGTCGACTTCCAGAAGAACAGTTGCTTGACACTTTTACTGTGGGACTGAGACAAGATGGTGGAGGCTTCATTATGCTCTGCGACACAATCATACGAGCACTCATGAGTCCTGTGGAGCTCGTGCAAGGCATCATAACGGCCTAGGATTATCGTACACTAGTTGCAGATTAGGTACATCCCCACATGAGGATCATGTTTTCCGACGAAAGTGGCAATTTTCAACAGGATAATGCGCCACGTGTCTAGGCCAGGAGAGTGATGGAGTGGTTCGACAAGCTCAGTGTCGAATTACTATTACCATATCTCAAGCCGGTCGCACACATTTGGATGTGAGAGAACGTGGCGTCAAATTTCATCGCCCCTCTCCCCGGAATTTATGGGAACTGTTTACCGATGAAGCAACGTTCGGAGTGATGGAGTCTTCAACATGCACAATTCGTATGTTTGGAGTGAGGATAACCCACATGCCACAGTTACTAGCGCTCATCAAGTGTGGTTCTTCGTTAATGTGTGGGTCGGTGTTGTTGGGGACTGTTTAATTGTATCGTATCTGCTACCTAGGCCATTAGACGACGTGTGTGGGGAGATACGGTGCCCCCCCCCCCCAAAAAAAAAAAAATCCCACCTAGGCCATTAAATGGCAGGCACTATTACAATTTTCTCGCCAGAGCATTGCCAGATATGCTGGAAGATGTCCTACTCCCTACAAGACAAGGCATGTGGTTCCAACACGACGTGGCGCCGGTACATTTCACTCGTCGTGTGCGGCGATTCCTGAACCGACGGTTCCCAGACTCGTGGATTGGCAGGGGTGGTCCTGTACCATGGCCTCCTCGGTCCCCAGATATGTCCCCTCTGGACTTTTTTGTGTGAGGACAGATGCGCAACCTTGTTTACGCAACTCCTGTTGCATCAGAAGAGGATCTGACTGCCCGACTAGTAACAGCAGCAGGAACAATTCAGGATACTCCTGGGGTTTTTGCACGTGTCAGACAGAACATGATCCGATCGTGTAACCTTTGTTTGCGTGACAATGGAGGCATTTTTGAAAATCGACTGTATTGAAATTGTGAATCAACACTGAATCAGTGAACTCACTCGAGTAGTAAACAGAGACAATGCACTACTACACTGGTGGACAGCAGTTGCCTACAACTGAAGAGCGTATCCGCCCTCTAAGAACTTAAGATCGTAATACGGCCTGTAACAACTGAAGAACATAATACGGCCTCCATCGGTTTAAATAATCCTCGTAAGAAAAAAAGAGATTATGGAAAAATATTTTTTTTATGTCCCCTACAACCTCCCAGAGTGTGTCGGTTTAAATACTTTTCACCCTGTATGTTAGAGTACTGAATACCCTATGTCCCTGTAGTACTGAAACACATACAGACTTTTGTGCACATAAAATACAGTATGAGGTGTAAAATTACATAATTTTTCCTTATTTAGATTTCACGTAAGTAAAATACCAAAATTTTATTGGCCAACAAGGGTAGCAGCTTCCTGTTCTACCTTCCTTAAGACCTTTAAACATTTTCCCACACATTTTGGCATGTGAACATATTTCCAGCTTTCTTGTGGGGGAAGTAGACAGAGGAGGTGGGAAGGAGACAGAAAAGTAATGAATACTGGTATACAGTTGTGGAATGGAAAGTGGGAAAGATATAATGGCAGTGTGAGAGAAAGAGATGGATACAGTGGTAGTGGAACATAGCTGACGGTGACAGAACAAGGTAAACGATAAACCATTGTGGTAACTCTTCCGAACAGACAGACAGGTTGTTTGTAAATTCTCGTCAGACACTTGTAGGAGTTGCAGAGGGGAGCGATTACATAATATTTTGAATGGGAACCCACGTACGGAAACGGCTCGATTCCGACATGCAACATGTCCACGTCTCCTGACGGAAGAAGCAAAATCTCAGGTTTGCTTGTCCTGGTATGCAGCAGGATAGACAGGATGACGTGGAGTCGTATCCAAAGCTTAATTTACGAGACTCCTGTAGAGACAGGGGAAAATCTGCTACCACGAGTTCAGGCGCTGCGCCAAAAACCGGAGAGACACCAAGTGCGATGGAGAGCGTGTACCAGAACATGCTTCGTACGTACAACTGCGATCCTGGTGGTCGCCACATAGAGCCCCTATTGTAGTCAATCAGTCCTCTTCTCTACGTACAGTATCACGGGTTCTCTTTAGTTAAGGAATAACTAAAACACGTAATGTTTATTTGTTAATAGAAACCAGTGTGTCTATGTGGGAAATGGACCTTTCGTTTCATTTCCTTTCGAATGGTTGCCTAATGATTGTACTGTGTCACGCCTAACTCATTTACTCAAGCAGAAGTGGAAGAGATAAACATGTGAGGAAACAGAACGGAAACGGTACGTTCCCGGACACGGGTTCCAATTGAAAATATTATGTACTCATCCCCATTACAGGTCATAGAAGCTTGTAAGGGAAGTTCCGGACAACCTGTGTTTGCAATGGATTTCGCTATTATTTTATGCAATGTGTTCGGAAAATATGAATGCGATTGTGCAACTGCTGTACGATTTACTAGTAACGTGTGAAAATTCATGCCGGACCTGGCCTCGGGCCCGGATATCTCGCTTTATCCGAACGGACTCCTTAACCACTTCGGCCGTTCGAGCACGCCTCCAGGAGCGACCCACTCTTCCGTACGTCCTGGTTCCTACGTCCTATAATGTGATTCCCGCATGGGGAAACATTGTTTTCCTTGTCAGATTGTCTTGCTTTGGCATGAAATACACTAGGACAGTGTGTATTTTGCGGTGTAGGTATATTTCGATGCAATGTTCCTTCGGATATGCATGCAGGCATCCTCGCGTAAAATGGGAATCCCGGTTCGAGACCCGCTCGGGCACAAATTTTCATACATTACTAGTAAATGGTGTAGTAGTTGTACATTCGTAATGTAGTACGGCTTTCAGTCTTCAGCAATGTCTGTTCCTTCGGAAACTCATGGACGTTCGAAGGAACAATAAATCGAACTATACCGGCACTGTAAAACACAGACATTGTCCTACTATGTTGTTTTCTTACTCTGTGCTAGCGTTACATGTTACGTTAAACTGAGTGAGAACACATTAAACCATTTGTCAATATATCAAAAAACTGGCCACATTGAACAGAAAAGGAAGTACCTACAGGTGACTTCTGGATCTGAAAAGTAAATTCCTAAGGGCAAACTCTAACTCAATTGGATATAACGAAAGAGAAGCATCAACATCTTTGTGGGTGTGTGAAACATAATGGAGAGAGACGGGTTTTAATCCGGTTCTTCCATTTCTTGATGTGCTGAACACGGCATCTATGAGTTGCATTTATTTGCTGAATATGTTCCAAGCTGTCTTCCCGTATGTTTTTATTCTCCCTACCACTGCGTATGCTACCATGGAAGTTATTCCATGCAGTCTTCATATGTTTCCTATCAATTTGTCCCTTCTTCTTCTCATAGTTTTCCACATGCCTCGTTCTCCACGATTCTTCAGAGAACCTCTAATTTTGTACATCTTTCTACAGCATCACACCTCAGAAGATTGCATTCTTTCCTATACCGAGTGTCCCTGCTATACAATGCTGTACTGTAAACATACCTTCTCAGAAACATCTTCCCGAAATTAAAACCTAAGTTACAAATCAGTAGACTTATCTTGGTCAGCAGTATCCTCTTCCCAACTTGCCAGTCTAATTTTTATATTCACATAATAAATTGCTTGCATTAAGTTTTTTGTCACATGCCTTGATCAGGTCTTAATACCACTAGCGGTCTCCTCTTCATTGCCGTTCATTTACCGGTACATTCATTCGCATATCGTAGTGCAGTCAATCATTTATAGACCTCATAATGATCCTCCCTCTCCATCTCTTTCTCTGTTTAGAGTCCCAGATGTGAAGGTTGTAAACTGTGATGACTCAGAGTAGCGTCATCACTTTAGTGCAACATGCTCACAAAAAGTAGCCCATGCAAAGCCTAAAGCAATTCATTATAAAGGGGATAAGCAATTACTGAAACAAACACTACATTTATAGCGCATGTAAATTATTATTAGAACAATAATAAACGTAAACTGTTATCTGCAGTGTGTAGCATTTATTATGTCTCAACAGCTTCAGACTAACAACAAGTAGTATGAAAGCAACTCTGATTATAGTGTCTAGCGTTTGTTACGTCTCAATAACTTTCAGGCTACCAACGAGTAGCGTGATTCACACATCGAAGCACAATAGTCATTAGCTCCCCACAAAGCAACACATACACTAAATAATGTAACAAAATATTGACATAAAATGCTAATTCCTGAATAACGTCAAAAAGTTAAATACTGATGGTTCAATTTTTGGACTATTACACGCACACTCACCCTAACAAGCTATCAATGAATTGCAGCGTGAGTAACATTCTGAATAATGTTATTGGAACAAGGAACCTTTACTTCATCTTTAATAAATTTGACGTTTCCACTGACAACAGAATATTCAGAAAATGCACCTCATGTGGCTGCATGGGAAATGATTGCTAAATATGTAAATGTAACTTGCAGCATTTATTCCATATTAGATCACACTAGAATAAAGGCATCAAATCCAATTGGTCTGCTCATTGACTCATCATAAATAAAACGGTGACAATAAACCGTTTAGAACGTATAATCACTGCGTCATTTGATGTTACGTAAAATGCACTTACTTGTAGTCCATTTTCCGTGATACGCAAGTGTAATAACATATTAGGTAAGTAAACTAAATAGGACCTGTGCTTTGATGGTATTGCTTCACGGCACACGGTAAAATTATCTCTTTTTCTCGCACAGGGAAAACTGACAAAGGTCTTTATTAGAGCAAGTCACAACATTGACTGATAACCACTTCTCATGAACAACATTTTTTATGCTAGTCTTGAATTAAGTTTTGAGAGAGTAGAGTTTTTAACATTAACTGAGTTAGATTGTTTTTGACAAACAATGTTAATTGACATCATAACTGGAGAAATATTTCACTCATATCGAATGGTAGCATATTCCCTATACAAAGCATTTCAAAAGTGGCTAAATACTTTGCTCCCCTCGGCCCATGCGACTAATTTGTTGAGGTGTTGTCTAAAACAAAATTCTTCACGGATACCTATCGATCTTATTCCGACGACAATGCTCTTTTTGCGCCCATACACGTAGCAACCATACTTGTAGCATTAATATATATTAAGACGTACATTGCAGTTTCCTTACACAGCATATATTGTCTTACCAGAAATAGCTCAACATACCAATTTTAAAACTGTAATACAGCACCACACTGTCTTCGAATATCAAGACTTCCGACTATTGCGTTTAAACAGTAATACTCAGTCACATGGTGTTTATCAAGTCCTACAGAACAGTATCGCATCACACCACATTGCCTTCACATCCACGACAGAACTTCAAAGTCTTAATTCCTCTAGTCCGTACAGCTGCCTTGTCAACTTGTTCTAATGCTGTCTATTCGCACTTCCAGGAGTAATGTCATTTATCTATGCCCTGCCAGTATTCTACGCCTCGTCGAGATACGTGAAAGGGAGTCGACCCAACACTTTCTGTTACTGCAGGCAAGATTTGTTGATAATGTCCGCTATTTGCGTCTATACACCGGGTTCCACAATTATTTTAAAGTCTCTTCATTAATAAGTTTAGATTCAAGTTATTACTATCGCCAAGCTGCTTTGTTTAGTACTCGCCACCGAAGTTGCTCATTAATAGTTACTATGCGGCCGATTCGCGTCTCGAATTCAATTGATATCTTTGATTATCGTAGCACATGTACGTCAAATTAATTCCTCACAAGACACAGAGTTCATTTAACGCAGAACGTTGTATTGTCCGTTGAAAATTATTCCCTTTGATACCAATGTGGAATAAACTACTACTATTACTATTATTATTATCATTATTGGTGTTGTTGTCCAGAATTAAACCAATACACGCTTTACGTCTCGTGATACTCTGTAGGAAATAGGTGAGTCACCTAGCAATACGACTGGAAACACCTCCCAAACCACAACAAACACTGAATAAGCAATTCCGCAGACCGAAAGTGAGGAGAGGGGCTGTTGTAATTGTTAATACAAACCACTGAGAAATGCACGGAAGTCTGATTTTCAACACATACTCATGTTCTTTTTTTATGGAAATCTGTTATTATGTTTATCACAACTGAACATATAAACAAATACTTAATCATTGCTGTTTGTTACATTGTAAAATGTAAAGTACATATAGAGTAATTTGTAACATAGACTTGACGCTTGAAACGTAAGACGTTCAGTCGCATTTTGTAACAAACAAGATCTGTAGGGGTATGTTTACGAAGACTCCGATGTTTACGAATTTGGCTGTGTCAGTGTTTGCATGTAGCACTTGCTGAGTTAGTCCTTGTACTCAGAATAACTGTAGTACACTGTGTTACCGGCAGTCTGAGGTAGTGTACCATACACAAGTATGAAGTACGCACAGTAGGAACGTGAGAAGGTCGCAAGTACAACTACGTGTACAGTGTTGTAACTACTGGGAAAAAGGTTTGTTCTAACTCTGAAAAGGTCGGGATGATACTCATCTACGGCAAGTGTTGACAAAGTGCAGCTGCAGCCTGCAGCTTGTATGCAGTGAGGTACCTGGGCAGAGATCATCGAACGCTCCGCACATTTGAAAACATCTACAAACAACTGTCTGCAACAGATACGGTCGCAACACGCGACCACGCCCGTAACAGACCGATCACAGGAGAAGCAGATGCAGTTGGTGTGTTAGCTGCTGTTGCCGTGAACCCACACATGGCATCGGTAGAGGCAGTGCAGTGAGACAAAGTCGTGTAATGCGCATACTTCTTCGTCACAAATTTCACCCCTATCATGTGACGCTGCATCAGCAATTACAGGGAGATGACTTTCATAATCGAGTGAGTTTCTGTGAATTGGCCTTAACAGAGAATGCGTTGCAGTTCTACCTGTTTACCGATGAAGAAAGTTTCACAAACTACGGTGCTGTGAATTTACGAAACATGCATCACTGGTCTGTGGGCAATCCTCGCTGGCTGCGACAGACAGAGCGACAGCGACCATGGAATGTAAATGTATGGTGCGGAGTAATTGGCGACCATCTCACCGGTCCTCAATTCGCTCAAGACAACCAAACACCTGCAAAATACATCGAGTTTCTGCAAAATGATCTGCCAACATTAGTAGAAAATGTTCCGCTGAAAACGCGTAGTCGTATGTAGTATGAACATGATGGTGCTCCTGCGCATTCTGCAATGAGCACTAGATTGACGGAATGTTCGAAAGGCGATTCATAAGAATTTGCGGACGTATAAAATGGCCAACCCTTCCTCCTGATCTTACACCTTTAGACTGCTTTCTGTGGGGTGCATTTGAGGGAGAACGTGTACCGTGATGAGAGTACAACCCCAGAGGATATGAAACATCGTATTGATGCAGCCTGTGGCAACATTACACAAGATGTACTGCGTCATGTAAGACGCTCACTACGCGGTAGATAGCAAATGTGTGCAGTAAATGATGGGCATCACTTTGAACATTTATTGGCTTGAGATGTCAAGACACACTCTTTTACACTCTGTAATTAAAAACAAAAATCAAATTTGTAAGTTTCACTAAATTCTCATGTCAATGTACATTTTCTTCCAACACATCAGTACAGTATCTTTCAGAGAAAGACTAATAAAAATGTTAGCATGTGGACGTAAAGCGCTGTTCAAATCTCTTCTGTACCTACGTTACATCACTGTTCCTTATGTATCTCAAATTAATTTGGTCCTCCCGATGCACGCGAGTGAACTGCTGAGGATTTACTCAAGCATCAACTCTACGTTACAAATTAGTCTAAATGTAATTAATATTTTACAGTGTAACATATGGCATTAATTAAATTTTTTTTCTATTTTCAGTTGTGCTGCAAATAATTACAAGTTTCCATTTAAAATGCACAAGTATGTGTTGAAAATCATACTTTAGTCCATTTCTCAGTGGTTTTTATTAAGCAGTTACACCAGCCCCTCTCTTTACTTTCAGTCTGCCGAATGGGTTATTCCGTGTTTGTTGGGGTTTGGGAGGTGTTTCCAGTGGTAATGTTACGTGATTCACACTGTATAGCGATGGGTTACACAGTCCACAAACGATGAATAATTTATTTTAATCAATTTTTCATCCCTTCAGGTAACCGCGAGATATGCTGGCTTCCGCCAATTCTGATTTTCACTTAGAGGGTTTGGTTCAGATGGCTCTGAGCACTATGGGACTCAACATCTGAGGTCATCGGACCCCTAGAACTTAAGAACTACTTAAACCTAACTAACCTAAGGACATCACACACATCCATGCCCGAGGCAGGATTCGAACCTGCGACCGTAGCGGTCGCACGGATCCAGACTAAAGCGCCTAGACCTGCTCGGTCACACCGGCCGGCCTCCTAAACTATGTTTAGCTTTAACTTAGGATTGGATATTTCTAGTTTCTTTTTTATGGAGCAGGGTTTTGGACCTTTCTTGAGTCATTTTTTTCTTTCTCTTTTTTCTTCTGTCGTTTTTATGATCGACTGACAGGGTAATCACTGTTCTTGTTGTATGTAATCTTTTAACCTTTCTAATAGCTCATAGCACTCATTTCAATACTAGTCTCAGATACTTACAGTTTGCTCTTTCGATATTTCATTGTTTCAACAATCACTCTTAATGCTCAAATCATTTTCATTTCCGCATGTTATGCCGAGACTCTATCCTATTCCGCTCCCGGCACAATCCTATTAAATTAATGACGCTCTTACTTCACTTTCAGTAGGTAATGAAGGGATTCTGTCCTATTCAGTTCCGGAGGCAACTCCATTGTAATAATTGACACCTCAATGGGCAACCAGTGCCGCGACATTTTAATAAGCAGATAAATTTTATAACTCATAGGGCTTTTTCTTAATCCAAGGCCTCTGTTCAGGAACAGTTACACGTGAGAGGCTCAAAAATGTTACAGAACGAAGTACTAACAAACTCCATTGTCATTAATCATTATACTATTAAACAAAGAATTCATTTATATCAACTAAGACCAGAACATTATTAAAGCAGTAATCTGTCGTAGTACTCCAACTGGATTACTCAGGCTATAAAAGCTTCTCATTCCGGGTTCCATTAAACTGTCATCCAGAAAATTCCTGAAGACCTTTGTTAGGAAACAAATCGTTGGTTTGCCATCGCCCTTCCCCCCAAATTATTTTCATTAGCTATCAATTAGCCTTCCTCCCGCAGAATGCGAGTAACCCGGAAAGTTCTGGCGTAAACATGTTGCCATTTCCAGAATGAGATTTTTCACTCTGCAGCGGAGTGTGCGCTGATATGAAACTTCCTGGCAGATTAAGACTGTGTGCCCGACCGAGACTCGAACTCGGGACCTTTGCCTTTCGCGGGCAAGTGCTCTACCAACTGAGCTACCGAAGCACAACTCACGCCCGGTACCCACAGCTTTATTTCTGCCAGTATCTCGTCTCCTACCTTCCAAACTTTACAGAAGCTCTCCTGCGAGATACTGGCAGAAGTAAAGCTGTGGGTACCGGGCGTGAGTCGTGCTTCGGTAGCTCAGTTGGTAGAGCACTTGCCCGCGAAAGGCAAAGGCCCGGAGTTCGAGTCTCGGTCGGGCACACAGTTTTAATCTGCCAGGAAGTTTCATGTTGCCATTTCTTTTCCAACGTCTTACGATCCGATGACTTATGGTGCCTTCTTCATAGCATCTCATCGCCTATGGAATATGTCACATTTCTACCCAATTTACTATCGTATTTCGCCTTCCTGAGTCGCGCAGTATGCTTTAGTGATTCATGCACGGCGTCCAACAACGACTTTCTACCTTTGTTTGGTCCGGTAAAGGTTTAACCCACTCATTAGATTGAGGCGTGTTGTAATCATCTCCGCTGGAGTATGCCTGGTGGGTGAGTGCGGTATGTTGTTGTGAATCTCTTCGAAGACTGACACGTACTCTATCCACTTATATTGTTGCGTTGCACCACAAGTGCGAATAAACCTGTTAAAATCTTTAAACGTACGTTCAAATGGCGACTCTTCTGCATGATATCGTGATATCAAGAGATGCTTTACATCTACTCGTAATAGTAACACACACGACTTCCACTCTTTGCTCGTATAATATACTGCATTACCTGACAGAATAGCACTCGGGTTACCAATTTTAGGTATGTAGTCTTTAATCAGTTAGTTCAATATACACTTAACATAAGTAGACGTTATTGTGCACATTATAACGTACTTTGGAGACAACTCATAAAAGGCAGTTACATATTTAAATCTATCTCTAGCAGACGGTAATGTTCCAATACGTGACAAGATACTATCGCTAAAGGTTCTGATGCAACTCTTGGATGTAATTAATAGGTTTCACGTCTTGATGTAAGGTGCACACCTTAAGCATATTTTGTATTTTCTGTTTCATATTGGAAAAAAACAACTTTGTCTGATTTTTTCTTCATACGTAGTGGCCCTTAAATGTCCCCAGGACTAACGTGCATGTCATACAAATTCGGAGATGTATTTTTGAGGTATACACATTTTGCAACTTCCTTTATTGCTATTCGCTCGGTGAAAGAGGAACTCAGAAAGGAATTTATAATTTAACAATTGATGATCCTTCTCACCGGCGTATAAAGCGTTTATTATACAATTCCAATTCGTGTTTTGGTCTTGTAAGACTGATAAATTTTTACACATATATTTGCAGTCCTTTCGGAACGGCATATATTTCAATAGCATTACCCAAAAACTCTGTTTATTCTTTATTATAATGTCTTCATTGGCTAGTTTCTGTGCTAATCGGCTACTATAGTATCCTTCACTTAAACGTATCTAATATCGATCTGATATTCCTGCAACCTCATGAGCCTTGCATGTAACATTTTACGTGTCATTTGAAATCTGACAGCCTCATGATCACAATATATAATGTTTGGACAACATGGTTGTGGAGAAACAGCGATTGCTATCAATTAACTCAGTATTAAGAAAACAGTCTTAATCGCAACTTTTATTTCTTTAGTGCCATCGCAGCAGCCATCTTTAGGGCGAACATATGGTCGACTGCTGGTGGCGTCACGTCTACCGAGGTGTGGCAGGAGGCTGCCAGCCTATCTGCTCTTTCCTTATTTTGAGCACGTAACGTTTTAATCGCCTGTTTGATTTCTTCCTTAAATTCTCAGTCTTTCTGATCTTTTTCTTCCCGTATACTTAGCCTTTTTGATCGTGTTCTTCCCTGTATTTTCATTCTCGTATCTCCCGCTGCCGTTTAGCTTCTAATTCAGCCTCCTTCAATTCTCGATCATTTTCCTCCCATTCTTCACTATATTTCCGTTTTTGTAGCCCCTGTCCTTGATTAGCCTGTAATATTCGCTCTTTAAATTGTTCTTGATTAGTCTCAACTATTATTTCCCATTCTGTCATGTCGTGCAGTTGAATCACTATTGGGTTTCAACATTCCGACGCCGTTTCTTTCAGTCGTTTCCGTCGCAAACAACGAGTCTAGCTCGGTCGCATTCGATGATTTTAATTCTCCTCTTCCATTCATCTGTTCAGGGAATAAGTTTCCTATCCTACTGTTATCCATCTCTGTTCCCTCCTCCCTAGCCGTATCTTCGTTCACATCCTTTCCAATAGATTTCAACCTATAGGACATCTTTGACTTGATCAAATACTACATACCACTACCAATCAACACTAAAAAACAACTACGGATACAAAATACATAAATATTGTCTGAACTACAAAATGAATTCAACAGCGCGACACATTTGCCGTAGCCATCCCACAGGTGTTAGAATATATTTAACTGAAGGACATTGAGCAATGATTCAAACTTTAAATACCGATTATTACGGCTAACTCATCTGGTCAACTACTTCGGTATGTTCTTGCTTTTTGTGTCTTTTCTAACCCTGTATGTTCGCCTCTCTCAGGAACGACGTCTATGGATTTCAGTTTGTTGTAGTACATCCTTCCTGTCGCTCCTGGCGTAGCGAGCATCTAACATCAGCAGGTTTACGTGAATGATTATTTCGTTCGTATACAGTCACTAAACGTTCGCAAAAATCACATGTATAAACTGTGTGTTGTGGGTTTGTTACCCTCGGGAGCCACGTTATGCGACATCGGTGACACCACCTATTGTTGTGGCATACTGGCACTTTCACGATTAGCGAACGTGTTACGTCCTTTTGCTATGCCCAGCCAGTATTCTTTACCTCGCTGAAATACGGGAAAGCGAGGTGACATAACGCTCTCTGTTATTGCAGTCAAGATTCATTCATAATTTCCGCTCTTTGCGCTAATATGAGTCTACATTTCGGGTTACACAAATCTGTTGTAGTCCCTTATGTCAATAAGATTAGATTCAAATTATTGTTTTCGACTAGCTGCACTGTATATCGGTTGCCACATTCGCATTTAAAAATGAACTGACATATTTCATTAGCGCAGTACATGTACACCGAATTAATACCTCAGAAGACACAAGGTTCATTTAACACAACAGGATGTATTGTCCGTTGAAAATTATTCCCTTTAATACTATTGTGGAATAAACTGTTATTATTAATATTATTATTATTATTATTATTACTATTATTATTATTATTACTGTCCAGAGATAAGCCAATTAGCACAGCTTCTTTGATATGGTTTACTACGTGAATCGTCACGGTTTAGTTTGCGATAAATATGGAAACAGGGTCCTTAACAGAAAGTGAAGCTGCGACGCAATGTTTGAATAGTAGCTTCAGGAACAACTGAAGTTCTTAGATTGGAATTAACGATATCGATCTTTTATCGATTGTGACGTTCGACGGATGTTAGCGTTATCTCAGTTCTTTCAGATTTCGTACTTTTGACAGTAACTTATACGAACAGAAATTCACTTCTAATTAGCCCGGCTTCCAGGGCAGCGCCGTGGCGAATGAACTTAATAAACGCGAATACTCAAGTCACATACTCTAAAAGTTCGAACACAAATTTTGAACACAAAGACTCACAGATGCTGAAAACTCCCAAATGCTAAAGACTCCAAGACGCTAAAGACTTTAACAATATATTCGCTGGGTTTATGTAGTACTTGTCAAATAAAAGGAACGTTCGTTACAAACTCTTTGAATAAAGCCCCTTGCTACTTCACCTATAATAGTCTATTCCATTGGTTCTTGTTATTCTTTTATTTAATTTTCTACACTTTAAAACCGTAATTAATGATTTTGTATGAGCTATGCAAACAGTTCAAGTAAATTTTAGTTTCACAAAAGTCCCGAGGCACTAAAAAACAGCATATAACGAAACCACTACTACATTTACCCAAATTATTGTCTTATCAATAATCGCCCCCTCTCTCTCCCTCATGTTACAAATAAATTACACAAACACATGGTCAAAATATATAGTAAAATCAATTTGCTGATGATTAGCATATTCCGAAGAGGATATGAAACTTTCTGCGAAAACTTTTGTCTGGTACTCTGGACAATTACAGACTGAAACACAAACGCGAATAAAATAAAGGTTTGATGAATTGAACAGACCAGTGGGGGCAAACTTAGCAAGTACACTGTTAGTGGAAGTGAATGAATGTCGCTAGATGGAAGCATTACAACATATGTCAACAGAGGTGTAACAGATATTAAAAGAAGAATTGCACTGAGAAAACAAGTCTTCGCAATTAACAGTAAGTTTTTAAGAACCATCCATCTTGATATACGAATAGATAACTAAGATATTTAGAAGCACTCTACGTGAAAGTTAAAACACAATAGAAATGTGAATATGGAGGAGACGAAAAAAGATAGCTAATGAAAAGCTACTAAGAGAAAGTAAAGAGAAACGTCATTGAGTAACTTGATGCAGGAATAGTTATCTATATCAGTTTATTACTTATTAGACTTACAGCTTCATAAAAAGTGTCTTATGAAGGAAATTCATGGGGAAAGATCAAATCAAGTGGCAGGCCCGTAACATTCCTTTTGCAAAATTGTTAGTGGAGTGACCAGCATATTGCCAATGGAATGGCCAGCAATAACAACAATCAAATGGTAAATATTTCGAGGTACGGGGAAGGTTGGCTAAATCAACAGAGCATTGCATTTAGTTTCTGATACTGAACTACATTACTACCATTTATGTTTGTGTGCTTGAGTGTGAATGTTTGTATTTCTGTGATGGACAGATTTCCATTCAAGTGGTGTCTTCATTATCAATATTTCGATCACGTTCATCTCATTGTTTTTTGGGGCATAGTAGTCTTAGGGACGAGTGAGCAACACCAGTCACATATTAAGTTAATTACTTTAATCAAAAAGGTTCAGGTATCCAACCATACTCTTCTTTTCTTGATCGCCAAAATAAATTCATCATCTCATAGAGGATTTATGGGCAACTCCTATCTTCCTTTTCTTCATGATATGGTAAATGTACTTTAAAAATGATTTAAAAACATCGCTGCCACAAAAACATCTATTGCGGTGGTACCCTGTTTCTGTCAGTGTTTGCAATCCTCATACTATGGTGGCAGGCTGTAGCATGGAATGGAGCGGGTGTTGTAACTCAATCTGTCGTTCGTGGAGTTACAACATCCGCTCCATTCACCACTACCACTTGCCATATTGGTATGAGGTACTCAGCAGGGTCAAACACTAATCGAATCTGCTTACCACCAAAATAATTTTTTTTTGCCATCGGGACTGTTTCCTTATCTGTAATTTTAGCCAGAAACTGTTTCTCCACCAGAAATGTTTAAAAATTTACTGCTCAAGACAAGTGTGCTACTATTTACATTCTGTTATTCTTCTACCATCTACTGTTTAGATTCTGGAAAGCTATAGTGTTCACTTTGTAGCGTTGTATTTTCATACCCTTGTGTAAAATGTTTACTTTCTCCCGTGTATTTCTTGAGCACTAATTGTTCTTGTTTCAACAGATGACTTGTTAGTCGACAAGCAGGTAATACTATGAGAAACATGTGTTCATATGATACGAAATTGTAACTCACCAGATACTGTGTGAAAACTTGCAAGTTCATGGAACACGAAACCGTGATCAGCAGATCCTAGAAGATGTTTTGATCTCGTTCCTTTTTCAACCAAAGTTTTTGTCAGTAGCGGTACACATGCAAACCAATAAAAGTTTATCCACTTATCTGATGAAGACCTTCAGGACCATCTAAATAGAATGAACAATCTAATGAGTACGTATTATGGATGGACAGTAATCGAAAGTAAGACGAAAATAATAGGGAGTAGCATAAATGAGACTAAGAATAAATTTAACAGAAAACTTTGGGATCATTAAATGGACAAAGTAGTGAAATTATCTTATAGTGAAAGCAAATAGCACGTGGTGGACTAAGGTAGGAGAATGCACGAAGGAGATTAGTGCAGCAAAAGAGGACTTTCCTCGCTGAAAAAGATCTGATCGTGTTAAACGTAGGCTTTTAATTTCAGAAAGAAATTTCTGAAACTTGAAGTCTGGAACAGAGAAATGTATACGAGTGAATCATGAGCTGTGGGGAAAGCAGAAAAGGACAGAATACATACATCTGAGATATAGTGCTATGGAAGGATAATGAAAAGTGGATGCTCTGGTGTAAGAAATCAAAATGTGATTCGGCGACGGAAAGAAAATGTAGAATATCTCTCTTAATCGGAAAAGACAGAATGTTGACAGATGCGTTAGAACATCCAGAAGCAATTTCGATGGTACTAGAGGGAGCTATAGTAGTAAGAGATTGGGTTACATCCAACAAATAATTGAGGAGTTTAAGTGCTGCTCTGAGACAGAGATGCTTTCGCAGAGTAGAAAGCTGTGGCCGGCCACATCCGAATAGTTACAGGATTTATGACCGCCCAATCGCAAACCCGGCAACAACATAAAGTGTAAACACCTCAGAAATCTGTTACCATTAGAAACAACCTGTAGTGTCTGATGCAAGTGGGAATACGTGCTGCTAAGAGATGAGGCAAGCCCCATACTTTTTTTCTGGGTGAAGATACAGGCTGGTGCAAAAACTAGGACCGCCGCCAGGTCATTGTGCGCCAAGGCCTCACATGCACACAGGGGTGGCGCTGGGGGATGTGGGGGTGGGTCCCGCCGCCGGAAGATACGCTCGCCCGCCAGCCGCCTCGGGCCAGGTCACCGGAAATGAGTTCTCGTATGTAATCGCAGACACGGCGGAGGCCGTCACGGGTCAGCTACGCTATTTCCTGGTAAGCCTTCAGGGTCGCGAATTCCTCCTGCCGCCTGGCGAGTGTATGTGGACGTCAGCACCTGGTGAGCAGCCTTGCAGAAGACACATGGTCTGCAAGCTGAAGGGGAGTCTTTGTTGACAAAATAGAAAATATAACGTTTTGTCTCCTTATAAGAACAAGGAACTCCGACTGAAAAGAGAATATCACGGAGAGAAAACTGTGGCACCCATCAAAATGAGAATGGAGAATGGACTCTCGAAAAAAAAAAAAAATAAATAAATAAATAAAACTTTAGGCAATGAACAGCAGCAATCGTCGATTAAAACGTAATTCTGGCGTATTTCTGTCCTCTGAGAGGCTAGATTTATTGGTGAAAGCAACATATAAAGCCCAGAAACTTTGCTAGCCAGAGTGATAAATTGGCTATACCAAGCTGACCGATAGCCTGTTACACAGTAAAAAGTATTACTTCGTGTAGGTTTCACGAACTGAAGTGATACTGACAGGACATTTAGAAGACGAAACAAATCTACCAAAGGGACTACCTACACCAGACTTGGAGTCTTTACGCGCGGCATGGGATCCTTACCGCTACGAGTGAAGGAGGAAACTGAAAAGTTAAGGAAACCGCTTTGTCCTCTTAATGTAAAATATTTTACTGCTTGTATTGTTGTTGTTGTGGTTTTCAGTCAAAAGGCTCTCTTCAAGCAGCTCTCGATTCTAGTGTATCCTCTGCTAGCCCGTTCCTCTCTGAGTAAGCAACCTACATCCTTCTGATTATGCTTACTGTATTCATCTTGTGGTCTACCTCAATGATTGTACACCCGCCCTCCCCTCCCCCCCATCGCCTTTTCCACCAGTATTAAATAGATGATCCGTTAATGTCTAGGACCGTGTCTTACCAACCGATCCCTTCTTCTACTAAGGTTGTGCCATAATTTTCCTTCCCCGCCAATTCTATTCAGTACCTTACCATTAGTTACGTGCTCTACCCGTATAATCTTCAGCATTCTTCTGCTGCACTTCATTTCAAAAGCTGCTATTCTCTACTTGTTTAAACTGTTTATAGACCATATTTCACTTTCATACATGGATACACTCCATAAAAATACTTTCCCAAAAGGCTTCGTGACACTTAAGTGTATACTCGATACTAACAAATTTCTGTTCTTCAGAAACACTTTTCTTGCATTAGCAGTCTACATTTTATATCCTCTTTACTTCGGCCATCATCAATTATTTTGCTGCCCAAGTAGCAACACGCATCTGCTACCTTAAGTGTCTCAGTTTCCTAATCTAATTCCCTCAGCATGAACTGATTTAATTCGAGTACATTCCGGCATTCTCGTTTTGCTTTTGTTGATGTTCTCTTATAGCCTCCTTTCAAGACACTGTCCATTCCGTTGAACTGCTTTTCCAAGATCTTTGCTGTCTCTAACACTGTCATCGTCAAACCTGAAAGTAATTATTTATTTTCTCTGGATTTGAATTCCATCTCATAATTTTGCTTTTGTTTTCTTTACTGATTGTTCAATGTGTAGATTGAATAACATCAGTGTTAAGCTACAGCCCTGTCTCACTCCCTTCTCAATCACTGCTTCCATTTCGTGCCCCTCGACTCATATAACTACCATCTGGTTTCTGTACAAATTGTAAATAGCCTTTCGCTCTCCGTATTTTACCCCTGCCACATTCAGAATTTGAAGTAGAGTATCCCAGTCAACACTGTCAAAAGCTAAAAACTTAGGCTTGTCTTCCCTTAACCCATCTTCTAAGTCGTAGTGTCAGTATTACCTCACGTGTTCTTCGCGTGTTCCTACGTTTCTCCGACCTCCTAAATGATCCACCCCGAGGTCGGCTTCCACCAGTGTTTCCGTTCTTCTGTAAGGAATTCGTGTCAGTATTTTGTCAACGTGAATTATTAGCTGATAGTTGGGTAATTTTCACAGCACCTGCTTTTGTGTAATTGCAATCGTTATGTTTATCTTAATGCTTGACGGTATTTCGCCTGTGTCGTACCTCTTGCTCACCAGATGGAAGAGTTTTGTCATGGCTAGCTTTCACGAGGCTATCAGTAGATCTACCCCTGGGCCTTATTTCGACTTAGGACATTCAGTAATCTGTCAGATACTTCAAGCAATGTCATCTCTCCCATCTACGTCCTCTTCCATTTCCATAATATTACCCCCAAGTACATCTACTTTGTATAGATCCCCTATATACTCCTTCCAAATTTTTAATTTCCCTTCTGTGCTTAGGACAGGTTTCCATCTGAGCATTATTGATTCAGGTGGTTCTCTTTTTTGCAAAGGTCTCCTTAATTCTTTAATTTTTCTGTAGGTGGCAACTACATTTCCTCTGCTGATATTCGTTTCTAGATCCTTACAGTTGTCCTCTAGCCATATCTGCTTAAACGTTTTTCTCTTCCTGTCAATTAAACTATTTAGACAGAGGTATTCCCATTAGCCCTCTACATTTACTGCAATTTTATATCTCCTCCTTTCATCAACTAAATTCAATATCTCTGTTTACTAGCCTTCGTCTTTTTACCTACGTGATGCTCTGATGCCTTCACTGTTTCCTCTCTGAAAGCTACCCTCTCTTCCCCTACTGTGTTCCTTTCTCCAACTTTCGTCAATCGTTCCTTGATGCTCCCTCGGAAACTCTCAACAACGTCTGATTCTTTTAGTTTATCCAGGTCTCATCTTCTTAATTTCCTCCCTTTTTGCATTTTCTTCAATATTTAATCTGCAGTTCATAACCAATAAATCGTGGTCAGAGTCCACACTTGTCAATGTAAATGTCTTACACTTTAAAATCTGGTTCCAAAGTCTCTTTCTTAACGTTATATAGTCAATCTGAAAATTAGCGTTGTCTGCAGGTCGCTTCCACGTATACAGCCTTCATTTGTCATGCTGAAACCAAGTGTTAGCTATGATTAAATTACGTTCTGTGCAAAATTCTACCAGGCGGCTTCCACTTTCATCGCATTCCTCCAGTCCATATTCACCTACTGATTTCCTCCCTTTTACTACTATCGAATTCCAGTCCTCTGTGGCTATCAAATTTTCGTTTCCCTTGACTGTCTGAATAATTTCTTGTATCTTACACATATTTTCAGTCTCTTCATCGTCTGAAGAACTAGTCGGCATATAAACTTGTACAACTGCGGCGGGTGTGGGCACCGTGCCTGTCTTGGCAACAATAATGTGTCTGCTATGCTGTTCGTAATGGCTTACCCGCATTCCTAAGTTGTTATTCACCATGAAACCTACTCCTGAATTACCCCTCTTTGACTTTGTATTTATAAACCGGTATTCACCTGACCAGAAGTCCTGTTCCTCCAGCCACCGAACTTCATTAACTCCCACTATATCTAACTTTAAAACATCCAATTCTCTTTTTAAATTTTCTAAGCTGAGTGCACGATTAAAGGACCTGTCGTTCCACGCTCCGATCCGTAGAACGGGTTTTCCTTCTCCTGATAATGACATCTTTCTGAGCATTCCTCGCTGGGAGATCCGAAAATGGGACTATTTTACTGCCGGAATATTTTACCAAAGTGGATACCATCATCATTTAACCATACTGTAGCGTTACAAGCTCTGGGGAAATGATACGACTGTAGTATCTGCTTGCATTCAATCGTTCGAACCGAGCGAGGTGCCGCAGTGGTTAGCTCACTGGACTCGCATTCGGGAGGACAACGGTTCAATCCCGCGTCCGGCCATCCAGATTTAGGTTTTCCGTGAGTTCCCTAAAACGCTTCAGGCAAATGCCGGGATGGTTCCTGTGAAAGGGCATGGCCGAATTCCTTCCCCGTTCCTCCCTAATTCGATGAGACCGATGACGTCGTAGTTTGGTCTCTTCCCCCAGAACCAATCAACCGTTCGCAGCACCAGCACAACTGGGCCATTTTGATTGACGCTACAACACCTGATCAGTCAATCGTCCAGACTGTTGCCTCTACCACTACTGAAAGGGCTGCCACCCCTCTTCGTGAACCACACCTTTATCTGGGCTCTCAACAAATACCCCTCTGCTGTGGTTGCATCTGTGGTCCGATTTTCTGTATCGCTGAGAAACTCAAGCATCCCCACCAACGGTTAGGTCCATGGTTCATAACAAAAATTAAAAATTCAGAGTCCCCTAGAACTTGGAACTACTAAAACGTAACTAACCTAAGGACATCACACACATCCATTCCCGAGGTCGGATTCGAACCTGCGACCGTATCGGTCACGCGGTTCCAGACTGTAGCACCTAGAACCGCACGGCCACTACGGCCGGCTCACACGCTAAAATTTAGGTGTTCATCTGTCCTACGTACTATGTGAAGAGGCCGAGAAATAGTCCGAAAGACGTTCCATGACTCAGCTACCTAATACTTAAGACTGAACTGCAAGTTATCATGTAGATATACATGGACACTTCTTGTTCTTCTTTTTCCATAGTGCTATAAATTTGGGCATGTGGTATCCATATTGTTCTTTTCACATTCTCGTTGTATGATATTCGGCTTTTCATTGCAGAGCAAGGAAATCACGCCGAAATTAAAAGTGACCATGTTGAGAATTCCAGAATGAACTCTTCGCTCTGCAGTGGAGAGTGTGCTAATACCGTGTGCCGGGCTGCGACTCCAACTCGGGACCTTTGCCTGTCTCAGGCAAATGCTCTTCCTGCTGAGCTACACAAGCACGACTGAGAACATGTCCCTACAGCTTTACTTCTACCAGTACCTCATCTAGTACCTTCAAAAGTTCACAGAAGTTCTCCTCAGAACCTGACAAGACTAGCACCCTGCAAGAAAGGCTGTTGGTGAGACAGGGCTCAGCCACAGCCTGGGGGATGTTTTCAAAACGAAGTTATCACTCTGCTACGAAGCGTGCACTGATTTGAGACTTTTTGGGAGATTGTAACTGTGTGCCAGATCGAGATTCTAAACCGAGACCTTTCAAGTAGAGGTGTAAGAACAGATCCTGTGTAGTGCTAGAGTAGCATAGTCATAGAGTACTGACGGTTCGGTACTCAGTTTAAATCTACCAAGAAGTTAAATGTAGACGGTATGACATAAATCGGATGTGCGGTTGTACAACCGAAAGTAGTTCATAAATACAAAGAAATCATGCATCAGACTATCTTAAGATCAGTTCCAGATTACGGTAAGGCAAGAAATACATATGTTCTTCTTCTGAAAACATTAGTGAACGTTCCGGCGTCCTAACACGCAAGGATTAAATTCCAAAAGTTCCTTTTCTTCGTTAGCTGAAATAATTTCCAATTATATTTAATAAAAGAAAACTCAACGTCACGTAGCTGTGAGTCTGCTCAATAAGCGGGAACTATAGCATTACAACGACTAGGAAAAGACCACTCCACGCATTACCACAGTCAATGATTAATCATCAGCAGATCCAGCCCATTAACGTCGACTCCTGCATAATACCTTTATCAGGACTTCTCCTCGTGCTAAATCAGTTACGTGAACTATGTAGCTCTTTTTATAAATGTCTGATATTTGTTGTTAGCGATTAGTGACCATGTAAGTGAATACTATGTTCACAAAAAAAGAAAAGATACTGTTAAGTCTAGACTACTGAATATCCTGTCTGCGGTTTAGGGAACTGGAACGTAAAAGCTTTATTTTAATTTTGAGGGACGCCTTCCCGACAGCCAATCTGTAAACAGCTCCGTTACTCTAGCTACAGCAAATAAGCTTAAAAAGCTATCATTTCCATCTTAATAACACTGTCTTCTACGTAAATAATTTCACTATTAACTTGTGTCCTTCTGATTCACTTTCTTTTATAGATATCTTGGAAAAATTTGCAACTACCTGTGCCATAGTCCATCTGATGAAGAGTTTTGTCTACCCAAATTATGTTCCTGTCTTGTATTCTTTATAATTTGTTTGTTACTTCTGTTTCTTCTAACTTGTCAGTGTTCAGGATGTGCTTGATTCAGTGGTGTGATTTCTTTAATAGCTGCAAAATTTCTTTCATTTTTCTTGTTTACAATAACGTATACATTTTATAATGAGAGCCGTCCGTTCGTTTTATACACTCTGCCTGTTTGAGGTTACCGCATCTCCTATCGCGATTTCTCTGTTCCTTCCGTATCGTCTCACAGTGTTCCTATAAATTTGTGAAGATTTACACTTTCATTAACACAATCGCGATCACACGTTATTACGCACATAAAATTTCTGCAATGATTATACGGCCTGGTCGATTTACAATAAAATGTAGCTTTGTCGCAATACCAGCCAGTTGGGAAATTGGCATGATGATTCATTCTTGGCTAAGGGGGTGGGGTAGGGCCACGAATGCGAGATGATCATAACTCAAGGCAAGAGTGAAAAAGAAAAGGAAAAATGTGCACTTTGCTTCTGTGTGTCTGCAGATAGTGTTTCCCACAGTCTTAAGAAATTTGGATGTCTATCCCACTACATTTGAAGACACTGCATCGCGGTGTTCACAAAGATATCACCACGTAGTACAATAAAAATAGAATAGAGAAAGCACCACCAAGAAATCCATCCATGTTAGAAAATCGAGATAGAGAAACCTATCAAAAAAGCTGAAGCGTAATTTCAGGACGTCAGACAAAAAATGGTTCAAATGGCTCTGAGCACTATGGGACTCAACTGCTGAGGTCATTAGTCCCCTAGAACTTAGAACTAGTTAAACCTAACTAACCTAAGGACATCACAAACATCCATGCCCGAGGCAGGATTCGAACCTGCGACCGTAGCGGTCTCGCGGTTCCAGAGGACGTCAGACAGTACATGTCTTATTGCAAGTAATGCATGAAAACATTCAGTGAAGAAACTATTCTAATGCCAGTTGACGTTATTTAAACGTTACATTTTAATTCTTTACTGGACTCATGTTTTAGCAGGATGAATGATTTTTACTGAAATAATTTCATAGCACCTCAGTATAATTGAGATCCAAAGTCCTAACTGAATGTACTAAATAATTGCTAGGGTTGCCAAATCAAAAAAGTGATGACCACAACACTGGGCGCCGTAAAATTTACTTACCTCTTTCCATTTCAGAAACAGCACTGCTCTTTGAAACCCAAATAAATATTTTTCATCTGTGATGGCCACATGACCACAACCCTGGAACAAACTATTTAGGAAGCAATTTTGTATTTATGAATTGTTTTGAATATTTGCTGTTCCCAAAATATGATTCAAAACTCAGTTGAATATACTCATAATTTATCAACAACTGAAAGCTAACTTACAAATGGTCACCATTTAAACGTATGAACATATGTAAGTATAACATATATCTAAAATGACTCTTTACTCATCATTACGATTAATTCTGCAAATCATCTATTCAACATGAAGCCAACTAAATAACCATGAACCTGCACAGATTACTGAATGGCAGTTCATCCTCAGTCGCTTCTCATGTATACAGACTTTAGTGCACAGTTCAAGTTTCTGCTACAAGTGACACCGAAAAATTCTAGATAGCAGTGCTGGGAAGTTCTAAAATGCAAATGCAAGTGAGGGGCAATTTAAAAATACCTGATGGCGGTCGTGGGAAATTGCAAAATGCAAGATGGATGAGATGGGAAATTTAAAAAGTAAAAGATGACAATAGTGGCAAATTAAAAAAAGAACAATATGGCGGAACTAGCCCAGCTGTGCTTTGTACCCAGTTCACTGCTCTATCACCCTCCACCCCCTTTTCCAACCTCTCCTGCCAAACTCATTGCAGTTTTAAAATGAGGGAGGCAATAACCTGAATTGCATAAAAATGTCGACTATCTCAATAAAATGTAGAATTTCTGAAAAAATGACCTCAACTTGCAATAGCGTAATGTTCAAAGCTATTTGGCTCCGAATGGCGTAAATTGGCATTATCACTCAAACACACACACACTCTTTATGCCATAAATTTATGCATTAATCAGCACCAATTAATGTGCAAAGCTCGGTTTGTATGAGACACATGATTTGAAGCACAGCAAACCCTCCTATTATTTTTCAAATAAATAAATTCTACTATTATCCTTGTTGAGTGTTATAGGGTTCTTTCATTTAAAATATCTGCTGAAATACGTCAGCCATACTAGAAAATGCAATGTTTACTTCAAGTGTCACAGTGTTATTTCACGCACGTTCATACAACAAGCGCCAAAAACTTGATTCTTAACCCTTGAATGTAGTGCCCAGTGTTACGCTGTTCTGATGTCAAAACACACGTAGCTACAAAATAATGCGCTAAACAGTTAATTTTTAGGCTTAATTCAGGTGATGTGGTAAGGCTAGTCCGACTAAGGTTATTACTACAGAAAATACATGTTGGCTAAAATGCTATGCTAAGCACGCAAGCACACACACAAATAGGTTTTCTGAATTACTGCCAGCTAGAGGAAAAGAGCCATTAATTTAAATTTTTGTCCCTCCCAGGAGACATTGTCTTATCGAAGGCTCGTTCCGAGCGCCTGTGAAGCACTCGTAACGCACCCAGGGGGTTATAAAATTACTGGCAAACTCACAAGAACCTCGGATACAGGAGTGGGCCAAGTGGTGAAAACCGGCAGATCAAAAGGACAAACGATTTGGTGTTGCGGATTATGTGTCTTTGGCGACATGGAATGTTCGAGAATTGACAAACAGAGAAAGCGAGTTGAATCAAGTACTCAAAGAGAGGAAAGTAGACATTGCAATAATAACGGAAAATAAGAAAAAACTACGGTCCAGACGAGGGAAGGATGGATGAAAATAATACCTTTTGCAATGATTTGCGGAAAGTAGTGAACGCAATTAACAAGCCCCAGACCATGTTGTTACCGTTGTCGATATTAAAGGAAGAGTTGGAATCCTACCTGTACCGGGAATTGTAGGACTTTTAGGAGAAAAGACTCTTAATAATAATGGACGTGAACTACTCCGGTTAGCCTCTTTCATCAATTTTAGAATTACTAACATATTTTACAGGGATAATAACATTCACAAGTGTATATGGAGTGCAGGAGGATTAAGGTCTGTGATTGATTACACTCTAATTAAAAATCAAATGAAGAATCTTATGCAAGATATAAGTTTTTATATAGTTATAGATCACTTCCTTTCAGGGCCTCAGATAAGGTTACAATGGAAATGGAAGAAGACAGAGAAACTCTAACACGAGTTGTTCAAAGATAATCTCCTGTCGGTATACAGTATTAGGATACTTTATCGGTACAGACTCCAAAAAAAGTTTGCATCACTACCAGTCAATAAAGACATCGATTCCAAATGTAATAATATCAAAACCTGCACCACTGAAGCAACCTCAGAAGCACTTGGTAAAAGGAAGGAAACAGATGCGAGAAAACGACACAGAATTTGGAACACAGAAATTAAAGAAGCCATTAAAGGACACCAAATAGCTTATTTGAAGTTTTCTAGAGACAAAAACATCAGAAAGCAGGGAAACATATAAAATAAAAGAATGCTGCGAAACAAATTGTGCGCAAAGTACACCAAGAGTAGTGGGATACATTCAGAAGCGTCTTAGAAGACGACGTACACGGTTGACAGCAATGTGTATACAAAGTCACGAAAGCCCTCAGCAAGGAATAAAAAGACACTGCTTCACCGAACATGAAACCCAGTGAACAATGGATAAATCATTATACAGACCAGTAGTGTACACAGAAGGCCGAAGACCACACGGGAGAATATATATACAATGAAACAGTAGATCTATTTACTGTGGACGAACAACAAGAGACTTTGGAAGGCATGAAGAACAGGAAAGCTACTGCGGTCGATGGAATAAATGCAGAGCTAGTTAAATTTGGTGGCTTACTACTGAATAAAAGATTTTTACAAGTGATTAATGCACGTTGATCGAACTGGAAGATCCCGGACCCTTGATATTCAGCAGAAGTAATCTCTCTTTTCAAACAAATAGAAGCGTAATAACACTAAAAATATCCCTGCATTAGTCTTCTGAACCAAAAAATATAACAAAAACAGTCTCGATCGTGTTTTCAGACTTTTATTCGTTAGCCACCGGTTTCGGCCCTTTCCTCAGACCATCTGTGCTCCTTTATGTCATAATGGCTTTTGGTGGTGATAGAAGGAGCGATATCCGTAGAAGTAGGAATGTCACTGCTCACTTCTACGGAAATCCCTGCGTATGCCACGACCAGCAGCCGTAACAGCCGGGAGAAGCCTAAACATGACCTGAGTAAAGGGCCGAATACGGATGCTAACGAATAAAAATCTGAAAACGCGATCTACATTATTTTTATTTGACTTTTTAGCATTTTATAACGGTCAGTGCTTTGCTCCAATAATAGATTGCTATCTAAAACCTTAATCTGGTAAATGATGTCTACAAACACAGAATATATTATTTTTGAAGGAGAAAATGGATTTAGATCAGGTTGTTCATGCAGAGAGAATGTGTAATTATAAACGTCATAGAAACACACAAATAATTTAATATAGAAACCCATATGGTTTTAACCGACGTTGAGCCATGATAGCCTATGGCAGATTGTTTCTGAATGTGGATATCCTTTATCACCGATCAGAGGTAGTGAAAAGTCTTTGCAAAACTACATCTTCTGTTAGGAACACAGGTACGAATAGATTAGAATAAGTAATTATTAACCGCGGCTTTAGACAAGGCTGTGGAATCACCTACCTTTTTTAGAATTTACACTGACTTCATTCTTCGGAAATGGAAATGTAACGTAATCTAAGGAATTAACATAATGAATGAGGTACCTACTTTTGTCTGCTGATAACCCTGTTCGTATTCAAAAGAATGAAGATAATCTCCAAAGAGCTGTATATCCACAGAACGAAACTTAGAAGAAGTACAACATTAAAGTTTCTACCAACAAAACAAAAATAATAGCATTTCGACTAAAATATCCAGTCAGATGAGAAATGGTTTTCGCTAATTTAATTTTAGAACACGTGTCTCAAATAAAATACACAAATTCCAAACTGTTTGTGCTACCTTTAGGTGATCATTAGGCAAAAAAATACAAAAAGAAATTATCATGAAATTGTATAGCGTTAACGCTGTTCCTGTGTTATCCTGTGGAACGGAAAGCTGAGTTACCAAGAACCAACTAGAGAATAAAATTCAAACAGCAGAGATGAGGTCCCTGAGGAAGACGACGGGCTGTACAAAAAGAGATATGATTAGAAAGGTAGATATTAGAACAAAAGTAATTATTTTAAGCATGAACGAAAAAATTCAAAATCATCATAAAGTTTGGAGACAACACCTCGTGAGGATGTCTGGTTACAGAATTCCTCAGAAGATACTGAACTACAAGCCGAAATAGGAAAGAGGTATTGGAAGACCTACAAAATGATGGAAATTACTGAGTTCGTAACATGCTAAATACTAGTACTTGAAAGGAATGTGATGATGATGATGATGATGATGATGAAGATCAAGCTTTAAATAAAATATTTCCACATATTTAACGTTCTATGATGCTTATGAAATGTTACGATATTATCTCCACACAAAAGTTTCTGGCGTTTCCATATGAGGAAATAGTACTGATGTTTCATGGTTCAAATGGCTCTGAGCACTATGCGACTTAACTTCTGAGGTCATTAGAACTTAGAACTAATTAAACCTAAGTAACCTAAGGACATCACACACATCCATGCCCGAAGCAGGATTCGAACCTACGACCGTAGCGGTCGGTCGGCTCCAGACTGTAGCGCCTAGAACCGCACGGCCAATCCGGCCGGCGATGTTTCATGCAAAAAACTGATAACACGGGGGGGGGGGGGGAGAGATAATGCGTCTTTCCTACACCGAAAAACGTAATTGATATTTGTAACAACCTAATATTTGTTTTATTTGCTTTTGAACTAAGCCAACTATAGTTATGTACAAAACGATATATCGAGAATGCCATAAGATTTACTGACGAGAATTGTGATGCCAGTGTCAGTAAAACGTTTACTGACTGCATTTCCCATAATTAGGTACTAAATAACATCAAAATATAATCCAAATACCCTCTGCAGAAACAAAACACACACACAAGTCTAAATACAAATGAACATACCAAGTACGATTTTAGAATGGAGGGAAGAACGAGTTATGAAGATATATTTATTGCAATGTATCACTTAAACTACATATTTTCGTAACACACAAGCAGAACGTTTGAGATATTTACACTCAACAGAACATGATATGTGACAGTAGTGGTGGAACAAGAGAGAGACGAAACATAGCCAAAACCGTTGTGCAACAAAACAGCGACGAAAATTCGATGTATCGTAAGTTCAGCACTTATCACCAACATAAGATTACCTATCGCCATAAGTAATAGTTTCGAGTATAAAAAATATGCGGTTTCTTATTGTGGCATACAAATATAAGTATAGATGTGTCATCGTGCAACAAGATAGCGACGAAAATTCAATGTATCGTAAGTTCATCACCTACCACCAAATTAAGATTACGTATCGTCACTAGTAACAATTTCGAGTATAATAAATATCATGTTTCCTTATCATGGTATGCAAATATAAGTACAGATCCCTCATTGTGAACGATATTTCAAACTCTGCAGCAAAGTATAACCGTCTAATATCACCAAATATTTAAGGCTTTCAAAACTTTTGTGATATACTATTGATAATGCCATTAGAAAGACCCTCTTACTACCCAATTACATTTATCTTGCAGTATAGCTTTAAATGTTCCTCATCGCCTCGTAATTCTAGCTTGTGCTGTCACAAAGTGGAGTCTACATGACATTCCACCACATAATCTACAAAACAACTGTAATGCTGTAGCGAATCGAGATAAAAACATGTTGTGATATCACATAACAGGAAAATTATCAACGAGTGCGCCATACGTTGGGCACCAAAAACGTTATGGACTCGAGACATTGCCTGTCACAGACTTTCAAATAGAAAATGGAGGAAATGAGGTGGCCCTCAACTACGTACCCTCCGACTCTGAGTTGCAATATAAAAAGTTTTGGCTGGTTTCGTTGTCTAGGGGCTGGGATACGTAGTTGCCTCAGTAAAGGACAAATACTGCTGAGTCTTCAGTATACGATAAGTGTACACACATGAATGGAATGGTCGAAGGTTTATATCACTCGCCAACTGCGAATTATGAATATAACATATAAATTTATAAATGAAACATTGCAATTAAATAAAATCTGCAGGTACTCTCTGAACGAATTTAAATGATGAATACTGTAGTAGAAGTACTTTTGAGAATGCCTATATTTCTGCCAAACACTTATTGGTGTCGATGGTCCAGCAATTAAATAAAATATAAGTTAAGTAACAGGTAAGCTGGGCGAGTGGTTCTAGGCACTACAGTGTGGAACCGCGCCACCGCTACGGTCGCTGGTTCGAATCCTGCCTCGGGCATGGATGTGTGATGTCCTTAGGTTAGTTAGGTTTAAGTAGTTCTAAGTTCTATGTTACTGATGACCTCAGAAGTTAAGTCCTATAGTGCTCAGAGCCATTTGAGCCAATCACAGGTAAACAATACATTCCTACTTCATGTAATTAGTTATGAACAACAACATAGTTCGCGAGATATTCACTTCCAAACGCGTACTACGCCATCACAAGTGGGCACTCCGAAGTATTTCTGTCTCTCGCGACCACGTGCAAACTGCTCCACTCTCCAATTCCTTCCGCCGACTTCGCGTCCGTCGTGCCGTCGAGTCGAGCTCTTCTCGTGTCCTGCGCCGTACTGCCCAAAACTGCCCCGCTTCCATCCAGTCTCCCCATTCACGAGTGCTGTGATTGGCTAGAGCGCTCCCGCCATGTCTTCAAGCCAACGCACCCACACAAATATAAGGAAACACTTTCGAAATACTGGATTTACCTTTAAATAACTTGAAATTAAATAAATATTCCTACGACAGGACCAGAAACACGCTCTAACACACATTATTTGATACATAAGCAAATTAAATGAATATATATCAAAGGAACAGAACAAAAGGTAGTCCAGTAGCCTAATCTCGCCGTGTTTCCTAAAACACAGTAAATATTTAATCAATTTCTACATGAATAGTATAATTATCGGATATAAACAAAGACATAGATGAATATATATATATATATATATTTATAAGCATGCTGCTACCGTTTTTTCGCGTAACTGGGGAGTACCTACGGCATTACACGATCGATAGTAGTCGGCCACTTTGACCTCCAATAACTAATGTACTTTTCAAGTTACATGCCTGTAGTTCATACCAATTTAGGTTTACACTAATAGCCTTCTAAAGACACGTTGATAGACAAAATCGGATGAAGCATTTATATTTAGGAAATTCGTTGCTGGGTGTTACTTGTATAATTCACCATCAGACAATAAACTTTAAGGTAATAAAGATATTGAAAATTTAATTACACCATTAGAATTGTCGTGCAAATAATAATAATGTACATGTTTCTTTTTGAGGTATTGCGATTCCTCTTGCTACTATTAATTTCTGTATGAACTGTGAAACGTCTGCCTTTAAGGTTTCACAAAAGCCGCCATCTTTGGCACTGCCGGCGCGTCCTCCTTCATTAACACAGCGGTTGGACCGGCCGTTGTGCGGCATCACGCAGTCGCCAAGTTAACGTTCGGCACCACGTGGTTGCTGCTGGGCCGCGGCCTGCCGAGAGGCCCCAGCTCAGAAATTAGAAATTTTCAGGGCGCTACAACTCGCACGTTACCTCACACTGTGACATCATATAACATGAAAATTACCAACGACATCATCCCATGCTGGGCACCAAAATGTAGTGAATTCGAGAAATCGTTCATAAAATCACGTAACATGAAAATTACTAATGAGATCGTTCCATGCTAGGTGACAAAAATTATGTGACAGCAGTATTTAAATGAAATCAATCAATAAAGTTTACGAGAATAAGGGGTTGATGTATAGACGAATTGAACAGATTCCTTAGACGATTGAAAGACGAAAAAAATAAGTTTATTTCTGTACAGTTTACACAAAACAAAATCACAAATATGAGGAATGATCTGACTGGGTGCGGCGACGATTCAGTTATTAAAGGGAAGGAGAGGGGACGAACCATTTCCTCATTATTCAGGATGATTCCTTGTGCACCACTGCGTGTCTACGGCACGCTACATTGAAGTTGTGCAGAGCGAGTAGGTTGCTGCCATTGGCGTTCGCGGCTTTGCGGCGAGGCGCAGGTACGATCTCCGTGTTGCGTGTTCCTTGTTGGTTACATAACAAAGACTTACATAACAAAGACCGCGATATCAGGATATCGGAAGGCATATGCAAGCGATGGATGGAAATGCCAACATGTCTTCTTGCTTCGCCTTTGTCTCACCGATTGCCTCTCTTCATCCTCATCCGTTTCACAAGTTGGTTCCTCGAAAATTGGTTTCTCTCTCAGCTTTGTCATTGGCGAACTAGCTTTGTAATGCCGCCCAATGATTCATTGCTGTAACGTGACCATGCCTCTTAGTGTACGGTGGAAATTTCTAACCTTGCGTGGCTGGCCGCGGTGGCAGAGTGGTTCTAGGCCCTTCAGTCTGGAACCGCGCGACTGCTACGGTCGCTGGTTCGAATCCTGCTTGGGCATGCTTGTGTGTGATGTCCTTAGGTTAGTTAGGTTTGAGTACTTGTAATTTCTAGGGGACTGATGACCTCAGATGTTAATTCCCATAGTGGTCAGAGCCATTTGAACCATTTTTTACCTTGTGTCGGCTGGTGTGTGGCCTGGTAATTTGCGCCTTACTGACGATTTCTTCAGCACTGTGGCACATTCTTCCGAGTATTTCTGCATTCCGAAGTTGTTGTGAAAGCGCCAGCACAACACTTAATTGTAACCACTATTCTACCAAAAAGCACATTCCTAGCTGGCGAATGCACCGTTCTGTGTCATTGTATTCAGAGCTCCTAAATAAGGAAGATGTCACTTTGACCCCTTTCTAGAAAAATGTTTCAAATGGCTCTAAGCACTATCGGAGTTAACATGTGGGGTCATGAGTCCCCTAGGCGCAGAAATACCTAACACTAACTAAGCTAATGTACTAGGCGCTACAGTCTGGAACCGCGTGACCGCTACGGTCGCAGGTTCGAATCCTGCCTCGGGCATTCATGTGTGTGATGTCCTTAGGTTAGTTAGGGTTAAGTTATTCTAAGTTCTAGGGGACTGATGACCACAGCAGTTAAGTGCCATAGTGCTGAGAGCCATTTGAACCATTTTAACTAACCTAAGGACGTCACACACATCCATGCCTGAGGCAGTATTCGAACCTGCGACCATAGCAGCCGCGCGGTTCCGGACTGAAGCGCCTTGAACCGCTCGGCCATAGCAGACGACCTTCCGTTTCTAATTCTGTCTTTCATCTTGAGGATGTGAAAATTATATCATGGTCTGAGAGGACTCTCTTGGGTTTACCACATGTGTGCACATAAACTTCCATCAAAATTTTTTCACAACTTTTCGTAGTGATGCGGTTTGTACTGTAAACCCTAACGTGCTTAGTAAATGCGCGCACTACAATGAAAATAAGCTATCACCCTGTCTGTCCTTTCGGCAGAGGGTCGTAATGATCAACACACACAAGGTCATTTGATGCTTCAGGTATGGTGGTAAGCATTTCACATCGCTCATTAATTTCTGGGTGTTTTAAACGTTGGCACATGTCGCATTTCATAAGTGTTTCTGCAGCCTCTCGTCTCAGTGCGTCACGTACACAATCCTTTACGTCTGGCGCATGCAACATCGTCTCTCTGCAGTGACCAAGTTCTTGATGATTGCGCTCTATTAAATCTTCAAAAAGTGCGTCAGGGAACAAAGTGTTCCACCATCGTTCTTTCAAATCCCACTAGAAACGCATACTGCGCTCATCACATTTCTTATTCTCACATCGTCTCCACCAAAGCCGTACATCAGAAGTCATTTACTCTGCGGATTTCTAGCTTTTGGCCTTGTGCTGCGGTAACTCTCTCCTATATTGACGGATGCACGCCTGGCCCATTTGTTGTAACATTGCCATTATAACCTCATTATTTTCTCGCCGTATTCCTGCGAAGGATTTCTGCTTAACCAGTCGGCAAATTTGTTATGGTTGCTCTTGCAATAAGACACTTCCAGATCGTATTCCTGTATCACAAGGGTCCACCGCATCACCCTGTTGCTCGTGTATCGGACCTCATCTCTACGTCCAGTAGCTTCTGGGTACATGTGACCACAATGTGCACTTTCTCATCCTAGCCTTCCTATTGTACTCATCCCCCCATGCCCTCCACACCTGCGTCAGTAATGAGGTAGAAAGATCCCGAGAAGTCTGGAAGTGCTACACAAATATTGTCATGCTACGTTATCTTAAACTTCTCGAACGTGTTTTCCCGTTCTTTCCCGCAGCCCCATTTGGTGTTCTTCTTCAACAACGCTTTTAGAGGACTCGACGTCTTCGCGAAGTTAAAAATGTGCTCTTTGTAAAATTAAATGTGTCCCAAGATCTGTATTAAATCGTATACTCGGGAAGGCCGTTTCAGTTTTGTGATTTCCGTCATATTTCGCTGTAGGGTACCTTCTGCCGATACGTCGAACCCGTTTGATCTGTGTCAGGCTTGAGCGTAACGCCGTATCACTGGAGTACACCATCAGTTGATTTATATGACGCATGTGTCTTCAAATGCTGGAAACGTAAGAATTTTATCTTCGATGTAGACAGCACAAAAATTCCTTTATCTCTGTTGTGATTGTACCAATAAAGGCCCTCAGAAACGCCCAAATTGACTCTTTAAGCTAGAATAGTAGTCGGTTTTACACGTACTGGTCCCCGTAGAATACGAAGGCAGTGTTCTTTCGGCAGGATGGTCCGAACTCAGTTTGACTGAAACCACTTTCTTCCCAAGAACTGGCGCATTATGTCGCGAATTGGTTCCGGCTTTGTTCAGATTGCCTCAAAGTAGTTCAAATGGTTCAAATGACCCTGAGCACTATGGGACTTAACATCTGAGTTCAACAGTCCCCTAGAACTTAGAACTAGTTAAACCGAACTGACCTAAGGACATAACACACATCCATGCCCGAGGCAGGATACGAACCTGTGACCGTAGCGATCGCGCGGTTCCAGACTGACGCGCCTAGAACCGCTCGGCCACACCGGCCGGCTCAAAGCAGTCATGTACCACCCTTGCATTGAGGTAACAATGGTACGATCCGTGTTTCTTAGGTTCAATCGCGGGAGATTCACGTATTCCGACGGGGACCGCGATATGACTCCGGTTACAAGCTTCGCCTGAATCGCTTCCATGGTAGCTGCTGTTCGCTTCCATGATAGCTGCTGTTCCTTGTTTCTCCTGCTCCTCGATGTAGCCCAAGGACCGTAAAAAATCTTTGACAGTTTGACAGTTCCCTGACAAATACACTGTGTATATCAACAGGAAGTGAACTGTGCACTACATCATTCTTCATTAGTCATTTTGTAGTCCAAGTATCCCGTCAGAACGACAAAGGGAGCAGCATTTGGATTGACGTTAATGCGGAGCACACTGTCCCCCTTATATGCTTATCTCTGCACTCGCCTATGTGGCCATGTTCCAATATGTTGCCAGAAACTTAGTGCAGAAATCCTTGTAACTTCTGTTCTCGCAACATGGTGCGTCACTCTAGGTAGCCTTCTCCTGGTCGAGCGTCGTGCAACGAGTAAAGAATTACATTCGATCGCAGATACGCGCCTAAGTTGTTTAGGCAGGCACGTGTAATATTAAAATTTACAAGGCCAGAGGGCGTTAATGAGTATGCTCCCGTGACACTACAAGCCATCCATGCAACTACGAAAGACACACTCCAAATCGAACAATTTAATCTGCAGAGAGAGTTCAGGTCAAATCCCGTGACGACAAGAGCGGCGAGAAACTGAAAAATTTTAAAGTTCCATAGCAGTAGAGAAGTTCATGTGGAGGATAGAATGCGAAAGTGATTTCAGAGTTCCTGAGAAGCACCACGAAAGTATAAATGTAGATGCGCCCACTCTGCAGTTGTAGAAACAATGTTGTTCCGCTCATGGTCGAAAAATAAGCAGGTCAGACTTTTTCGAAGGACCGCAGATATTTTCATGCGTCGAAGTTGCGAGATAAGTTGATCACTTCTGACTCAGACAAAGGGACACGGTAGATGGCGCCCTCTGTGTAGACGATCATTCAAAAGTGGGCGTAGAGAACCCAAAGGATGATCCTACTGGAATACCTAGAAAGATTATTCAAGCTAACCCATGACTGAACCTGAGCAGAGAAAAGAGGTGGACAAAACAATTAAGGAATTAAGGGATACATTCCCGTTCCAACCGGGTATATGTCGGGGAATGGCCCACAAGTTTAGACAAAAGTGTGATTGGCCGCCGACAAGCAAAGCGTACTCAGTGGCTTGGAAGCACCCAAAAGCTATCGGAGAAGCGATACAGGCAACCGGAGTCATATCCCGGGATGCGCTGGAATACACGGAATCCTCTCGCAATTGGGCCGTTTTTGCCTCGATACGAAGGTGTTAAATGATCACATTGAGGCAGTCGGAAGAATGGTGGAACGAATCCTCAACATACTGCGTCAGTTCTCGGGAACAATTTGGTTGCCAATCTTTGAGATTACAGCCGGTTTCAATCAAACTGACTTCGATCCATCCTGGCGAAAGTACACTGCCTTCTTATCCGAAGGGAAACGGTATGTGTACAACCAACTGCTAGTCGGGCTTAAGGAGACATTTCGACTTTCGTGATGGCCCTGAATGGTATTATTACACCAGAGATGAGGGAAGTTTCGTGTTGCCCACAGCGGAGAAATAATTGTTTTCAACACTGGAAGGCATATGCGGCATATAAATTAGCTGCTGGTGGTGCTCTAGAGATATGGTGTGACGCTTAAACATGGTGGTATATCTCGGATTAGAGATCTCGCCGGAAGGTACCCATCCGGAAAAGTTCAAACTGATGGAAATCACAAAATTCTGCATATTCGAATTGAGTCAGTTCTTGGGGTTATTTCACTTTACAAGAGACACATTGTCACCTTCGCGCATTGTTGAGCCATTTACACGCGCTGTTGTAGCAGGGCAAGCAGTGCAGTTGAGGGAATGTGGAGGAAAATCCATTCGAGAAGGTCATGACAGTACTTGCTTGGCGCATCCTCACTTCCCGGCATCGTTCCACCTCTTCACAGACGTAGATACGCAAGGCAAGATGGGAATGTGCATTGTGTGGACAGATGTAGCTGGAAGCTACTGGAGGAAGAGACACGGTATTTCACTGTCGATCTAGAAATCCTGGCCATTGTGTATGTGACTAAACAGTTTAAGGATTATCTTATCGGCCGGAAAACTCGATTATATACAGACCACCATGCCCTGGCGTGCCTAAGAACCCTCAGATACGCGAGTAACAGAGCGATGCGTTGGGCCCTAATAATACAGGAATACGATATGTATCTTATTGGAGGGGTAAACAGAACAAGTTTTCCGACTAGTTAAGCCGAAATCCTTACGAGTAAGTTGTAGAGGAACACGTTGAGATAAAATGTGTTGAGGTTATAATGGCAGTGTTAGAACAATATATGGGGGAGTGAATAGCAGAATAAGGTCAACGGTCAGAAATCTGGAGAATAAAGGACTTTCTGATGTACGACGTTGGTATAAAGGAAATGCGAACGAGAAATACCGCTCCATTGTACACGCTCGAAAGGATTGCGTTTTTCCGATGAAATGTGAAAGAACTAAGATGGAAAATTTGGCCTCCCGATGCTCTTTTGGAACTAATTATCAAGTGGTGTCATTAGAAACTTGGCCACTGGGGAGCGACGAAACTGTATGCGACAATCGCCAAGGAATGGGAACTTGACGTACTGAGACGGGAGGCTGCAGATATAGTTATGAAATGCGACATTCTCCAACGTGTCAAGCATCCGAAGATGGATGTGTTAGGTGAAATGCATACCATCATATCAGAAACACTTAATGACCTTGTGAGTATTGTTCGTTACGGTCCTCTGCCGAAGGAACAATTTGGGCAGCAGTTTACTTTCGTTGTCGTGGACGCATTTACTAAGCTCGTCAGACTTTACGCCACAAACCACATCACAGAGAAAATCTGTGTAAAAAATTTCGACGGAAGATTATGTAAGCATATGTGATAGGCCCGAGAGATTCTCCACAGCCCAAGCTACAATTTTCACATCCCCAAATGAAAGGGATGATTAGAAAAGGAAGAATAAAAATGAGATTTACAATTCGAAACCCGCAATACAGTCCCAAAGGACTGTACATTCGTGAGCTGTGAGTGTTCTTTAGGATATTGGTTTCTAACAGACACATGCCTTGGTCTAGCACCTAACAAAGTTGTAGAGGTACTTCAATGAAGCCGTTCACCGCAGTTGGGGCTACAGACCGATAGGGAGCAGGGAAAAGGTACGAAGACTTACGACATCCGTGACTGAGTCCCCTTGGAATTCGTAGGCAATCAGATGCCGAAAAGAAAATAACAGCAAGATTCCTTCCTCCCATATTTCTGCCCATACTCGATGTGACAAGTAGCATATCGAATACCTGCTCAATTTATGATAACGAGCTCGGGGTTTGGATATTTAACGCCCGCGGACTGAGAGCATGTATGACTCAATAGAGTATTGTACAACAGTAGCGGTATCGAAAATTGTAGATGCCTTTTAATAACACGCTGTATATTGGGAATAGATTTTCTGTTATCCCCATTAGTTCGTATATATAGAAAAAGTAGAACACCTAGAACGTCTAGAGACAGAACGCTCATATTTACTGGACATGTACATTAGTAAGTCCTGCAGAAGTGATTAGTATTTCAGACACCTCGGTTCCACATGTCTCCTGTAGCCTAGTAAGCACAGGGTTCGCCATTGGCCCTAATAACGTGTTGCATGCTGGTGCGTATAAGGTGAGTATGGCTTCTTGTGGTATGGCATTCCATGCTGCACTCACTTGGTTCCGAAGTTCATCTAAGGTGGTTGGCCATGTGTCACAACACTGGACCCGTCGTTTTACCGTGTTTCAAACATTTGCTGTTTGGTCCTTAGGACCAAATTCAGGAGCAAATCTCCAAGATCATAGAACGTGTCAGTACATGAAATTACAACATAGAAGTAGTGACACATAAAAATAAAATGTTCAAGTAAACGTAGTCAACAATATAACAGGTAAATTTTTCAAGCGACTCCTCAACAGAATAGAAAAATTGACCCATGAGGAGACACTTCAGTTTCGATTTGAAAGAGCGTGGAATACTACTAAGATTTCTTAATTCCTGTAGTAGCTAACTGAAAATGGATGCAGTAGTACACAGCACACCGTTCTGCACAAGAGAGTTATGGAAGTCCGATCCAAATGCAGGTTGGATTTTTGTCGAGTTGTAACTGACTGAAAGCTGCTTATTTTGGTAATAAGCTGATATTGTTAACAAGAAAAGACAGTAATATACATACACATTTATTTATTTATTTATTTTATTTATTTATTTATCTATTTATTTATTTATTTATTTATTTTTTTTTTTTTTGAGAGGACACTGTCAAAATACCCAGACTAGTGAACAGGAGTCGGCAACAGGTATGCGAACTTACACAACTTCTTGCCCGAACCGACCGTTTCTCAGACAAAAATACCTTTTAGAAATGGAAGAGTTACTCCAAAATATACAACCATACGACACAAGTGAATGAAATTAAGTAAAGTAGCCTAATTTTCGTGTTTAAATCACTTACTTCAGATAGCGTTCGAATAGTAAAAACGGCAGCATTAAGTCTTCGGACAAGGTCCTGATTGTGGGCTTCCCACGACAGTTTACAACCTATCTGAACACTTAGAAATTGGAACTGTTCAGTTTCACAAATCATATGTTCATTCTGTGAAATTAAAACGTCGGGTTTGGTTGACTTGTGTGTTAGAAACTGTAAAAACTGAGTCTTACTGTAGTTTAGTGTTACTTTATTTTCTACAAGCCATGAACTTATTTCACGAATTGCACTATTTGAAACCGAGCCAATGTTGCGCACAACATCCTTCACTACCTTGCTGTTGTCATCAACAAACAAAAATATTTCAGAATTACCTGTAATACAAGAGGGCACATCATTTATATAAAAACAGAACAGTAGTGACCCCAACACTGACCCTTGGGACACCCCCAATTTGACCGTACCCCACTCAGACACCACATCACAGTCAATCTCAACACTGTGAATAATGACTATTGCTGTTTGTTTGTTAAAGTATGAGGTGAACCTCTTGTCAGCTACTCCCAGTAATCTGTAATGCTCCAACTTCTCGAACAATATTTTGTGACTACAAAATCAAACGCCTTAGTTAAATAAAAAAATATGCCTAGGGTTCGAAACCTTTTGTTTAACCCATCCAGTACCTCACAGAGAAAAGAGAATATAGTATTTTCGGTTGTTAAATGACTTCTAAAGGTACATTTGTTAGCAAATTATGTGATATAGAATGATCAATTATCCTTAAATACACAGCCTTTTCAATAACTTTAGCAAACACTGAAAGCATGGAAATAGGTCTTAAATTGTTTACATCCTCCGTTTCTCCCCTTTATAAAACGGCTTTACTACTGAGTACTTTAATCGTTCAAGAAACTAACCATTCCTAAAGTAAAAATTACAAATATGGCCAAATACAGAGCTAACATGTGCAGCACAGTCCTTTAGTATTCTGCTGGGCATTCCATCATATCCATGACAGTCTTTAGTCTTTAGTGATTTAATTATTGACTCAATCTCCTTCTTGTCAGTATCACATACGAGTATTTCAGACATCAGTCTCCGAAACGCATTTTCCAAGAGAATTATATGATCGGCTGAAGGAACTAAGTTTTTATTTATTTCACCACCAACGCTCAGAAAATAATTGTTAAAAGCTATACATACATATGACTTATCAATAACAGAAATATTTTTGTACGAACTGATTTTGAAACTTCGAACTTGTGCTTCCTTCACAACTAACCATGGTTTTAATTTTATCCTGTGAATTAGCTATTCTACCTGCATACCAAAACTCTTTGCCTTCCTAATAACATTTTTAAGCACCATACAATACTGCTTGCAACGGGGTACTTCTAACATGTTGAAATACAGTAATTCCTGCTTTGTTCTACATGAAATCCTCATCCCACCAGTCAGCCAAGGAGCTGTCTTTTACACCTAGTACACCGTTTAGAACGTTCTTATGGAAAGCAACTCTCAAAGAATATGAGAAATGTGTTAAGGAAGCATTATATTTGTCATATATGCTATGACACTAAAATCATTCTGCTACTCTTGTACCTTGACGAGGATTAAAAAACCCTCTATTGCCGTTGAATTAGATATGCTACATCGTTTGTAACTATATCTGACATTTGTTTGAGTACAAAAGCCTTTTAGTGTTAAGATTTGTGCATCATGGTCTGAAAGGCCATTCACGCTTTTACCAACAGTATGTCTATCTAGCAATGGAGAATGAATAAAAATAATGTCTATGGCTGTGCTATTGATCCCCTGCACCCTTATTGGAAAGAAAAACACAGTCTGCATCAGTTGATATGTGTTTAGGGTATCCACTAATACTCTTTTTCTTGCACAATCATATAAAAATTTTTTACTGAAGCCTCCACATATAACTAAGTTCTGATACTTCTTCTAAAGTGAGTCACGAACCCCCTCCAGTTTGCGCTGAAATGCTCTGAGGTCAGAATTAGGGGACCTGTAAGCAACAACAATTACTAGTTTCACTAAATTCAACTGGTCCTGCACAAAATTCAAATATCTGTTCAGTTCAGTGCTATGATACGTCAATGGAGTCTAACGGAGCACTGTTTTTTACGTACATGGACACTCCACCACTTCGCAAGGAGCTCCTTGAAAAACAGCCAGCTAATTTGTGTCCTGGTAAAGAAAGCCTCCGAATTGCCAAATTATTTAAGTGGTGCGCCGATATACCAATCTACATCCGCATCTACATGGATACTCTGCATATCACATTTCAGTGCCTGGCAGAGGGTACATCGGACCACCTTCACAATTCTCTATTATTCCAGTCTCGTATAGCGCGAGGAAATAGTGAACACCTATATCATTCCGTACGAGCTTAGATTTCCCTTATTTTATGGTGGTGATCGTTCCTCCCTATGTAGGTCGGTGCCAACAATATTTTCGACCCCCCCCCCCCCCCCCGCAATCGGAGAAGGAAGTTCGTGATTGGAATTTCGTGAAAAGTCCCCTCCCAATGGAAAACGCCTTTCTTTTATTCATTTCCAGCCCAAACCCTGCATCATTTCTGTGACATTCTCTCGCATATTTCGTGATAATACAAAACGTGCTTCCTTTCTTTGGTTTCAGAGTCAACATCTATAAGCAGATCACTAACTTTATCTCTAATAACTCCTATATTTTGATGAAATATGCTAATGCCTACTCTATTAGGAAACATGACGTTCTTTGAAGGTGATTTTTCAGCTATAGAGACTAACTTCAATTTACTTGACTTAAATCCAAAAAGGTGCTGCTCCAACAGCAACTACTACAGGTTTTTTTTATGAGTTCGTGTTCGTGCTATTGGCGACAAGTCTGAAGATGTGGTTGGCCAGGGCAAAAGGCTGACAGCCTGCGACACCAAGAAGGCACGTGTTTGTGCTACAACGTATGTTCATGCATTATCTTGTTGAAAAATGGCCTTTGAAGTAGCGTGCAGAATGGGTATGGTTATGGGCTGCAGGATGTCATTCACGTAGATCATACTGGCCACAGTAACCTGGACAAGGGCTAACCGTGATTTGTGGTTGTACCAAATAGCACTCCCACAGGAAAAGGCTTGGGTTGGCGTTGTATGTCTTGTGCAAATGCCGTCACTGTGAAGCCACTCCTCTTGGCTGCAGCGAACCAAAATGCGACCATCATTTTGAAACAAACAGAACCTGTGTTCGTCCGAAGACACTGTCTGATACAATTCCCGTTCTCAGTAACGTCTTTCCACATACCATTGCCGTCTATCTTGTTTCCGCACATTTGTTGAAGATAGGCGAACAAGTGGAAGACGCGCACGTACCCACTGCCGTAATAAATGGCAATGTGTTACACTGCTCCACTGTTTCTCTAAAGCCGAGGAGGACGCAGATCTGTCCTGCAATTGCCTTCGGATGGGGTGTCGATCTTTTCGGGGGTGGTCTAGGTGATGCGACTATACCCACCTCGTCGTGTTCCACGGCCTTCCGTGAACCATTCGACACAAACCAATTGTACAGCCCGTACGCTTCGACCCACATCAGCAGTAATTTCCCGGATTGATGTGTCACATCACATCACACTCAGGGAGTTTAAAAGAGGGCCCACTATTCTCATTCTCCTATGACAGTAGTGCGTCCTCTTTCAACTCGCTGATTTGACGGTCGCCTATACATCTGAAAGGCAACCTGCGCGTCTGCTCAAGTCACACTCATCCATTACCTTCGATGTATAGCGACAAGGAGCCGGCCGAAGTGGCCGTGCGGTTAAAGGCGCTGCAGTCTGGAACCGCAAGACCGCTACAGTCGCAGGTTCTAATCCTGCCTCGGGCATGGATGTTTGTGATGTCCTTAGGTTAGTTAGGTTTAACTAGTTCTGAGTTCTAGGGGACTAATGACCTCAGCAGTTGAGTCCCATAGTGCTCAGAGCCAGCCATAGCGACAAGGACAGGCGCAGGCACATTTTACCCGTAGATGGTGTTGCGAAATGATATCGATTTTGACCTTGAAGACGAGGGCTGACATAGTTAAAATGCTAGTCATTTCTGCATAACATACTAATGTACATCACCTGTGAATATGAAGGTCCATCTCCAGTCGTTCAAGGTGCTCTATTTTTTTTCTGAGCATGAGTGTCTTTATTGCGCATAGAGAGTAATTTTTGTGTGCTCCTGGACTGTGGAACTGTTAGTGTAACTTTGGAGAAAGACAGTTCCTTGTCTGTGCGCCTGAGTTACGTGTGCGTGTGCCGCAATAACGTTCAGTGGGAAGTTGAGATGAGCCGCCAGCATTCGACAGCATTATACTTCCCAAGCGGGCCATCATCATGTTTCTAACGCATGCGCATTGCCATTTCAATGTATATTATTTTTGTTTCTTTGTTGCATATACTTAACTGTACTTCAGTGTGATAGACCCATGTTTTATTATATTGCCATGCAAGGTCACAATGTAATGACGATTACGTGAAGGGAGAAAACCGCACACGCACACCAGTATTCGAGAGTTCTGTTGCAGCTTAAAGAGGCGCACCAAAGGTACTTTGCGTTTGGAGACGTAGTGCATGACAGGTGGATTGAAACATGTTCTGATTATTTTGGATGTTAGAATTTAACGGTAGGCTAAAATCACTTGACTGTGCAAAGTTAGGTACACGCAGTTTGATTTTATATTATTCCCTTTCGATTTGGCTTCCACAACTCCACAATTCACACAGCTGACACTGTTAAACTTAGTGAATTATTCTGTAAGTTAGAGCTACGGGTGTACAAATTTAGATACATGATTTTTTTTGTGCTTTCTCGTAGCTCACACAGCTGAACTGTGCCACCTAGTAAGTAAGAAGAAGGTCTCTCAATATCAGTGATGCGTACATTTATCAGTGATGTATATTTCACAAATAATAATCGTAGGTTCTTGGCTAGGAAACAAGGTATGAATCTTATTTTTGTGTGTGTTCTAAATTGTTAAAGCAAACTCACTGAGAAGGAACATAGTGCACTGGTGGTAAATTTTTTAAATTGTTACCCATCTGTGCCTATCTGGCTTGGCCCGTGGCAGTTCAGTAATGAATGTCATTGAAAAATTTGTTGTCCTGTTTGACAAAATGTTTTTTAGAATTCCTTCATAAATATTATTATAGTGTGAAGCTATGTATTGTGTCACGTGACTTACTTCTACGTGCCTTCTGTCTATATCTTGCTGGCATTTGTGACATATAACGCTTTGATGATTACCACTGTGGTGTACAATTCATTTTTGTTTCACTTACCTTAACTACATGTGATTTAGATGTGTAGTATTCTCATTTGTGACACACACGTCTCCGTGAATGTGTATGGTACATTTTCACATATCTTAATTGTATACATTGTGTATGTTGGGCCATAACCCACGACCTGTCACTTCGTGTGTCAGATTCTCTTTCGTGGGCTGTGTGTGTGGAATTCTCACCGCAACTGATGGACGGCAAATTGATTTCATCTGGAACCCTTGCTCCTTCTAATATCTTAGTTCCAAATAACAAACTCTCCTCGTCCTCCTTACACTTTACTAAATTAATTGAATCTTTCGTGCCCTCTGCGGCTTATGCAGCCCGGTCTTCGAACAAACTGACCAGGGTTTTAGTGGTCCAATTCATATCACTACCCTACTCCAGAGTAAGTCATTACCGATTATATAACCGAGCGACAACCCACATGGCAGCCACTTCCTCAATCGCTTAGCGAAACCAGGAGTTATTTTTCTATTTCTTCCTTTTCGTCCTAAAAGCAGGAATCAACGAAGTTCCTTTTACGGGTATCTCAACTAATTTACCACCACTTTCTATCAGTTCTGCGTAAAAAGACGCCGAAAGTGCTCTCACCTACGACGCAGAATCCAAACATACTCTTATCTTAATTGAGTCTACGGTAACATCAATGAGGGACACTGATTGTCCTCTTTTTCCGGTAACTGTGGGTCATCAGAATACTGGTCAATGGCGTCTTGTGCTTGTGACTGCCTGCACCGCATGTTGCATTCCTCATATTCCTTACGTACTGATGCGCATCCTGCCGTATCTCATTGGTTGATCACTTGTGTCACCTCGTGCTGCTGTGTCTGAGATAGGGCCAGAAGAGGTGAACCTCTATTACCCCCCAGCCACTCTTATTATCTGGAGCGTGCACTCAAGTCATGTGGCGTCTGTGGTCTGATAGTTCGTTCATATCCTCCTCTCCCTGGTATAAACCATGGCGTCTATGTCGTTTCTCCCATTCTCCTCTTCTCTCCTTCGTCCGTTATTGCGCCAATTATGCCTGTCGCTGGGCAGCACAATGCTTGGAGCGCCCCATTTTGTGCCCTCATTGCGTTAGCTTGCGCCTTCTTTGTTTCACCTGCTCTTCGATGTCATCCAAGGATCTTAAAATATTGAGGAGCTGTTCTCTGGAAGTGCCGTGACGAGTGCTCGGCGTACATCGGCGGGAAAATGTTAAAGCATGGCGCCACACCATTTCCCCTCTGTCATTTTGTTGTGCAAGTGTCTTATCAGAGCGGCACATCGAACAGCGTATTTTATCGTGGATTGGCGTGACAATGAAGCATACTGTCCCCGATATATGTCCATCTTCGCACTTGGTTGTGCGGCTATGATTCAATATGTTACCAGAAACTTAGTGCAGAAATACAACTACAGTTCTCCCAAATTGTTACGTCAGGATCTACATTTCAGCACTTCTTTCGCTCGCAGATGAACGTCTACATTCTTTGAGTGTGCTGTCGAGTCGGTGCTGCGTCATCGACCGAACATAGGCAGCGGTATGTCCACCCCACGCAACTTGAATGTGGCCTGCAAATTCGTTGGCGTGACCTGCATTACAGAGACATTACCCTTCCGCATTGGAGCACTTCTTATGCAAGGGCTGACACTTTACTTTGTGCTTCTTGGACGATCTAATTTTCCTAACCATGCACGAGGATACTTCAACCATCTTCGCGTTTACCCTCGTTTCTAAGTTGTCAGCTTTCGTTTCACACACTTTTCTCACCTAGTGCACGCTGTTGCTGACCTCCGTAAGTATCTTTTTACACCACTCGCCATTAAAATTGATACACCACGAAGGTGACGTGCTACAGACGCGAAATTTAACAGACGGGAAGAAGATGCTATGATATGCAAATGATTAGCTTTACAGAACATTCACACAAGGTTAGCGCCGGTGGTGTCACCTACAACGTGCTGGCATGAGGAAAGTTTCCAAGCGATTTCTCATACACAAACAGTAGTTGACCGGCGTTGCCTGGTGAAACGTTGTTGTGATGCCTCGTGTAAGGAGGAGAAATGCATACCATCACGTTTCCGTCTTTGATAAACGTCGGATTGTAGCCTACCACGATTGCGGTTTATCGTATCGTGACATTGCTGCTCACGTTGGTCGAGATCCAATGACTGTTAGCAGATTATGGAATCGGTGGGTTCAGGAGGGTAATACGGAAGGCCGTGCTGGATCCCAACGGCTTCGTATCACTGGCAGTCGAGATGACACGCATCTTATCCGCATGGCTGTAACGGATCGTGCAGCCACGTCTCAATCGATGAATGAACAGATGGGGACGTTCGCAAGACAACAGCCATCTGCACGAACAGTTCGACGACGTTTGCAGCAGCATGGACTATCAGCTCGGAGACTATGGCTGTAGTTACCCTTGACGCTGCATCACAGACAGGAGCGCCTGCGATGGTGTACTCAACGACGGACTTGGGTGCACGAATGGCAAAAGGTCATTTTTTCGGATGAATCCAGGTCCTGTTTACAGCATCATGATGGTCGAATCCGTGTTTGGCAACATCTCGCTGAACGCACTTTGGAAGAGTGTATTCGTCATCGTCATACTGGCGTATCACCCGGAGTGATGGTATGGGTTGCCATTGGTTACATGTCTCGGTCACCTCTTGTTCGCATTGACGGCACTTTGAACAGTGGACGTTACATTTAAGATGTGTTATGACCCGTGGCTATACCCTTCATTCGATCCCCGTGAAACCCTACATTTGAGAAGGATAATGCACGACCGCATTTTTCAGGTCCAGTACGGGCCTTTCTGGATACAGAAAATGTTCGACTGCTGCCCTGGCCAGCACATTCTCCAGATCTATCACCAATTGAAAACGTCTGGTCAATGGTGGCCGAGCAACTGGCTGGTCACAATGTGCCAGTCAATACTCTTGATGAACTGTGGTATCTTGTTGAAGCTGCATGGGCAGCTGTACCTGTACACGCCATCCAAGCTCTTTTTGACTCAATGCCCAGGCGTATCAAGGCCGTTATTGCGGGGTACTGATTTCTCAGAATATATGCACCCAAATTGTGTGAAAATGTAATAACATGTCAGTTGTAGTATAATATATTTGTTCAATGAATACCCGTTTATCATCTGCATTTCTTCTTGGTGGAGCAATTTTAATGGTCAGTAGTGTAGTTTGGATCTCCAATTCTTGCCTAACCTTAGCGAGGTGCCCATCAAGCCTTTGACCGCAAAGTCTTAGCTCCGCTTCCAGACGTTATAATCGTGTTTTATTCTCCACTCTCACATTTATCGGTCTCTTACGTCTCACCCGCATAGAAAAACGGAATTACTAACAAAACGCGCGCTACAGAACGAACAGAGACAATACAGCGCTGATGGCAACGCTGCCAGCAGTAAACAGGACAATCGAAACGTGGAACACAATAACCACAACAACATAATATGCATTCTAAAATTACATCGCAAAGTACGGGGAGGGCTGTGGGGTCGAGAACTTAATACGAGCTACCGCTGCATCTCCCTCATATGCTCATATGCAGCACACTCAGTGCACACAGACACATCATCCGTGCGCCTGACATCATACCCAAAAAAGTTAGCATATTCAAATGAAGGAATGGGAACCCTTCTTGAGTGATGTCTGAAGTTATGATACTAGCAAAAATGGATGGAGGAGCTGCCATGACCTTTTGTTTCCGCACTGTCTCACAGACTTCAATTCTTCTTTCCTCATTCATTTCTCAGCTCAACGATTCCTCGAAATTTTCTCCTCTCGTGGCAATCTCATTGGCCGACTCAGTTTGCAGTGCCGCCCATTGATTGATCGGCATTTCACGAACACGCCTCTCAGTGCAAGTTGGAAATTTCTCACCTTGCGTGGGATGGTTTGTGATGCGGGACGTGGAGCCTTTCTCACGATTTCAACAGTAATGGTGTCACATTCTACAGATATTTTTCTGCATTAAGAAATTGTTATGAGTGCAGCCACACAACATTCCTTTGTAACCGCTCTCTCTGAATGGGGCATGAACAGGCTCATGATTGTGCTTCATGTCAGAGTCCGCTGACTTCCAAGATTAATAAAAAACCTCCTTACTGTTCAGAAAACATCTGTTGAAGATGGTTGACTTCTTTCACACGCCAGCCTATCGGGTTCATAGCACTCTGTATTAACTGTCAACACTTTCATGCTCTCTCAAGCAAAACTGCTGTTGTCATCGGTCCCTAAGCTTACGAACTACTTAATGTAACTTAAACTAATTTACGCCAAGGACAACACACACACACACACCCATGCCCGAGGGAGGACATTTGTATTAACCATATCCATCAATCATAATAGTAAGGTTTCCATCACTTGTTCGCCACTGTCTTGTGAGAGAGTCACCTTTTCACCCAATGTAGATGCATTAATGGTTTGCTTGTGCCTCTCGTCGTAATATGGGCTCTCAGTATCTTCCTCATCCCAAAGATCTAAAGTGGCTGTCACGAAGTTCGATGGCACAGTTACCTCGTCCATGGCAAAATTATCCAGGCTGATACTATATCTCCATATTTAGCAATTATATACAATCGCTCGCTCACAGAAAGTTCTCTATCTAAAGACTGGAAACTTGCTCATGTCACACGAATACCCAAAAATGGAGACAAGAGTAATCCGCTCAATTACAGGCACATATCACTTACGCCGATTTGAGGTAGGGTTTTGGAACATGTGCTGTGTTCGAACTTTATGCACTACCCCGAAGATATCGATTTATTGACACATAGTCAGAAAGGATTTAGTAAAAATCGTTGTTGTGAAACACAACTAGCTCTTTATACAGATGAAGTAATGAGTGCTATAGAGAGGGGGTGTCAAATTAATTCCACCTTTTTATATTTCCAAAAGGCTTCTGACAGCATTACTCCAACCAAACAGCGAGCGTATGGAATATCGCCTCACTTGTTCGATTGGATTCGTGATTTCCTGCCAAGGAAGTGTTACAGGCCCTCTATTGTTCCTGGTCCATATTAACGTCATAGGAGATAATCTGAGTAGCCCTATTTAATGCAGATGATGATGTCATTTGCCGTCATGTCAAGTCATCAGATGACCAAAACGAATTGCAAAATGATTTAGATAAGTCATTAGTGTGGTGCGAACACTGACAGTTGACCCTGAATAAGTGAAAGTATGAAGTTACTCACATGAATACTAAAAGAAATCCGCTAAATTTCGATTACATGATAAATCACACAAATCTTAAAGCTATAAATTCAACTAAATACGTAGGGATTGCAATTAAATAACCTAAATTGGAACGATCACATAGATCATGCTGAGGGTAGAGCAAACACAAACCTGCGATATATTGGCAGAACACTTAGAACGTTCAATAGATGTATTAAAGAGACTGCTTACACCACTCTTGTCCGCCCTATTCTGGAGTATTGTTGTGCGGTGTGGGATCTGCATCAGGTGGGACTGACGGATGACATCTAAAAAGTTCAAAGAAGGGTGGCTGGGTTTGTATTATCGCGAAATAGAGGAGATAGTGCCACAGACGTGATAGGTGAAGTGAAGTGACAATCATTGAAACAAAGGAGCTTTTCGTTGCGACAGGACCTCCTCATGAAATTTCAATTACCCGTTATCTCCTCCAATTGCGAAAACATTCTGTGTGCGCCCACATACAGAGGGAGAAATGATCATGACGAAAAATAACAAACATCAGTGCTCGCGTAGAAAAATTTAAGTGCTCGCTTTTCCCGCGCCCCGTTCGAGAGTGGAACGATAGAGAGACAGCTCGAAGGTTGTTCATTGAACTCTCTGCGAGGCACTTTATTGTGAAAAGCAAAGTTTTCACGAAGATGTAGATGCAGATGAACATGAACCATCAACTCACCATCTACATCAACCATGTCCTCTACATTTCGACAACCCAGAAATTATCCTGTTCCTCGTTATTCTACAATATGCAAAACATCGTGTGGGAAGTCAATAGCCCAAACTAATTCCCTGAACTGACGGTATACTCTCACGCAACCATGATTGATTTTAGCTAGACATTCGTCAAGCAAGTAACAGCCGAAAAATGGAGACTGCTCTTCACCATCATGTGGCAAAACCCTCGTTTGTCCGTGGACTCATAGCTTCATCGCCAAAAACCAGCAGAATTGTCCCTACTGAATTAACTTCACTGTCATCTAATCCACATAACCTGTAAGATGGAGACCTGAGTCTCTCCCTACCTAATATTTCCAGTCTAATGACTGCCATGTGCGCACCTGTATCTACTAAATACTTATATTGCTTCCTTGCACTTAGCCTTTATTATCAGAATCTCATTCCTGTATTCATCTACGCAGTAGTATTTCCTACTAAGAATGCTTTCTGATGGGCAATGCTATCTAATTTACATTTAGCGGATGCTTGTAATTACTACACTCTCGTGCTTTAAGGCTGACCCGCCCAAATTTATAGCACTGCAGCTGACAACATCGATTCCGCAGATAGTCTTTCGATCTGAATTGGTAATATGTTATTTTGGAGGGGAAAATCTAACGGACACCACATCCTCTTATAGCATCATCGATTTCTTATCACTGTGTGGTGATCCTAATAGCTGGATGGATTCTCCATCTTGACTCTACGTAACATGCAGTAGACATGCACAGATCTCTTATCAGCTTCCCACAGAATGACCCTACCAGACTCTGCACTCTGCTCAGCTCATACAGTTTTCAGTCAGGGCCTGATGACCACCGACGTATTATCGATATAGACCCTTCCCGACCGTACCAGCGTCACCTGGCGATGAATGACTGCTAGTCAGATACACGCAACGTGCATATAATATCAGTGAGAATACTGTTTATATGTGGAAAAGACATGCGATCTATCTAGTTTCACTGAAGGTAGATTGTAATAGCCCAGAGGCTTTGCGCAAGCACTTAGGAAGCTGTACGACTTGTCACAAGGCTGAGGTACGTTCTGGTGAGTGTCATGTGACGAAACAAGGTCAAACCTTGTCCAGTTGTTGTGGGATTAAGCTGTCATCTTTCATTACAGATGTCAGGCGTTGTAGGCTGGGTAGACTGGTAAAACAGGACGGGGAACGAACTGTGGGGACGCTAATATCAGACTTTAACGCTGGGAAGACTGCAAGCATGTCTGAACGTACAGTGCACCGAACACCCCTAAAAATGGGTTTCCACAGCCGAGAACCAACGCTTGTGTCAATGATAACACCATGACATCGGGAACTATGACTAAACTTTCCAGGTGACCATCGGCACTGGAGGTTGGTACGATGTCGAAGCGTTGCCTGGTTTGAGCAATCCCTTTACCGTCTTCATCATGCCGACGGGTGGGCGCGAATCTTTCATCTTCTAGGAGAACAGATCCTTACACCTGCACTGTAGGACGGAGACGCCTGGTAGCGGCTCCTTTATGATCTGGGGATGTTCTTGTGGACATCCATGGGTCCAATGGAGCTCCTGCAAGGCACCATGACTGCCAAGGAGTTTCGCACACAGGTAGCAGACCACGTACATCCCTTCATGACAATCATAATTCCCGATGGCAGTGGCATTTATCAAAAAGATAAAGAGCCATGTGAGAAGGCCAGGATTGAGACGGAGTGGTTCAAGGAACACCGTGACGAGTTCCAATTATATACTGCCTCCCAAACTCGCCTGATCTGAACCAGATGGATCATATTTGGGATGCGATAGAATGTGGCATCCAAGCTCATCCCCTCTCTCCACGGACTTGGGCATGTGGACGTGGTGCCATCTCGTACTGGCCATCTACTAAGGTCTAGCTGCTTGCATGCCACGATGCCTCGCTGCTGTTATTAGGTGGGCATAATATCCTGATTGATCAGTTTATGTTTCTGCATTAATCTTTTGAATCTGTCTGAGACGTGATATAGGATTAAGGGGACATTGTATGTGAAATTCATTGAAATTTGACATTTTCTATTTTCTACTCCAGAATGTACTCTGGATTTTCCTGAACATTTATGAATGTAATACATTAAAATTAGACAATTGTGAGACCAAATAATATTTTGAATGTTGATGTGTGATTGTCAAATTTCGTCGCTACACATATATTTCCACAGTTGAGCAGTCATATCTTGGGAACTGAACAGCCTAGAAGGCTGTGAATTGCTTTGTTTTTTGCCTATTACTACGTGTCAGAACTAGGCATTACGAATAAACAAATCAGTCCGTTGTGTGTGATTCTTAATCACTGGAAATATCTTTTATCGTGAAGAAGAACAATCGTAAGGTGCTAGTGAGTGTTGTAAGTGGTGTTTTTGCCTTATATCTTACAGAGTTTTCTTTCCCACCTTCACTCCTGTAAATTGTCAAACAATTAATTTGATAGAGCAGTACAAATGGACTATTTCCTGACACTTTTGATACCGCAATTGTGACATAATAAGAGTGGCCTGTTTCTGCCGCCTAAAGAAAGAGAACCACACCCCAGTCGTTTCCCCACAATTTAATTAATTAATTTAGTTAATATCTAAATAAATAATTGATGTATGTCTCATATCTTCCACCCATTTTGTATCATGATATCCTTTCGGCCGATCACTCAGCACAGGCTGAGTGTTTTTTGTGCTAATTTCCAGATGGAGAAGGGGATGAGTGAAGTGGAGAAGATGAAGAGATGAGCCCTATCACCCACAAACTGATTAAATAAAGAATATACGCACTGAATTGAAGAATATATTACTGTATCAGTTGTCACTGATTTTAATTTCATGTTGTGAGACCCTTCTGCACCAACATCTCAGCACAGCCACAGTCTTTTTCGCGCCAGTTTCCACAGAGCACAGGAGGGCTGGACGGGATTCTCAGAAGGATCAAATATCCGTAAGGGGTCATAAATCAACCCATTGGGTCGTAAACCACTCTGATGAACCGTAAGATAAATGCGGAGGTGTAGTTCAGTTGATCAATTTAATTAATTCGCATAGCAGCTATACATCAAAAGTTTTCGACCAAAGATTTTGTCCCACTCCTAGTGTCACCAGAGCAGGGTATCTGGCCCAGTTGGAGAGACATCTTGTCTGTTCGACATCGGTACCTAACAGCGTAACAATGCAATTTACAGTATATTGCTCCAGCATGCTTTCAGTGGCACATCGTGGGGTAGTGGTTGATATGCATTGTTGTGTCATGGCCTTTCTGACAGAGGAATGCTGTGTACACTGGTGTTTGCCCGTAGATGGAAGCTAGGGGGCAGGAGCAGCTAGCACGCATCACAGCAATTTAGACAATTTGACAGTGTGCCAAACACTATTAGTTTGGCCCCTGTTGAGCATATGGTAGAAATCCAAGTTTCTAGTTCAGTGGAGAAGACATTGGCAGCTCGCCACGGCTACGTCTGGTAGATAATTAGGCCCAAATTTTTCTCAGGATATTTATGAGACAATCTCATTACACATACATCTACATCTACATCTACATCCATACTCCGCAAGCCACCTGACGGTGTGTGGCGGAGGGTACCCTGAGTACCTCTATCGGTTCTCCCTTCTATTCCAGTCTCGTATTGTTCGTGGAAAGAAGGATTGTCGGTATGCTTCTGTGTGGGCTCTAATCTCTCTGATTTTATCCTCATGGTCTCTTCGCGAGATATACGTAGGAGGGAGCAATATACAGCTTGACTTTTCGGTGAAGGTATGTTCTCGAAACTTTAACAAAAGCCCATACCGAGCTACTGAGCGTCTCTCCTGCAGAGTCTTCCACTGGAGTTTATCTATCATCTCCGTAACGCTTTCGCGATTACTAAATGATCCTGTAACGAAGCGCGCTGCTCTCTGTTGGATCTTCTCTATCTCTTCTATCAACCCTATCTGGTACGGATCCCACACTGCTGAGCAGTATTCAAGCAGTGGGCGAACAAGCGTACTGTAACCTACTTCCTTTGTTTTCGGATTGCATTTCCTTAGGATTCTTTACAATGACGACTAAAGACTGACTGATGTGTCGAAGGTAATAGTCACCTGGCGAATCGTAGCCAGTGGATCATTCATTCTCTCTTGGGGAAGTGTCACTGCAACTGAGGAGAGGAAGGGCTCACAACCCCAAATAATCGTAGCAGTCTGTCGGAGGAAATGACATTATCTCTTTGTGAGATGAGTGAAATAGGTATTTCTTCATCAGAGTGAGGATGACTTCATAAATATTCCATAAGCCAATATCAGTATTGTGTTCAAGTTCTGTGCTTTGTTAATAACAAAAATTGTTTCCCTTGGATGGAAGTTAATGATTAATGAAATACGTATTGTAGAACCAAGAAGATATTCCTTTTCAATTATTATGTAACAACTAACCCTGTATAATGTAACTATGTGCCTCATACTGGGGTAAGTTGTTACTTCATGCAGATTAGCAAAATATTTAATATAGCACTGAGCAATCAGGACTTACGTCTCGAACGACAACAGTTTTCTGATGATTGAACGATGAGTTAAAGTTATGCACTTACCTCAGTGGCTTACACGTTTTGCGTCGAGACATCTGAATTTTCAAAAAATGTAACAACCAGCCCCGGTCTCTCCCCCTGATCCCCCACGGTACACAGAACAGGTCATAACCATATTGCAGAAGCAACGAAAAAACCATGCCAAATTTAAAAGAACATAAAATCGCCAAGAAGCTCTAAATTTAGCGCAAACTGCAATGCAAAATGTTTTTATTAGTTTCCACATCAAAACTCTGGATCGAAACCTGGCAGAAAACTCAAAGAGATTCCGGTCGTATGTAAACTACACCAGTAACTAGACAGAACCAATACCTTCACTATGCGATAACAATGATGGTTATCGATGACAGCGCCACTGAAGCAGAGTTACAAAACACGCTTTTCCGAAATTTCTTCACAAAATAAGACGAAGTAGATGTCACAGAATTCGAATCACGAACAACTGCCAACTTGAGTGACTGAAAAAAGGATATTCCTGATGTAGGGAAGCATCTTAAAACATTCAAAGATAAGGCTTGCCGTCCAGACTGTATACCAGTCATGTTCTTTTCACACTATGCTGATACAATAGCCCTATACTTAGCAATCACGTACAACCGCTCGCTCGTAGAAAGAGCCGTACTACACAGAGACTGGAAAGTTGCATACGTCACATCAGTACCTAAGAAAGGAAGTGGGAGTAAACCGCTGAATTACAATCCTGTATCACTGAAGTAGATTTTCAGGAGGATTTTGGAACATATACTGTGCTCTAACATCATGTATCACCCCGAAAATATTAAAAAATAGCCAACTCGGATTCAGAAAATATCGTTCTTGTGAAACACAACTAATTCTTCATTATCACAAAGTAAGAATGCTATTGACAGGGGACGTCAAATTTATTTCAGTAGGATTGCCAGAAGGCTTTTGACGCCGTTTCTCACAAGCGACTTCTAATTAAATTGCTTGACTATGTAGTGTCGTTCCAGTTTAGTGACTGGATTCGTAATTTCCTGTCAGAAAGATTACATCTCGTAATATATGATGAAAAGTCATCACTAACTACAGAACTAATATCTGGCGTTCCTCAATAAAATGTTATAGCCTCTCTATTGTTCCTGATTAACATAAGCGGTTCAGGAAGCAATCTGAACAGTCGTGTTAGTATGTTTGAAGATGATCCTGTCTTCTGCCGTCATGTAATGTCATTAGATGGTCAAAACTAAAAATGATTTGGACAAGAATTTGTATGGTCTAAAAGTGGCAATTGGCTCTAAATCATAAGCAGTAAAAATAATCAGGTAAATCTCATTTACAAGATAAATCACACAAATCTAAAGGCTGTAAACATAAATAAATACATAGGGAACTCAGTAACGAGTAGTTTCAGTTGTAACGATCACATAGAGAATGTTGTGGGGGAAGCAAACGAAAGAATGCTATGTATTTACAGAACACTTAGAAAATGTGGTAGCTTTACTAAAGAGCCTGTTTACACTACGCTTTTCCGCCCTCTCCTGGAGTGCTGGTGTGCTGTGTGGTATTCTCATCACGTATGATTGCCGCGGACATTGAAAAAGTTCATTTTATCGGGCCATTAGAATTCTTGCCCATTCCACAGGGTCCCGCCCTTTGTCAGGCTTTCAGTTTGTCACTCTGTGCAGTGTTGTGTCGTTGAAAATCATTGTTGCATATAATTTCTGTTTTGTTACTCCACTGTGGATGATTCTCAGAATGACGTTATAAACAACCTACAGGCTCAGGTCATACTGCTTAATTGGTGATTCAGACATCAAGAAATGTGTAGCAACGGACTCTGGTGTGTGCCATTTTATTTGCAGTGCCGGTTCTCCAGCCGTTTTGATATTCCAATGCAGATGTTATGCATGAGCCTGCCTTGGCTTGGGGCAGACACCGAGATATCACTCTGCTGTGTAGCACACGTATCTCCTTTAGAAATTTCGCCCCAGATCTTTCTCAGGCTGCTTCTGGTATAATCTCATCGCACATAGTTTACACTGACAACCACATACTGTATCGCTCTTATTACCTAATTAATCTTAGTTGAGCACAGCTCACAGTAGCCAATCCTTCGATTTTTGTTGCAGCCCTAGTTTTCCTTTATTGATTCACTTGCATTGAATAATTATAACTGATATGAGGCTGACAGTTATTATTTATTCCATCACAAATATACCGCAAATCTTGTGACTAAGAAGCGAGTACATTCGTTACTGTGACTATTGATGCTGAGTATTTCCTTCTGGATGTGAACAGATTATGATTAAGATGGTTTAGTTCAAACAAACTGATTAAAACGATCAAAAAATGAAGAGACAGTAGCGCAAACTCCCGAATATCATACAACCAGCAGAAAATTTTTATAGTACTGTGGGTAGACGAATGTGTGTATCAAACGTCTCTAAGATGTAGGAATGAATAATAATGAAACTATAAATAACAAGTGAGTTTAATCACTGGGACAATTAAATAACTAATTTTGTTATCAATAAATAGTGCTACACAGGCTGGTTCTAAACCCCATCAACAAAATTTCAGACATAGTGCAGGTACATTTTTTCTGGTTTTTCCTGTAATGGACTTGTCTTCATTGGTGACTCGTGAAAGACTAAAAGACTAAAAGCGAGAATAAGTCTGTAACATAAAGCCATCATTACACGGGGGGATTCAGTTTCTCTTAGTTGCCTTTTCAGACACGGAAATATGCAGTGATGTGCTGGCCGTCACTGCGGGAATACTCTATCACGACGTCATTTCACCGCCAGTCCATTACATTTTGTGAAACCCTATACGAGGTGTATATTGCCCAATTCCTCATCAGCAAACCAATACATACTGCTGCGTATTACTGTTAATGTACAACTAACAAGGCTGAAAAGCAATCCCGAAATAGAAGCGAGTAGTTTTTTTTTTTTTTTTGTGGATGGCTGGAACAAGTCTATCTCCAAGCAGGGCATATAGCGCCTACCGTCGACAATTGCACCATTCTCCATGCATTTCAGATACAACGAGAAACTGGGTATAAGAAATCTTTTCGAAACACATTTCTATCTACAGAACATACATATTTTAGGAAATATAGTCTCAGTTACAATCAAGTGTAGGATAAAGTATTTATATAATAAAAAATAAAATACCACCAAGAGTGATCTGAAAGTTACTGCAACATATATTAATAAAATGTGCTGTATAGATTATATTGTCCTCGGTCATACAGAAACAAAAGTTTCAATGGAAAGAGTTAAATATAATTTACTAATTTTGAGATTAAACGTATTGTTTCTTTGAACAATTAACTTTCAGTGTAGGAGTAACGAAGAATCAGGTAGCGGAAAAATGAAGAGGGAAAATTATAGAAAAGCAAAGGTTCTAAACGTTCATAAACTAGTGAAAGCATTGCGGAAGAGAAGATTACCTGATGTGGCATCAGTTAAGGAAAACGTTTCGAAAAGGAAATCGTTGATTTAACGCGGTGTATGTAAATGACATTTGAGTAGCTAGAATTTAACATAATTGCAATGGAAAACAACCAGTACCGTTCAAGGGGAAGTTCTTCTGAATGAGTAGTCCAATTACCATACAAGGAGGTACGGAAAGCACAAATAAGAAAAGAAGTATACTTAAAATTCCAACGACTGACTCAACTTGATACAGCTTCTGCAAGTTTCTAATTTGTCAATAATAAACACACAGAGATGAAATGAAGGAAAAACTCAAAAGCTATTGTCATAACACCTGAACTAAAATAAAGCTACTTACTTCTAATGGAGCACTAACAGTCAGGCTAACAGTGCTAGCTATCACCTCTTTCACACTGAATCATTCGAGTAAGATACAGTAAACTAGACATAATATGAAATACTGTTGCGCTGAAGGAATTTCTTGCTAGCAGTGTAGTTCGTGCTGCTATGAGATTATATTAAACAAAGTACTCGATTTAACACTGCAGATGCTGTATAACCGAACTACGCTTAGTAAACAGCAACGCTTTCGCAGGGCTGAGGACGGTACAGAACCTATTGCCGACTCCATATGTGCGTGACAAACACGGTTAAGCTCTTGTGTCTGCCGAATATTGCGTAACTGGAGTTTCTCTCATCTGCGGTACTGTTTACGCAAACAGTATTTTCGCTAGCAGCTGACGCAGTATATGTGATTGCCGAGTTTGTGGATGCTCCACGCAAACAATTGCATTTCGGTTACGTCAATGTTGTTTTTGTGATGCGTTGGTGCGCCCAGGGCAGTTCATATGTGACAGACGTCCGGAGTTATGACAGTGCTGTCCATTCGCTGATTTATTTGACTTGTGCGTTGTGACGTTTCAGATATTAAATGCTAATAAGGACATTTAAAGAGCCAGGAAGCATTATCGGACATAACTACCATTCTGTATTAATTCATTTACATTAGCTGACAAGACGACGCCCTCACTCACAGCAAACAAGGCATCATTTGAGACTGTCCTAGTTATCAAAGCCCTACGAATAGGAATAGAGTTCAACACTATAATTACCAACATAAAAGTAGTCCTTCAAGAATGCTTGATTTCGTATGGGCATATCTCATCCGTTCGAATCTAAGCCCAGAGTTTAAAAGGAACATTAACTGTGGTCAGTGCTCATAAACATCGTCTTGAAAACACCATTATAAAACTAGAAAATACCTTGCAACAACATGGAAAACATAAATCGAGCTGAAGAAAAAAAGTCTTTCAGCTTAAGTGTGGGGTTTATGGAAGTAACGTAGGTACAATTTCTAGACAGAACCTTACACAACATTTAATTAGTTATTTGGAAAAAGATGCTATGAAAACGTTCAAGTTTGCACAACGGGAAACTTTGGGATTGTCAAAAATCGCTAAAACATGACTTATCGACAGTAAATAAATTCGATTAATATAAATATCGCGGAGAACTAATGTAAAAAATGTTTCTAGACGTAGCTTTCTTCTTGCCGTTTGTTCTTCAAGCACAGACATGGCATATCACTCTCATAGCGAAGGTATAGCGAGACTTCATGTTTGGAGACACTTACTCTACAGATTCTTCTGCTTTCTTTGGGAATGGAACGAATTTATATTCACACTAAGGAAATCATCACTTTCAGACAAACACATGCTACAAAAATTTTAATAAAGTTACAGCACTACTTGTTGAGATCTAATTTAATGGTATCAAATATTTAGTTAGAGCGGGAGATACCAAACAGTATTTTTTTTTTTCAAAATACATTTTCTCTGCTCTCAGACTACTTTAGTTTGAGCCAGAAATTCTGAGAAAATATCTGAAAACAATATATGATTATCAATACTGATTTTATCTGTCGGTTTACAGCGAAGGAAGGACTGAAGAGTCTCCTTTTCTTGCTTAAAATTACTTTGAATTGAGTGTACCAGCATCACTGTAGGGGAATGTGTGTACAGCAAGAGGCAATATTTCCATTCTTATCTTTTTAGTGTGTTTGAAATGGACGAGTGGACGTAAGACATTTGCAGACCTCATTCGCAACGTCAGTAAGGCTTTAACACGAAGTAGTCAGCTATATAAGGTGTGTTGCTTCGTGAAGGAACTTGAAATGGAAATACAGAACAACATCCACATAACAATGAAGATAACACAGACCTTATTATATCTTTCTCTCTTTTACTCAGTGGTCAGTAGAAACAAGCTACATATTAGCACTTTTAATCACCTTATAGGAGAGACAAATTATTGGGATTCTAATGTCAAAAAGTCTACAAATCATTCCGAAGTTACGTTTGTTTTTATTAATCCTTTCGCTTAGTTTCAGTCAAAAGTGTCCTTATCCAGATCAGATTCCTTGAAGATAGTTATGCAGACATGATTAATCAGGGTGTTACATTCACCCATTTTGCCATCAATAAATATTTCATACCTAATTAGAAGACATTACAAAAAAGGTCAATATCACAGAATAACTCTTGATGTTAATTTCACCAAATTCCTTTGTCTGTGCTAGCGTGTCTAATTGGTAAATAAACATTCTGACTATGTCATTGTGTTTGTTTAAGGACTGTCGCAGGAGGATTTCTCCTTTTTTTTTTAAATTATCAACATAGGGAGCATTATATTTTCAACACCAACAAAAAATAAAGAAATTGTAACCAGCATATATTTTATTATTAACGTTAACTGATGGTTATATATTTAATTAGTAGTTCTAAAATAAAGCGTTACCTTTATGAGTGGAAATTTTTTAAAGTAAAAGTGTCCCAGATGTTCTTAAATGCCTTCTGAGATGCTTCTACAAAAATAAAACTGAATGGCTAATCTCTTTCCTTAATGACATTTACGGTACAGAAAAATATGAGCTGATAAATGGTGGAACTGAAACTTCTAAAATATTGCATTTTAAAATTCTAAATTTTTGGTAAGGTTTTTATTCTATAATATTTTCTCATATCATCTGTTTACACACATTCTACAAATTAGATAGTCAGCCGGCCTAAGTGTCCGAGCTGTTCTAGGCGCTACAGTCTGGAACGGCGCGACCGCTACGGTCGCAGGTTCGAATCCTGCCTTGGGCATGGATGTGTGTGATGTCCTTAGGTTAGTTAGGTTTAACTAGTTCTAAGTTCTGGGGGGCTGATGACCTTAGAAGTTAAGTCCCATAGTGCTCAGAGCCATTTGAACCAATTACATAGTCATGATTGAGTCTCAATTATATCGTGAACAATAAGGAATAGCGTTTTAGGCGTGCAACAGATTTTTGTTAACGTGTTCCTATTTTATGTAAGATATTGTACTTCGGTATTAGACACTAAAATGCTTTGCTATATTGGTGAACCTGTGCAATGGATACAGATTTGTATATACTTATTAATGTGCCTTTTTCTGGTGTTATTGATATAAATTTGTTTTATATTAACAAATTGGATTGAAATGGTTACTCTAAAACTTTTCTTAAAGGAAAGTGAGAATCGCATTAAACCTTCATGGCCAAATCGGGAAACACTCTCTGCAGCTCAGAATTGTTGGTGCTTTGCAGTGCTAAGAGTGTTGAAAAGAGGCTGATGGTAAGTGGTTGTAGGATATGCACATAAGAAAATAAATTACCATGCGCTGGGTAGTGAAAAAATTGACAAATTTATTAAAAGTGTGAGAATAAATATTTTAGTGACGCAATTAATATCTTCAATGTCTCCGCTGACTAATTCACAACCATTATGGGTAAAATTAAAAAAATGTACAAACCTTTCTATGTAGACGTTAAACAAGTTGCTTTTTGAAGGAAAAAACAAGAGACGTATTTTGCTAGGAATTGAGAGAAAAGGATTATTAATTAAGTCTATGAGAAGTAAAAATTTATATAATTAACATGATATGAGACATGGTGGGATTTCTACACCTTATATCAGAAGTATACGTAGTTTTTTTTAAAATACAGCCTACTTCCAGTAAGTTCTCCTAATCACATGTAATTGACAATAGTGTTACACAATACTGCCCTTTGTGTGTTAAGAAAATTCTGCACTGTACTGGAGAGCAGCCTTAGGAATGACTCTTCAGTTGAATGGCCAATAGATTAGTTCTCAACTGATGTCGTCGAAGATATTTTGTTAAAAATGACTGTCTTCCAGTGTGCCAACTGTGACTTCCTACAGGGTTTCATAGTGACGTATTGCTAAATACAGTAGGAAGTTAATGGCTTAAGTTTTACTTGAGCGGTAGACCGAAGCCTCACATTCACACTTTGCAGGGATACGGATACGATTCGATTTGAGTAATGTGGTGTTGGATGTTCTTTTAGATTCTTCGCTAGACCGTTACTTTGCACGGTGTGCGTAAAGGGGTTGCCTCCCGCTACACCGGCACATGTGTTGCAGTTTTTGTACTACAGTACTGCCAATCGTAATTTAGACTAAGCCGTGTTATTCTCACTCGTATGAAGGTTCCCGCTTTCTACAAAAATTCTGTGATTTACATCAGTTCTTTTCTTCACTGCTTTCAAATTTTGGCACCTAAATCTAAATAATCCTCAAGCCAGTGCGCATTTAATCGTAAATAGTACTTCGGATTATTTATTTCCTACTCAAGAAGACAAAGAATGAGATTACCAGAGTGGATCCCTCTAGTTTTGAAGTTAAGGCTTGTCCTGATGATTATTTGAGTTAGCAGAATCATTCTGCTATAACTTGCTAATGTCGGATATCCAGTCATCCTCAATGTGTTTCGCAAAGGGATCGCTTTCTTCCCTCCAAGCATTCCATATACTTACCTAGAGCGCTTCTTTAACGTTTTCCCACCGATCGAACCTAACGGTAACTGATCTCAATCCATACCTCTTAACTGCTTTGAGGTCTTCCTTTGATCTGGTGCATATGGTGGAGTACTCTACGTGGGAAACCGAGGAATTCTGCAAGTGGTATTCGTTACAGATGCCCCACACATATCCTGTTCACCCCAGTAAATCTTAATCATCCATTCGTCTTTCCTAAATCTAACCTAAATTGTTCCTTCTTTTGCTTGCCATTTTCCAATTTAATCTGTAGAAAAGTCGAAAACGTTTATGTTTCATGCAGCACGTACCATTTGCACTTGGTGACTCGACTCCTTTTACATTTATACTATCAGAGCGCAGTATGGGGAGATGAAAGTGTCTACGACGTACATATTTATTTACAATCTACATATTTGGAGCGTATGCGTATTTGTTTATACACATGACGGTAACAAATTTGAAACTGCACGGAGTTTTAGTATTTACGTTACACGGTAACTAGGAAGATCATTCATGATAACTCTGCCGACGTTTTAAATATGGTAAACAGTTGCCGGTTTTACAGGAATATACACATTTATAAGATTTAAATTAACACAAAAATAAATTAAAATTGGGTTGTGTAAGACTTTGACGTGTGTCGTACTTGTAAATGCTCATTAAAATCATTAGAAACCATCTATAACTAAATGCACATGATTACAGAAATCGAACATAACAATAGTCCCAAACCACCCCGATGTGTAGGTTTGTTGTTACTGGACTGTTCATGTACACATCTGAAGATCGCACCCGCCTTGTTTGTAAACATACACACAGTTACCATCAGCTACCATGAGCGCTACCTGCAGATAGAACACCACACTTGAATGGATCCCAGAACTTCAATTTGTAGTAAAGCACTAGTGGGGATGTATTAAAGATATCTGTGAAAGGAAGAGTGAACGTAAATGGTGCCACAAAGGACAACAGAGACCAATTATCTTCGCATCAACACGTTACGACGTTAGACGCAGAAGGCTTGTGAAATAGGGAAGTTGTTCGATATGAGTAAGAGAGTCGAAGTGATATATTGCGAACGTGGAACTGGTTTCAAATGGTAAGCAGTGTTCAGGCGTCACACAGCTCAGATCGTCCAGTTCGACAGGTGCGCAGAATGATCGATATATACGACTTTTGAGACAAAGAACGGTAGGCTGAGTGCTCCAGTGCTGAGTTCGACGTGCGAGGACGTTACAGGACATTATATCGCATCAAAACGTAAAGAGGCGATTACATGATGGGAATCTCCAAGCCATGGCGACATCGTACACCACAACACCTTTCACTCTACTGCAGACAGGCAAGAAATCATACAGAATGGACGCCCAAGGTTTTACTTTTGTTTAGAATTTTACGCTACCATCTCTCCTGCCTTTGTCGGCCAAATTATGGTAGTGATAGGTTTCCCATTCGGCTTACCCCAGATGCGCGCGCCACCGTACACGCCCCAGTCCCAGGTTTGGTGCCAGGTTTTGTTTACTGACTGAACCTGGATCTCTTTCTAACCTGATAATCCCATAAACCGTACCTGGATACAGTCCGGTTATATCGAACCCCTCAAGCATTGTGTCGTACCTGTGCAACAAGTAGGTCATGGAGTGACATCCAATGATGGCATTACGTTAGCCAGGGCAGTCTCATTTCCCTACGGTACAGGGACGAGATTCTGCAACCAATAGTGAGACCGTATCGCCAAATTTTTCACAACGGTTTCATCTTCATGGTTGATAACTAGGGGTTTCATGGTGCTACTCTCGTGAACATACTCCTGCTAGGATTATCAGATCGGAGCTAACAGCCTGCTTCCTGCACATGAGCCCACTCTAACATGTGGAGCGTTGTTTTAAACAAACTGTTTAGGACGTCGACAACGATCACAAGCTCTTAGCAACTTATGCAGAAGCGCCATCGAAGGTTGCAACAATTTGTACTAGGGTTGGCCTGACGACATCATTGATATCTTGCAACTAAGTATTTACGCCGACACATTCCGCCACCTACTGACGTGGCTCAAGAGTGCCCTCCATGGGAAATAGTTATGTCGCTACAGAACTCCCTTTTTCTTAATTTGCGAGCTCAACATATTCCAATTGAAGACATATGCATGCATCACTGCCAATATTTGTTATTTGTGCCATACATTCCGGGATAAAGTGTTGAGTTTGTCGGTGAGTGAATTTGAAAATTGAAGTAAATTCTTACTTTCAACGGGTTTTACGATAAGTACAGTTACATTTGCACATTTTCCACGTGCAGTGTCATATCTGAATAGTTTTTTATTCCGATTATTTTTCTTGTAATATATTATCCTTAAGCTGTGTAGTGTTCTGTTACGTTTAGTCGTCAGTAGATAGTTCCAACAGAATAAAGAAGAAATACGTAATACCCAGTTCTAATTACTCGCTTTTTTTGCACATCGACATATTTTCAAAGGATATCAGTGCCTTCAAATTACGGTTTTTACAACAAAATGTAGCCCAAATCCTATTCAAAATTTGTGAATGCCGCCATTCACCTGAGAAATAAAATTCAGATATCAAATAAGTTATGTAGCTAACAACAAGTGCTGAAATGATACGTCAATCAGTGTTTATAAGTACACTAATGAAACATTACCGTCATAGAACCCTCGAGACAAATTCATATTTTTACGTAGTTTACTTTACAGCACATACATTTTGAGGTCGTTTGTGCTATCATATAACAACAGAAACGTTAAATATGGCGTGTCCTAAATTATCATGTATATCATGACTGTTACCACCAAATGCTGTGTACTATTCCAGTCCATTTTCATACTCGTTGTGTCTCACCATCAAAAGTCAATTAGTTGCTATTAAGGAAATTTTAAGATGTACAAGAGTCCTTTCTATTTTTATTGTCAGCTCGTGACTGATCTTGTACTATCGTCATCACCAACACCACCACCACTACCATAGTTTTTATTATCAACCAATCGACGTCAGCTGCTACGTGAGAACTTCCGGCTAGGTTAACACCCCATCGAGACCTTCCATACATTACGGTCTTCTACCCAATTCGCACCCATCTTTCCTAGTGCCGTTTACTCATTATTAATTAGACTGTCACGTCTGCTTACCGTTTGATGTATAACATTCCCTTCATCTAATTACCAATCATTCGCCTCGACACATCAAACATCGACCATCATTTCATTTTTCATTGTAGTCCTAATAACATCCTCCTCTTTAGTCTCTTTCCTGTAACGGCTTTGCTTTTTCCTTCATCCTGCTATTCACTGCCAAAATGCATCTCTCCATTGCTCGATTTTAATGGTTCTTAATCTTAAATCTGTCTGTTTCCCTTACATTAATATAAATTGGTAGTAAACGCTGAATGTGGACACTTCTTTCAGACACAATGTAAACGTAGTTTTCAAGAGACGTAGTTAGTTCGTTGCCAGTACTCCACTACCACTAGATTGTATTTAATTTATTTTACTCTCATTCGCGGCCTTCTGGTGTCTTCAGTTCAAATAGCAACGGATCAATCACTCATTTTTAAGTTTTACTATTTCCTTTTCAATGTGTTGAATGTGTATTGTTTTATTATGCAGCTATTTATTTAAAGCTTTTTTATTACATTCTCCCACTGGTTTCTGACTGTATCAGCGCTACATGCAATACTGCAATGTTATTAGATAGAGAAGGAGGCGCCTTAATATAACAACCATCCCTTTTCTTTATTCCTGTTCATCGTACTGTAAAGTTATGGTCTGTCTTGTGAGACTAATTATCCCTGTGGTGGGCACATAGGAAAAATTACATGTCTTGCCATGTAGGGTCTCTCAAGACCCCAGTTCATTTGACTGAACCACTTTACTTATTGCTAGAATTTGCCATTATTTCCTTGTTGTAATATCGAATTGTTATATTTCACATTGTTTTTATTATCATTGGATCATATGTATTAAATGAAATTTAGTTTTTTATGTTGTATGGCACATAATACCTCATTATATAATTTGCGCACATTTTGCTGTACATAACTTCTTTTTACAATAACATCTTCTATTTTTTACATTTTACATACTTATATATCAAACACTATCAGTACATACCGTTAAATTTCATCTTTTTGAAGACAACTCATATATTTTCTTATTTATCAGTTTTTTCTATGTCTATAGAAATCGTGACTAAAACGAAAAGAAAATGCCAACTTCAGTACAATGAAATACCTGCTCTAATTTTACTGTGATAGGAATGGCCGTGTCACCACGACAAACTTACTAATTTTTATCACATACTAAACATATTACAATCAGGCTGAAATGAGAGCTTCATACAAATTTTCCACAGTAGTTACGAATTGTTATTATTTTTTTGTCCATGTTTATTGGACACAAAGAAGATCTATATCGGTTGTCAGTAGGTTGATGATTCACGGGTGTATTGAGTCCTTTAGACTCATAGTTGTATCCAAGAGCAAGAAGACAACTTTTAGCTTCCTCTTGAAGGCACCTCCTATCAAGCATTCTTCTGTTGATGTAATGACCCACAAGCTGTCGTCCTAACTGCAGCAGGAACCGCCGCCTCTTCTGATTTGAAGTCAGGCATTGTGGGTGATGATGCAAACATATAATCATTGCAGCGTTTCCAGCTATGTCTGTTATAGAAGAGTGCAAGGGCCTAGCGGTTGGTGTTACGTTTCACGCTATAGGTGCCGACAAATAGATCCATGGTACCAACACCCCACATATGTTTGTTGTAATGATCTATTACTTCTGGTTTCTTATCGTGGATAACTACGTGATGAGTGAAGAGAAGAGACAAGTATAACTGCTGATAACTTCTTTAGTACATATGATACTAGTGATATGGAATCAGAGAACCAAAACACAGAGGAATTTACTCCTCCCGAATGATGTGGCTGCATCTCATTAGAAATTTCAATCTTGATTTTCCCTAGAATGCCGTACTAGGTGCTTTTCACGTCCAGCATTTAACTCATGGGCGGTTTCTTAGAAAACGCGGAAAACAGGGTTTTTGGGTACCAATACCAAGCCGTAGATTCCGAGACGGCTATGAACAGAAAATGGCTGAATTTGTTTACGATGTAATCCAAAGATCCCAATCCCGAACAATCCCGATAATTTATTTGAAGTTTTTTCCGTTCAAGGTATACAGAACTTCAAATTTACCTTAATTGTACATGTAACATACACATATAAGTCCCGGTGTGAGGTGAAATCGTAGTTTATAAAGTGACAAAGCACGGAGAAATACTCTGTAAAGTATCTCCGCTTTCACCATAAGGGTTATGGAGATCCACATGTTCTTGTAGTGATGAAGCATATCAGAAGTCTCTTTTCACTTAAAATGCGATCTGAAGTGTAATATTATTTAGTTTTACGTCATTTAGGTTTAACGTAATTAAACTAACAAGATTTTATTGTCCGAGCAGGTTCTTTTCATGTGAATGACATGCTGTAGCTGGGAATGGAAGGGTATCAGCGGCAAATGCTCCAATAGCAGAACAAAGAAAGATGAATTTGCTACTGTCTATTAACAGACTGTGATTGAAAAGTGAGGTAGCGGCTGCCTCTTTCTACCTTTCCAAAGACCATGAAAAATTTTCGCGAAATGTTTGGCATTCAAACATATTTTGGCCTTCTTTCTTAGGGAGAAGGAGGCAGAGTCAGTGAGAAAGAGACGGAAAAGCAATAAATGTTGGAGTATAGTAAACGGCGATTACGCTGGGGAAAGAGCGAAGTTGTCAATGTCTATGCGAGAGAAAGAGAGGGAGACACTGGGAATGGAATGTAGTTAACAATGACCGAACACTGATAGAAAAAAAGTGTGAAAGAAAGTCAGTGGAAGTGGAAGAAAAGGAGAGGAAAGAGGAAATGGATGAGAGCCTGTGATAATGAGACACAGAGTCCATGAAAACTACAACGAGGAAAAGATATCGACAGTGAGAGGAGAAAACAGCAGTCGGAAGGGATAAATGAAATAGTAGAAGTAAGAGAGAGCAGAGCGAGACAATGAATGTGGGAGGAGATGGTAGCAGTAGAACAGAAAGAAGGAGACTGTGGTAGCGAGACAGGAGACGATGACAGTGAAACACAGACTTAGTGACAGTGAACTGGCTGCATGACTGCATGAGGAAGGGTAGGTGGGTGTGGATGGGTATGAGTGGCTTACAGTAATGGACTAGTGGGTGTGAAAGTTACAGTTAGTGGAGATTGGGAATGTGACATGTAAGTTTCATGTTAAAGAGAGCGCGAATCAGTTCCCATTCAAAAAGTTTCGGGAAATTTTTAAGTATGATAATTAAGGGAGAATGAGATAGATGGTACCCAGTTTTCATACTGAGTAATTTTAATGCATTTTTCCACTAGTAATGTTCAGTGTGAGTTTTGGTACATCGAGTGAAAAATGCTAGCGATATTCAGTAATAAAAGAGACAAAATGGTCTGAAGAAAAAAGCGTTTATTTTAACAAAACAGTACTTTTACTACTTTTCAACATAATCCCCTGAATATTTATGTACTTGTTCCCATGGGCTATAATCTTTTTATTCCGGCTGCAAAGAACTCTTTATCTTTGTGTTTGGACCAATTTCCCACAGACCTTCTCACAAGCTCGTTGTCCTGGAACCTCTTCCCACGTAATGCATCCTTCAGTGAAACCAACAAATGAATTCATTACGTGCTAAATCAGGACTGTAAGGGGGATGACGCAGTACTTCCCAGTCCATTTAGTCGATGGTTTCACGGTTTAGTTGAGCAGTATGAAGACGTGCGTTGTCGTGCTGGAGATTCACATGTCTCCTCTCAGATCCACGACGTCTCTCTCTCATGGCTAGCTTCACTTTGTTTAAAAGCAAATCCGAGTAGCATTAGCTTTCATTGTATGCTGCGCTTCAAGATAGTCACAAAAAACTGGACCTTCAGCATCCCAGAACACCGCTGATGTTTGGGTAATGAACGTTTTCTTGGCAGGTGAGTTGCTGTGCTTCAACTTCATGCTTTGTCTTTCTGATTCTGGCTCATAATAGTGAACCCAGGTTTCATCACAAGTTAAAACTTCGTTGAGGAAGTGCTCACCTTCATGACGTACCTTTAGCTCAGTGCATACTCTCACCCTTGTGTCCTTGTTAGCCTCATCAACTCCTTTGGGAACGATCTTGCACATGTTTTGGGGTACTTCAACGTGTTACAGATGATTTATGAACTTTACCAGTACTAATTTGAACCTTATCAACTATCACTTCCACAGCCACACTGCAGTCGGCACGAATAATGTCATCAATTCTACTTCCCAGTGATGGAGATGAAACTGCAACTGGTCGGCCAGAACGGTGTTCGTCCGTCACCGAGTCGCGACCGTTTTTGAACTGCTGTACCCACTTGAAAAAATTTGAACGGTTCTTACAACCATCACCATAAACGTCAGACACTCTCCGGTAAATATTCACTGGTTTCTCGCCTTCAGCAAGTAAAAAACGGATAACCGAACGTTGTTCAACCAATGTGGGCATTTCAAGCGGATTCACCATATTGAAATGTATTTTTGAGGGTATAAACAAAACAATGTTGATACATCAGCTTATCAGGGCTCATCCCAGTGACGATAACATAAAACAATAAAATTACAAAACTTGTCCTACTAACAATTTTCTCCCCAGACCAATTTGTTTCCTTAATTATTGAATGATCGTCTTATTATACCTATCGGTGACATATAAGTTCATAAGACTGCTACATTATATGCCACAGTTTTCCGAAATGTTGGTAGAAAGCAGTATATTTTTCATTATTCAGACAGAAGATTGGATTGACATTACTTTTTCAAAACTTCTGATATGTTAGTGTGTTTAGCATTGGAGTAGACGTCACAAAATTTGCATAAATTGGATTTCAATTAAAGAATAGAGATATTTATCTCATTCTGCTGCAACGTAGCTCAGTGTTTTACTTTCATCTGATACAGTTTCAGGACAGTACTTTTCCGCTAACTAATGAAACCACGGGCGTTATGAATAGTGATGTGTCAGTACGAGAATGTCAATATATGAGTGCCAGTAATTGGCGCCGCACACATGCGGTTTTTTTTCTGAGTAACATTGAATAGCACCATTCCCATGACAGTCGCTACGAGACTTTTTATTGCGAATCACTGATTGGCAGCAAAAAGGGCGCTTTATTACACAGCGTTAAATTCTATTTGGAAATTAATTTTATCGTTTCCAACAATGTATAGAATAATTCTGAAACATCTGTGTGAAAGCAATTGTCAGGTATACGTGTGAAATGAAATATATTTTAAGTACTGTTCGTTGAGCGTGGAAAATTTCAGAATGATCAAAACAGTGATTCTCTTAGAAATAACACATGAATTATGCACCCGCATACATATTCCGCATCGTACCTGACTGTGTATGGTACATGGTACTTTATGTACGAATATTATTCAAAAAGTCTCACATATGTGTCTCATATGTTGCTACCCACGTCATTAAGTAAAAATTGTTCTATTACTTTTTAAAAAAAATTAACATTACGAAAAAACTGAAAATCCCAAAGTAATGTTGAGACAAATAACCTAAGGGATCCGTTATGGACCTAATCCTTTACTCTGTCTATACCAAAGACATTCCGCAGCAAACAGGGTGGCAACTTTCGTTGCTTGAGGAAGACACAGGTGTTTGAAGAAAAGCAGTTCAAGCCCAAAACACTTCGTATGTAAATCATTCCTAGAAGAAGTTCAAAATAAAGAAAATTACGATTAACATGAACTCAACTCGAGCTATTTTATCATCGAACGAATAACCCAGGAGGGAGCCGTCCTGGAGTGAAAATACGATATCCCCTACTTTGGTCTCATTATTCACATTAAGAAAACAACAGTGAATGTTTTTGCATTCGGGAAAATCATCTCTTATATCAATTATATCCGCTGATGAAAAGAGATTAATTCAACATGAGGACTAAAGCGATAATGGTCAAAGTTTTTCGTCTATCTGTCCTGACTAATGGCTATCAAATTTGGTGCTCAACGGCCAACAAAATGTCAAGAAGGTTCGTTTATCAAAACGAATTATTACGAATAGCAACAAACATTCCTCCTTTCTTAGCAAACACTACCACTCACACAAATATTTAAGTTCCAAAAACTCGCATACCAACACCACAAAAAAAAAAAATCAAGAAATATACGCAAAAATCAAATCTTAGTACCATCAGTTTGTCTGTTCCATCGGTAAATCCCCCCCCCCCATCCCAAACAAAGGCATGCTAAACAACACAAAAATATATTTATGATTCAAAAACTCTCATTTTCGTATCCTTTAGTTCAGACATACTGTATGAGACCATGCTGTATCGGTACATCAACATGCTTGGCTGGAAAACTTGCAGATTGGTCGTTTAGTCGGTCGTGTACTTCTCCCTTCCTCCTTCATCTATTGTAATTGCCACTTAAGCATCGAATCCCTAATTTTATCTTCATAGTTTTTGGAAGGTAAAACGATAGGTACAAAGAAGGTAACTGCGAAGAAACCCCGGGCAATGGAAGAAATACTTCAGTTGGTCGATGAAACAAGGAAGTACAAAAATGTTCAAGAGAATTCAGGAATAAATAAACAGAAGTCACTGAGAAATGAGATAAATATGAACTGAAGGGACGCTAAGACGAAATGGCTGCATGAAAAATCTGAAGAAATCGAAAAAGATATAATTGTCGGAAGAACGCACTCAGCTACTAGGAAAGTAAAAACAACCTTCGCTGATATTAAATGCAAGGGTGGTAACATTAATATTGTAAAGTGAACTCCACAAATGCGGAGAAAAGAGCGGAGATGTGGAAAGAGTGTTGAAGGCCTCTTTAAGGGAAAAGATTTGTGTGACGAAATAGAAGAAGAAGCAGGAGTCCATTTGGAAAAGACAGGTAACACATTACTAGAATCGAAATTTAAGAGAACTTTGAAGGACTTAAGATGAAATGAGGCAGAAGGGACACACAACCATAAACCAGAATTTCTAAAATCATGGAGGAAGTGGCAAAAATCTACTGCTGACAATGGTGTGCACAAACTATGAATCTGGCGACATAAAATCTAACATTCGGAAAAATATCATCCACACAATTCCGAAGACTGCAAGAGCTGACAATTCCAAGAATTGTCGAACAATCAGCTTAACACCTCATGCATCCATTTTGGTGACAAGAACAAAGTACAGAAGAATGGAAAGGAAAATTGAGGATGTATTTGATCACCATCAGTTTGGATTCTGGAAAGATAAACGCACCAGAGAGGCAATAATGATACTGCGGTTGATAATGGAAGCAAGAGTAAAGAAAAATCAAGACGCATTCATAGGCTTTGTCTATCTGGAAAATTCGTTCGACAATGGAAAATGGTGCAAGATGTTCGAAATCCGGAAAAAAATAGGAATGAGCTAAAGGAAGAGACGGACAACATACAACATGTACAACAGCAAAGAGGGAATAATAGGGAATAATAGAAGTCGACGACCGAGAACCGAGTGCTACACTTAAAAAAAGTGTAAGACAGGTGTGTAGTCTTTCAGGCCTTACTGTTCAGTCAGGGTATATGGGTATCAATAATTCGAGGCGCTGATGACATTGCTATCCGGAGTGAAACTGAAGAGGAATTACGGGATGTGATGAATGAAATGAACAGTCTAATGAGTACAGAACATGGAATAAGAGCAAACTGAACAAAGACGAAAATAATTCTACTACCTAGGTAGCAAAATAACCAGTGACGGACGGAGCAAGGAAGACATCAAAAGCAGAGTAGCAATGAAAAAAAAGGCATTCATGGGCAACAGAAGTCCTCTAGTACCAAACGTAGTTCTCATTTTGAGAAAGAAATTTCTGAGAATGTACTTTGGAGCGCAGCGCTGTGTGGTAGTGAAACATGGACCGTGGGTAAACCGGAACAGAAATGAATCGAAGCATTTGACATGTTGTGCTACAGAGGTGTGTTGAAAATAAGATGAACTGATAATGAAATAACTGAGAAGGTTCTGCGCATAATCGGTAAGGAAAGGAATATGTGAAAAACACTGACAAGAAGGGACACAATAATTGGACATCTGTTAAGATATCAGGGGATTACTTCCATGGTACTAGAGCGAACTGCAGAAGGCAAGAACTGTAGAGGAAGACGAAGATTGGAACACATCCAGTAAATAATTGAGGATGTAGGTTGCAAGTGCTGCTTGAGATGAAGAGGTTGGCACAGTGGAAGAACACGTGGCGAGTAGCATGAAACCAGTCAGAAGACAGACGACAAAAAAAAGACGAGTTGTTTTGCAAGGGATATGTGAGAGGCTTTGGTTTGTAGAATGAATTTGCAAACATATGCTCTCGGAATTTTGACATTTACATCACGTCATCTACAAATGGAATTGGATAAGAATCTCCGTGACGCTTGTGTTAACTAAATACTTGTCCCTTTACCTCCCCTACTTCTTTTATCAAATATACTGGATAACTTGCGCGACTGAGAAACAATACTGGCCTATCGGTAGAACGAGAGTTTCCTAAAGCACCTCCACCATAGGTGGACCAACTTCCTGAAGTTTCTTCCAGTGATTTAAAATCCGGCATCTGTACTTTCGTCTGTTCGGTCCTTTCCCTTTCCATCGATCCATAAGTATACTCTCAGGTATTCAATGGGTGGGATTGTTCCCGGTTATTTATCGCCAATCGTGTAAGTAAACAATAACGAGTACTTCTAACTATTTACTTGCAATGCTTTATATATTTTTCATGTTGACAGCCAACCCCAGTTCCTACAATTAACTTCGATCCACTGCAGATTTTTTTAGATTTATTTACTACTTTGTGACAACTCTATTTACAACAGCGTCATCCAGGACTGCTCTAAGTAGTTACCGACGTTATCAAGTATGAATTGATTCATACTAAGAAAAGTAATTGCTATATTCGGCAAACGGCCAACCCTGAGGACATTTTAACGCCCAATAAGTTAGTAACCACATGATACGTAACACTATAGTCTGACAGAGAGAAAATGAGTAATTATTCCTCAAATTATATTCAGAAAGAAGGACGTCATTCACTTGCAAACGATTGTGTGGATACCACTTATTTACTGAGACCTGAAAAAAGAAATTACTTTGTGTCTTGCATACGATGTGTACTCATGTGGTTTAAACTGTCCACTATAGAATTATTGAGGTTTTAGAGTTCTAGGAAGTTGTATGGGTCAAGCCAATCATCTCTAGCTCCGCACAGTGATTACTCCATCCACATCATCGTTGAGATAGAATTATTTTCTACCTTTGGTGAACGATTATACCTAGGAACGAATAATAATAATTAAAAAAAAAAAAAAACAGAAGAAGGTGCACTGTAATGTAAAGCGTATTGCAGTAGTTTGTAGACGAACTTGTATAATAAAACTGTGAAACGTAGGAGCATATAAAAGTTACGTGTGTTGCAGCTCAAGACGAGTACTTTGTGAGAACCTAAGTAAGGTTTTCAGCACTTCGTTGATAGGTTATTCTATGATCAAGGTCACATAAATCTCTCATTCGTGCTCGAGAGTGTAGATGCAGTTCAGATGGTATGCAATACTACTCACTTTCATAAATATTTTGTTCATATGTGCGTCCACAGAATCCAAGAATTTTGTGAAAGAAACCACTGTCTACACTCCGTAGTAAACAGTATATTATCCTTTATTTACTGTGCGATTGGCTAGTTTCGACTCTAAGTAATTTTCCAGCACACACAAGTGTACATGGACATGGACTGTTATTATATAAAAATATAAACACTGTGGAGTAGCATTAACCATAGCTGTAATTCTGTTTACATTCCATAGAGAGTCTATTCTGATGTGCAAGTGTATCAGTACACCCTTACGAAACTGCTAGTCCAATACCACTGCATTATCGACTTCGATGAAACTTGCCACAGCAGATTGAAACAGTTTCAGTTGAAATAAAAATCATCCTCTAAAAGTTTCAAATCCGTTTTTGTCCTTTAGAAAGGCTCTTTTCTTATATTTCTTTTAGTGTTTTGAATTTTTTCCGATTAATACAATAAAGTTCTTCTCACGCCGAAGCAGCTCAGACTGATGTTTTAGTAAGAATTTAGATGAATAGTGTCTTCGAAAACAAGGGTGAATTTCGGTCGTATAGCTACTACAAGCGTTAGCTCAGTTGAGAGGATTACATTTTTTAGTCAAAGGAAAATAATAAGGCCTGTGAGTGATAAAATTTGAAAACCTTAGTCTGAATGGATACCCGAAGACCAAATGATTGTCACGGGTTCGAAAGAAGCAGTGAACACTATGCAACCATGCGAATAAGTTGCACTCTTCAGTATAAAGACAGGACAGATGTAGCTCTCTACGCCAGTCTGTTATGTTCAATGCTATTCAATCTTGCAAACCTATTGCGACGTATAAATATTCGAACCTTCTATGACGCCTCGGTAACACTTTACCATTTCTTCCGCTCCTCCCTCTGCTACAAAATTAACTATTCCTTGATTCCTAAAGATCTGTCTGTTGTTTGAGTATTGAAGTAGTATATTTCCCCGAGTCCCTCTAGAAGAGTCCCTGAGCTCGATTAGTAGAAAACCGGATAAAGAAATGGTGAGGCTTTGTCGTGATGTTTGACATCCAAGTATTTTTCATTTAATGGCAGCTTTTTGGAACAGAATGTCGCAGTTGCTATAGATAGTCCTTTATCGCCCATGGTCGCCTTTTTATTCGCAAGGGCTTTCGAGGATACGGCACTGAGGCTACATAGACGATACTTTTTTTGTCTGGCCCTTATGATCTCAACAGATTTTTTGGACTTCTTCAGCTGTCTTCATCCCATCACTAAATATACCATGGAGATTGAAAGTAACAAGATGCTTCCATTTCTGGATATTATGGTTTCCAAAGAAATAGATGATACTTTGGGACATAGTATTCACGAAAGCCGACACAACGATCAGTATCTGCATGCTGAGAGTTGCCATCCACCATACCACCGCAGATGTGTCCTTATGACTATGGTGCCCAGAGCATATGCCATTTCCGACGCGGACACATTTACACAAGAATTTTCGCATTTGATGACCGTTTTTAAGGAAAATCTCTGAACCAGATTTCTGTGGGTATGAAGTCTGAAGCATGCCAGGAGGTGCATTAAGAAGATCAATGACCTGTGGCCTCTATTCCTTATGCTGGGGTGTATCGTTTAAAACTGCAAGAATTTTAACATTAAGAGTGTGTCCCGCCCTCCTTCCTTAAGGCACTACTCGACCTTGTTTAAGATGATTTGGTGCGTCGATGCCTGACGTATATAAAATTCCGTGCCACTGTGGGAAGGCTTACTTTGGCCTTTCGATATGCACAATTTAGGAGAGGTGTTTGGAACATTACTATCATACGAAACTACATCAGCCACAGAAGTCGGCGTTAGCCGAACGTTTGCCTAAAGGAGGGACACTGGACGAAATTTGACGATTCAGCGATATTTTCCAAAACGTCCGGGTCTTCGAAGATTGTTTATAAAGAAGCAATTGAAATTCGGTTGGCAGACAATTTGATTAATAGACTCAATGACTTTCCTCTTTGCAGGACGTGTAAACCCTCTAAGCGATGTATCGCTGCCGCCGGTGTTCCAGTAAGGGCAGCCCACATGCCCTGTTTTGGAGGGGAGCAACAGGATTATATTTTGTTACCTTTCTATAAGTTGACTCATCAGCAGCAGCAGCGGTCTCCTAAAGATGGCGGACAGCTGAATGGCCGAAATACTGAATCAGTTTGACTTTAGGATCCGGCAGCAAACCAGTGGAGACTTTAGAGACATCACCTGCTCTCCCTTTCCGTTTCTGTAGTCAAACTGAGCTGGAAATATATATTTTCCGCAATTCAGCGCAATGCCTATTCATTAGTTACTCAACCTACCCATCCAGTCTTCTTCATTCTTCTGTAACACCATTTTTCTGAATTTCTACTTTGTTTTTGTCCGTACTTTTTTAGTCCGCTTTTCACTTTCACGAAAGGCTACAGTTCAGACAAATGTTTCAATAAAACTGTATAAAACTAGTTTTTGGCCAATGGTAGCAGATATCATTTGTTGTGGTGAGGTTGTCTCACTGTTGCCAATATGCACTTTATATTCATTTAGCCATAAACTAATTTTTCTACAAAACTCCTCCCCTACTCTTCGTCTTTCATTTCCCAGCATAAATGTCTCAGCATCACCTGATGTTATTCCTTTACAGTCATCTGCCTTTATTTACGTTTTTCGTTACTTAACTGCTCCTTCTCGTTGAACTTTTCTTCCTGTTCCTGATTCCCCCTTCCCTTCATTTTCTTAAGTACTCTAGGTACAGATTGAAAAGGTGGATGAGATGCAAGATTGTCACATTCCTTTCTCATCTAGTGCTTGCCTTTCACATGCTTCGTCTCTACAGCTACCGTTTTCTATATGTTAAAGTCTACGTAGCCTTTCGATCCCTGTATTATATTCCTGCCAATCTCAGTTCAACACTTACGAACACCATGGTATAGTAATCAGTTGGACTTGAGACGAGGTCGTGAGCAGACATTCTGCGTACTCCGTTTTTATAGGGCTTTGTCGCGTTGAATTACATCTACGTTTGCGTTTTGACTGTCTGTGGTTAACCCTGTTCTGTCTATTATGTAATGAAGTGTTCATTTGCTAGTAACCCACTGAGTTGATTAGCAGAATATCTGTCGCGTTCACTGATTGTCGATGTAGTAGGATCACAGCTGACCAAGTTCACACGGCTTATTATGACCTAAAACAGTACAATTTTTTCGTTAAGTGACTGAATCCTGTGTAATTGGAGCGATTTTTGCTGAAGCTCAGAAACGGAATGTTCCTTTCAACATTTTCCATAGCGTTTTCTTAATCTACAAATGCTAGAAATGTAGGATTTACTTTTTAAACCTAACTTCCAATATAAGTCGTACAGTATCTATTCCTTCGTGTATTTCTCGATTTCAATGGAATCGAAAGTGACGTATCTCAAATTGGGCTTCTACCTGTCATCTATATTTCTGTACATAACAGACGTTAGCATTATGATTTGGGAAGCATGGAGTGTCACAGCGATAGCCAGGCACCTACCTTCTTTTCTCTTGGGATTATTACATTATTCTTGAAACGAGATGGCATTTCTTCACCTGTCTCATATGTCTTACACAACATGTGCAATAGATACCTACATTTGTTCCAACCATCCAAGGGATTTGCATTTTCCCTGTATTTCGTCTCTAATTAATTCCACTTTTAATGGATTGCACACCACCGAAGTAGTCACGCATTATTTACTGTCTTTAGTGCGAGTACTCCGAAAAAACATTAAAACTTCCACGCGACGCGCCTCCAAATACTGATGCCAACTGTGTAATATCTGTACCGCCAGAGGGAACTCAAATTACCTGCGTAAGTAGCGATCAGCGCAGTCATGTTTCCCGTCAGCGCTTCGGGTTGCCTGTAGAGCAGGCGTTGTCATGACCGCATCCGCTGGGCGCGCACGCAGTGACAGTAGTAATTCAGGAATATCGCAGGCCATTTGCGTTGTTAATTCGTGTTATATTGACAGTAAAACGCAATCCGCGGCAATTTATTCCCGGTGTCCGGTAAAATATGCGTGCAAACATTTCACGCAGCATTAACGCGCTTGAGTTATGGCCCCGCGGCGCGCTGTGGTGGCGACAGGTCAGGCAGGCTTCAGCTGCCCGGCTCTACAAGAAGGTACCGAGTTCGTTATGAAACCGGAGATCACACACAGTAGGGCTACATTAAGGTGTCTACCGGACTTGCGTTGGTAATATACGTATTTTATGCGTCGTTACTTGGTACTACAGAAATAAATGAAAGTACACTGCTGCCACACCAACGTTTCTGATCACTTGCGAACCTCCTAACCAAAGACGACCCAGTGAAACGGATACAATTCAGTAGCAAAGTTTTGGCAGCATATGGTTTTGAGGTGACAGAGTAAATCCTTAGAGATGTACTCCATTAATTAAACTGGTAAACCATCATGTCTGTCTGTTTGAAGACGCGAATTTCCAAACCTGCTACATCATTTTTCATGGGGTTTTCACAGGCAGCTTGCGCAGAGCTGAGGACAACATAGAAGCTTTATTTCATAAAAATTCGATAACGGAAATACATCGTGATTTACAGTTTTCTTCAAAACCATGGTGTCATTCTGTCTGTCTGTTCGAATACACTAATCTCCATAGCTACTAGATGAATTTTCGAAAGGTGTGAAAGGCTTCTCTGTTTGGTGGTTCGGATTTTTACGACGTAGTACACCAATATAACCATTGGGTGGTACTGTTAGCTCCGAAGTACATAAGACAACGAATAGATGATGCTGTTGGTTTTTTTTTTCTTTTACCTCATTGGCATAAGTTATTTTGGAATTTTACGTCAGCGAAAGAATTAAAACCCGCAGTCTAGTTTTTCGAATACCAAACTAACACTGGAACTGCCTAGAGTATACCTGTTTACTAGTTTCACCTTACGTATCAGAACCTTCACGAATTGCTCTACTTTATTCAATAGGTTTTATTTATACTTCGCTTCTTTGCTACGAAAACTGAATTTATTGACATAGTGATACTGCAAGGATGTTCATTTTTTATCGAATGACATACAGAAGAGTAAAAATCGACGGAATGCAAAAACCCTCCCTTAACTCTTGTTACGAAGCAACAGAGTATATCCGGTTTCTCAATAAGAGTAGCAGGGAGTGAAAGACATTGAAATAAATATCGAGTCACTGTCAAGTAAGAATATAGTTCCATGTCTCAGAAATACACACATTTTTATGGTTCACGTTGCGATATGACGAAACTCAATTTTTGAAACCCGAGGCATAGTTTCAATATCATACTTTCATAAATATGGGCTACAGTCAATCTGAAGGTCGTTTCAAGTGGGTCTTAACTGTATCCCAAAGCACGTATCATCGACTTATATGGATTAAAAGTTGCGCAGGATATTTTTACTGTTATGAACGATAGTCTCTCTCTCTCTCTCTCTCTACGACGTAGTTGAAATACTACCAAGAAGTAACGAAAACTACGTCAATTGAATTTTTACAGATTTGTTGTGTTACTATCAGTTGCGTTTCCATGAACATCTTCACGTCGCCCAGTTGTACTGAAGTCAAGACGCAGATAGTCGTACTATCAGTATGAGTGCAATGCTCACACATTTTAAAGGCAAGAGCGCTGGGAAGGTATCATTATACTGCGACGGAAGAGAGCTTTCTCCAACAAAAGAGCGTTACTGAGAACTACTATTCATATGGACCTGACGAGGAAGTGCCTGGAAGTCTCTACCTAGTGCACAGTGTGGAAGAAATGAAAATTATGCAGTCGAGAGAAGAAGAAACTGAACATGAAATGTGACTTTATCAAAGAATGCTAAACATAAAGTAGCGAGATAAAGTACAGCATGAAGAATTACCAAAACGTAATTTTTGACAGCATTTGTTAAGAAATACAGCGGTTTTTCTATGTACTTTAAAATGAACAAAAACAGTCTCGACCTCAAGAAACCTTTATGTTTGTGATTACTGGTTTCGGTCATTTACTGACCATCTTCAGACCTCATACCATGTTGGTAGGCGGTTGACGTTCGTGGGCTTTGTAGCACCTGTTCCGTCACTGCCACTACCTGCCAATATGGTATGAGGTTTGAAGATAGTTACTGACCGAAACCAATCAACACTAATCAAATGGTTTCTTGCCGTCGAGAATGTTTATGTTCATTAAAAATTACGAAAAAGAATAAGTGGGAGAAACAAGTCTACAGGAAACATTTACCGTAAGCTGGAATTGCTTAATGTATGTTACGGCATCTGGGAGCTGTTAACGTGATGCTCGAAAAATCAGTAGAGAGTAGAAGTAGTAGAAGTGTACGAATTTAGCATATGCTAAATAATTGAAAAAGATGTTAGCTGTAATAATTACTCAGAGACGTCAAGATTACTAGAACGATAAAGATAAATGATATTATGAAACCAAGCAAAAAACTGATAATTTAAAAATTGTGAATTAAGAATATGTGTAACGCAGATTTTACTTTAAAGTCGACAGAAATAATTGATTAAGAGATTAACAGGAATTACAAAGTAATGCATAGTTTACCAACACATTGTTTTACTCTTAATAAAAGGTGACTTATTTAGACCAAATGTAATTTAAACAAAAATATTTCGTCTCCTGTATGGCTGTTTGTGGTGCTCTTGTGGTGTCAGCTTTAAGTGCACAACAGCCCAGTGGGGGAGCCGACTTATTTCGGCGGCACAGTGGGAGTACGGAGACCATCAATCAGGGGCATTATCAGCCGGGGGTGAGACGGGCGCCTGTGCTGCCACTAACGGCACGCGTCGACGCCTAACGACCCCCAGGTAAACACCCGCGAGTGCCACGCCCTCATCATCGTGGAGCTGCCACACATCTCTCCTACTGCTCGTGGCTTGAAACAGAAATTTGGCATTCGTCTACACGCACCTAATATATTCATAAGAAAAGCAAACACTGTAGTCTGGGCTTAGGCTGAAACAGCACACGCCTTAACACACAACCGGAAAAATTGGTATACCTGGAAAGATGATCCACTGACTGCATTTGCTATTGGGCGCTAGTAGACAATGCTTTCAAATTCTTCCACCTACAGATAATCTAGTGGGATAGCTACCAGAGCACTATCTGTGACTACCATTTAATAGAGAATGCTGCCCGCAGCTCGTGGTCGTGCGGTAGCGTTCTCGCTTCCCACGCCCGGGTTCCCGGGTTCGATTCCCGGCGGGGTCAGGGATTTTCTCTGCCTCGTGATGGCTGGGTGTTGTGTGATGTCCTTAGGTTAGTTAGGTTTAAGTAGTTCTCAGTTCTAGGGGACTGATGACCATAGATGTTAAGTCCCATAGTGCTCAGAACCATTAGAGAATGCTGACATCCAGAAGCCTCCGTGTGGCGCTAACGTGTAAAGCAAAATGACAACCATGCCATGAAGAAGCACTCGTGCTCCCTATAGCGAAATGAGGGTATTTCAAAGCGGAGACATTGTGGGCTTCCGAATAGCGGGATCGTCCTTTGAGCGATCAGCCATACAATTTGGACGTGATGCGTCACTTGTGCAACGATGCTGGTATCACTGGTCGCGTGAACATTCTCATACCCGTGGACGAGGTTCTAGACGTCCACGCAGCACAACAGCCGCCAGTATCGTCGTATTTTAAGGGTAACAGTGGCGGATCGTACAGTTACCACAACACGCGTAAAAGGGCTTGTGGACACAGACATGTCCACGCGAAAGGAAAGTAGATTGAGTTAAATGTCTTTTCGACGTCGAGAGACGTAGCACAGGCTTACCAGTTATTAACAGTAGAAATACAGGACCCAAACCTCTAGCCTGTCTTCCAGTCACGCAACAACATCAACGTGCACGGCTTGAATGATGCCATCGGAAGATCACTTGGAAGATGGAATGGTGAGCCGTGGTCTTCAGCGATGAAAGCAGATTCTGCCTGCCCGCAAGTGATTGTTGTTTTCCCGTACAGTGTAAACCTTGTGAGCACTGTCTTCTAGAGTGCGTTATTTGAAGACACACTACCCCCTCCCCAGGATTTATGACATGGTGTGTGATAAGCTATGAATCTCGTTCACCTTTGGTGTTTCTAGAGGGGGAGCTCGGTACGTGCAGAATGTTGTTAGAACCGTTCTGTTGCCATTATTGAAACAGGAGAGTGATGTGTAGTTCTAACAGGATAGTTCTCACCCATACACTGCCCTGCCAGACGCGCTGCAACTACCCTGGGCATCACTATCTCTGGACTTGTTGCCGATAGAGCACACGTGGAACGATGGGACAAGAAGCGACTCCTGCAACTTGTCAGCCAACAACTCTTACAGAACTACGTGATCAGGTCGAGCAGGCGTGGAATAACGCATTCCAGGACAGTATTCACCACCTGTACGATGGATTGGATGCCTGAGTCAGCGCCTGCATTGCAGCCTGTGGAGCCTACAGCACGTATTAATATTGGTGATTCAGCATGGTTCGGTGTCTAGTACGTCTAAACTCTAAACTGCTTGTGCTGTTGAATGTGTAAATGTAACTATTTTACGTATTCCTTATTCATTGTTGCAACAAAAAATCTGGAGTGATTTGGAAAATTCTAGCAGGGTGTACTAATTTCTTTATCGGCACTGTATATGCCATAAGTTCACTCGAACACCGTGGTCTGGGCAGAGGTTGAAATGTGGAGTTTATCCTTCAACTACACATACCTATATATATGTCATAGGTATATGCGAGTACCATGGTATAGTAATCAGTTTGACTTGAGACGCGCTGGTGAGGAGACATGCTACGTACGCCGTCTTTATAGGGTTTTTGACGCGTTGAATTTCATCTACGTTTGCATTTGGTCTGTCTGTGGTTAATCCTGTTCAGTCTATCATGTTATGGAGTGTTCATTTGCTAATAACCCCTGGGTTGATTAGCAGAACATCCTTCAAGAGCTTCGTTGCTATGTTCACTGATTGTCGATGTAGTAGGATCACAGCTGACAAAGTTCACACGGCTTATTATGACCTGTAACAGTACAATTTTTTCGTTAAGTTACTGAAACCTGTGTAATTGGAGCGATTGTTGCTGAAGCGCTCATACGGAATGTAATGTCATCATTGTGACCAAACAGTAAGTATCGTTTGCGTTCGCAACGCAGATGCTGAATGGAATGCTTTGGACACCGTTCTTCACAAGGGGCTTCCTATCATACTGCCTGCCTATATCGTATCGTCTCGGTTGTGTGACTGGTTTCCGATTCCCATCCAGAAAGTTCACAACTCGTAGTAACTGACGGTATTTACAAGCCTGATAGCCTGCGTTCTCTTGAGGGCATGTTCACAGCTACCTTACGACTATTCAGAATAGTTACTAGTGGATTTTCTGTATTTTAAGCAAAGTTCGTGTAAAGCCTGAAGCCCTTCACCAGTTGTGAAGTTTCTTAGCATGGCCGCCGCACGTCACTTCATTTACTGTGCATTTGTCTTAAATGATTTTTAAGTTCCTTGGAGTGGAATTCTGTTCACTTAAGGCTAGTCAGTATTACGGTAAAAAGTTCTAAATGGCTAAGGCGTTTTGTTCGACGTTAAGCCACTTGTGCAGTTGCTATGTTTAGTCAAGTTGCTTCATCTGTTGATGTTCTTCATCTGTAATTTTCTGTTAACGAGCAACGCCGTATGGCAATTAATAGTTTGCTTTGCAGTTGCTCCGTATTTTGAACTATTTTCAAAATTTAATTTGGACCACCAGCGTGGGGCCATCTTTGTAGGCTTTTTGTCGTTGCCGGCAGCGGTGGCCGAGCGGTTCTAGGCGCTTCAGTCCGGAAGCGCGCGACTGCTACGGTCGCAGGTTCGAATCCTGCCTCGGGCATGGATGTGTGTGATGTCCTTAGGGTAGTTAGGTTTTAGTAGTTCTAAGTTCTAGGGGACTGATAACCTCTGATGTTATGCCCTATAGTGCTCAGAGCCATTTGAACCATTTATGTCATCTTACTCCCATGCATTTCTAGGACTGTATTTAATTGTATATTTTCAAAATGGCTCTGAGCACTATGGGACTTAACATCTGTGGTCATCAGTCCCCTAGAACTTAGAACTACTTAAACCTAACTAACCTAAGGACATCACACACATCCATGCCCGAGGCAGGATTCGAACCTGCGACCGTAGAACTCGCGCGGTTCCGGACTGAGCGCCGAGAACCGCGAGACCACCGCGGCCGCCAATTGTATATTTTCTCACTGTAAAGAATTTGATTGTTTTTGATAGCAAACTGCTACTTAACTTACTTTATTTTGTGGCTCCAGCGTCTTACTACTCCCCAACCAGCTCCGTACCGTTTCATATACAAGTCTCAAGGAGACATTACCCTGTTTCGGGGAGTGACACAAATAACGATTATCGAAAGCTCGTAGACTTCTTACTCGAAGAAAACACAGGCACTGCCATCCTTGCGCTTGGTGGTATTTCAGTCAGAGATCCTGAGGAATTAGTATCTGCAAGAGGGATCACAGACGAAATTTTCAGTGTCACCGTTCCTTAAATGTTTATGACCAGTAAATAAGTACAAAGAGAGGCGTAAAGGGCTCTGTTTTTTAAGATGAACCAGTCAGCTCGGAACCGGTAAAGGAGCTATTAAAATGAATAAGCAGTATCATAAAAAGTGATTGATTGGTGTTTTCATCTCTGTGTGAGTCAACCTCTACTTTTTGCTTGTGTCTAACATGGGAGACACAGGTGAGAGCAAGACAAAGCATTCAAGGGACGTCGTCACTCAATAAATTCCGCTAAAAATATCAGTAAATTCCACGAATATACACAAGTTTCAACAATGTGTGGTAAGGTGTTTTTTCCTCAGCCCAGGGTCAACTGTACCAAACATGAACTACATTGTTGTTACTTTGAGCGTTTAGATCTCAAGCGTGGGAGAAATTAGAGAAACCTCTTTTTGCTATCACTGTATAATTTGGTTTGTGACTCACGTCGATCATAAACAGTCTTTTTCAATCTATCCCAGGCTCGCTCAATAGAGATTTTTGTGTGGAGAACATGCTTGCCATTCTAGTCAAGCGATGTCGTTATCCCGAAGAAAGTCGCTCACAATATGTGCGCGGTGGGGGCGCGAATTGTCATCTACGAAGACGAATGCCTCGCCAATGTGCTGCCGACATGGTTGCGCTATCGGTCGGAGGATAGCATTAACGTACAGCCGTTACGGGGCCTTCCATGACCACCACGTCGCCCCACATACTGCTACCCCAAAACAGCAGGGAATCTCCACCTTGTTGCACTCGATTCACAGTGTGTCTAAGGAGTTCAGCCTGACTAGGTTGCCTCCAAACACGTCTCCGACGATTGTCCGGTTGAAGGCATGTGCGACACTCATCAGTGAAGAGAACGTGACGCCTATCCTGAGCGGTCCGTTCGACATGTGGTTGGTCCCATCTGTACCACGCTGCATGGTGTGGTGGTTGTAAAGACTGACCTCGCCATGGACGTCAGGCGTTGTTGTCACGGATCCTCCGAGCCATAATCCGTAGGTAGCGGTCATCCACTGCAGTAGTAGCCCTTGGGTGGCCTGAGCGAGGAATTTCATCGGCAGTTCCTGTCTCTCTGTATCTCCTCCATGTCCGAACAACATCGATTCGGTTCACTTCGAGACACCTGGACACCTCCGTTGTTCAGAACATTTCCTGTCATAAAGTAGTAACGCGGACGCTATAGAACCTCGGTATTGACCGTCTATGCATGTTTGAACTACAGACAACATGAGCCGTGTACATCCTTCCTGGTGGAATAAATGGAACTGGTCGGCTGTCGGACCCCCTCCGTCTAATAGGCACTGCTCATGCATGGTTGTGTACATCTTTGGGCGGGTTTAGTGACATTTGTGTACAGTCAAAGGGACTGTGTCTGTGATACAATGTCCACAGTCAACATCTATCTTCCGGAGTGCTGGGAACTGGGGTGATGCAAAACTTCTTTGGTGTGTGTATTTGTGGAATAACTAATATTTGTACCACATTGGCCAGTCTGGATAATGTGAACACACCTGTGATTTCTATCAATGAAATTATCATCATTGATGTCTCCACACTTGTGATCCAATAACCTCATTGTCGACGGAAATTTAAATCCTACCTTTCCTGTTCTCTTAATTGAACTGGGATTTGATACAGATTTCGTTACCTAATGCAGTTTGTGTTGTGATACATTGAAAAAGCATGTCTTGTCACATTCTTAACCTGTGCAGTGCAGTTCAATTTATGAAACGCTTTCTTGAGGACGTATTTTTCAGGGTCGTTAATTTTGGTTGGACGAAAATTATGAATACTAAGTATAAAGAAAATAAAGACATGGCTAACTTATACGGTCCAGTCACGTCAATGTAACCGCTGCCCATATTTGACGTCAGCGTGCAGTAACCACCCACATATGAACAAACGGAGGAGAGTGTCTAAAGTTTGTCAGTGGGACGTGGAAAACAGCAGTCGTTGCCATAATGCGGGAACGGAGCGATTTCTCTGACGCCCTTGCTTTCGGGACATGGGTGGAAGCAGTTATGAAACTGACTTGTTTGTAAACTGTTTGCGTACCGCGGTGGTTAAAGTATACAGTGCACGGAGAAATTAAGCCGAGGGAACTATAACGAACTACTGGACGTAGATGACAGGAATTAAAGATGGATACGGGAATGTGTACGGACGAAGAGACCGGTAGCTGTTGAGTAAATAAAATGGTTCTAATGGCTCTGAGAACTAAGGAACTTAACAGCTGGGGTCATCAGTCCCCTAGACTTAGATCTACTTAAACCTAACTAACCTAAAGACATCATACACATCCATGCCCTAGGCATAATTCGAACTTGCGACCGTACCGGTCGCGCGGTTCCAGACTGAAGCGCCAAGAACCGCTCGGCCACACCGGCTGGCAGCTGTTGAGTAGCTGACCGCCTAGATCAGCCAACAGGCAATCCGTAGTGTCTCCTGAATGACCGTTCGGCGAATGTTGCTGCGTAAGGGTATCCGCAGCAGGCGTCTCATTCGTGCATCCATGCTGACTGCTGTTCATCGGTGACGAATGCTGGAATCTCCACGACAATACTGTAAGTGGTCGTCCAGTGAATTGCGACAGGCAGCCTTCTTTCTTGAATCACATTTTATGCTACATCGGAGAGACGTTCAGTGTCGCATACGGCGTGAAACGTATAAAAGCAAACACTACTGCAACAGTCTTTAGAAGGGTCCTGTCGTGAAGAGGGTCCAGGCCAGAAGCATGAAATAAATCAACAGACTGATTGAGGGAAATCTTGAAACTTTACCTGTGGAACATAGTATTACTTGGAAATAAAATAAGAGTAATGGAAAATGTAAGGGACAAGGAACTGAGAGCTTCTTATATGTAGTGCAAGAATGGGATGTTATAAATTTACTTAAAATATTAACCGAATTATCGATTAATCAGTTTATGTTCAGTGATGAATATAACAATATAAAATGGAAAGAGATACAGGTTGACACAACAATTTATACTGGAAAATATTCTCTGGATTAAATGAATAACAAATGCACCAACATTAAAGATAATGGGAAAGGCAAGTAAGGAAATATTTCAGGAAGTCTGAATCATTTTTATCGTCAGTAGATGATTCTTAAAGGAATGAATTCGACGTAAAAAAGGATAATTTCTGGAGGACTCTAACGGGATGTTGTACTACCATAAGTATTTACAATATGTATATGAATGAACTAGAGAGTAAACTAGGTAGTTGTACAAGGCATTTTACAGACAGTTACGTTGCCAGCAGTTGATCTACAACGCAACGAAACGTTAGGCAATTGTGTAATGGCCTGTAGTGGATGATCATTAGTGCACGGATTACCAGATAAATGAATGTAGAAGATAGGCGAAGAGATGCATTACAGTTCTATTACGTTGCTGGTGTAAAACCACTGGAAACAGTAACAAGCGTAAAATCCCTAGGAATAACCGTCAGCAGCTATCTAACTAGGAATGGCCACGTAAGATAAATTGTAGGAAAAGCATAAGAAGGCTGAGATTTATTAGATGAACTGTAAAATTCATACTCTAAAGAAGTGGCAAGTGGTTTATAAAATATTTGTGTGACGTATTCTTGAGTGTTGTGGTTTAGTCTGAAACCCTTACCAAAAAGATTTAACGGAATGATTATAGAAGATCCAATGAAGAGCTGCAGCTTTCATCAAGAGATCACTAAGGAAGTGACAGAGTGTTACGGAGATGCTGAACAAAGTCCAATGTCAGTCGCAACAAGGTAGGCGTTGTGAGTAAAGAAGAAGGCTACTGTTGAATTTCTGGGTGCGTATGTTCGAAGACGAGTTGAACTACAAGTTACTACCTCCGACGTATGTCTCACAAAATGATCATCGCGAAAAATCAGAGAAATTAGAGCTCATACTGTAGTTTATCGACAGTCGTGGAAAATGATTATATTGTCGGAGGCATCTGCCTCCACACACGTAATGCGGCTTGCGCAGTACACATGCAGATGTGGTTACAACGAGAGGTACATGAAAAACATTTTACATACGGCTATGTCAACGTCAACCCTCATAGTAATTGAGTTATTTTTTCAACAACTCCTGCGATTAACCCCTACTAGAGATCACGAGAGGTCGAATTCTGTGCGGATGGTCGCAGAGATACTGAGGGAAATCCATGTTTGTCTTCCACATGAGAGGAAACAGAACTCCGACGCCGAGGACAGCTAAGGGCGCTCGTGGCTCCTGGTTATCCACAAGTGGCGGCCAATTACAGGGGAGCTCTTGTGTGCGCCGCCTCGGCCCGGAGCGACCAATTACCAGCGGCCGTGCTGCGATATCAGCCCTTCCAGCTTCTGCCGGGGGACACCCGACCGATCGACAGCCGACACTCCATTCCCTCAGGCTCCGACCAAGGATCAGGATCAAATGGCGTGCAATATCGTCACTTGCTTCAAAGGACGGAAGCCATTACATACACCCAACTAGTTCAGTTATTTGTACTACTGGGTGTCACTAATGGGCCGACCTGTGTCACACAAATTTTCATTGCTGACCATACTAAATGCAACACCAAGAAGGACCGAGATATCACAGCCAAACCGACTTGGTAGATACAAATTGTACAAAGGTGATTTGATTGAAAATACCGCCACATGTGAAGTGAGGAAGATGACGAAACCAGTACTGAATTTGGCCGACAATTCTGGTTACAACTGCTGCTGCACGCCTCGGCATTGAATCAAAGAACGGCTAAATGGTTGAGTACAGCAGTCCATGCTGCTTCCACATATTGCCAAAGTTGATATGGTGTAGCAGCAGGTGGTGTATCCCAGACCAGTCATTCTGCAAACATTTAGCAGACGTTTTGATAGACAGGAGACTGGGATGCCAAGGCAGCAGTGCAATCCGATGGACGACGTACCATGTCCTAAACATTATTACGTGTGGTCGCGCATTATCCAGCTACAACATGGCCCTCAGCAAGCTCCGAAGGTATAGGTTTACAGCAGGTTCCAACACTTCTGACATCAACACTGGCCAGTTTGGTCAATTAGTGTACTGGCAAAAACAGACATAATGTCTTATGGGATAACAGCAATCAGTGATTTTATAATGTTACTTCAAATCCGTCTTGATCGCAATTTTTTTTTTTTTATATATTATTCATATGACCGGTTTCGGTTCATTCAGAACCATCTTCAGATCTGATATTTAAGTTACAGGAGTAACCCGTCCAATTCAGCAACTTTCACATGCTACGCCACATCAACATGTTGTACGACTAGTTTTAAAACCATGCACAGAATTATTTGCCACAAAAATCAGTAACTGAAACATAACCAATATCTTCAAAATAGTTTTAATACACTCCTGGAAATTGAAATAAGAACACCGTGAATTCATTGTCCCAGGAAGGGGAAACTTTATTGACACATTCCTGGGGTCAGATACATCACATGATCACACTGACAGAACCACAGGCACATAGACACAGGCAACAGAGCATGCACAATGTCGGCACTAGTACAGTGTATATCCACCTTTCGCAACAATGCAGGCTGCTATTCTCCCATGGAGACGATCGTAGAGATGCTGGATGTAGTCCTGTGGAACGGCTTGCCATGCCATTTCCACCTGGCGCCTCAGTTGGACCAGCGTTCGTGCTGGACGTGCAGACCGCGTGCGACGACGCTTCATCCAGTCCCAAACATGCTCAATGGGGGACAGATCCGGAGATCTTGCTGGCCGGGGTAGTTGACGTACACCTTCTAGAGCACGTTGGGTGGCACGGGATACATGCGGACGTGCATTGTCCTGTTGGAACAGCAAGTTCCCTTGCCAGTCTAGGAATGGTAGAACGATGGGTTCGATGACGGTTTGGATGTACCGTGCACTATTCAGTGTCCCCTCGACGATCACCAGTGGTGTACGGCCAGTGTAGGAGATCGCTCCCCACATCATGATGCCGGGTGTTGGCCCTGTGTGCCTCGGTCGTATGCACTCCTGATTGTGGCGCTCACCTGCACGGCGCCAAACACGCATACGACCATCATTGGCGCCAAGGCAGAAGCGACTCTCATTGCTGAAGACGACACGTCTCCATTCGTCCCTCCATTCACGCCTGTCGCGACACCACTGGAGGCGGGCTGCACGATGTTGGGGCGTGAGCAGAAGACGGCCTAACGGTGTGCGGGACCGTAGCCCAGCTTCATGGAGACGGTTGCGAATAGTCCTCGCCGATACCCCAGGAGCAACAGTGTCCCTAATTTGCTGGGAAGTGACGGTACGGTCCCCTACGGCACTGCGTAGGATCCTACGGTCTTGGCGTGCATCCGTGCGTCGCTGCGGTCCGGCCCCAGGTCGACGGACACGTGCACCTTCCGCCGACCACTGGCGACAACATCGATGTACTGTGGAGACCTCACGCCCCACGTGTTGAGCAATTCGGCGGTACGTCCACCCGGCCTCCCGCATGCCCACTATACGCCCTCGCTCAAAGTCCGTCAACTGCACATACGGTTCACGTCCACGCTGTCGCGGCATGCTACCAGTGTTAAAGACTGCGATGGAGCTCCGTATGCCACGGCAAACTGGCTGACACTGACGGCGGCGGTGCACAAATGCTGCGCAGCTAGCGCCATTCGACGGCCAACACCGCGGTTCCTGGTGTGTCCGCTGTGCCGTGCGTGTGATCATTGCTTGTACAGCCCTCTCGCAGTGTCCGGAGCAAGTATGGTGGGTCTGACACACCGGTGTCAATGTGTTCTTTTTTCCATTTCCAGGAGTGTATATTATCTATATATACAGCAATACTCTGCAAACCGCTGTGAAGTGGTAGAGGTTATATCCCGTTGTCCTATTTACTATGCTTCTTACCAATTAATTCGTGTATGGAACGCTGAAAGAATGACTGAAAAGGGGGTGTACGTGCTGTAATAAATTCAAACAAGGCCCTCGCGATCCTTACGGGAACGATATGTAGGGGATTCTTGTATATTCTTAGACTCATCATTTACAGCCGTTTCTTGAAACATTGTGAGTAGACTTTGCCAGGGTGGTTTACGTTTATGTTCAAGATGCTGGCATTTCAGTTCATTCAACTTCTGTGGAATACTCTTCCGTGGGTCAAAGAAGCCTGTGACCATTCGTACTGCCATTCAACTGTATGCGTTTATTATCCCCTGTTAAGTCATGAATGGTAGGATCTCACACAATTGAGCACCGTTCTAGGGCTAGTCGCAGCACTAATTTGTAAGCAGTCGCCTTTGTCAATTGATTGCATTTCCCTGATATTTTACTAATAAATCAAAGTCTGCTACCTGTTTTACCCACGAATTAACATACGTGATCGACCCATATCACTTGAAAGAGTTGCAATCAAAGTTTTTGTATGAAATGACAGATTCTAAGTGTGACTCTTTGAACTGTAGTCATAGGATATTACTTTTCTTTTTAAGTGCGCAGTTTCACGTTTTGAATATTTAAAGCAAGTTGACCATCTTTGCACCTCTTCGATGTCTTCTCTAGGTCAGATTGAACATTTGTGCAGCGTCTTTATCCCTACACTTCGTTATGCACAACTGCAGCATCTGCGAACTGTCTGAGGCTACTATTAATACCGTCTGCCAGGTCATTAATATACAACATAAAGAGCAAGGGTCCCAATATACCTCCCTGTGCTATGCCTGAAGTTACTTCTGCATGTGTCGATGACTGTATATTATTGTATACATTGAGAGGCAAATGGATTTCGATATAGTGGAACGTGAAATTTTACGACAGAAGTATAGAAATTAGTATTAAAAGAATCGGGCCATTATAACCCAGTTTCAGTTATAAAAAAACAAAATAAGGTTTTTTCAACAATTGAGGGTATAATATGAGGTAATTATAATAGATAAAAATGCATAAGAATGAAGTTACATTTAAATTAATTACAGAAATAAAAATTTCTGGTCAGGCCACGTTGACCCAAGGACTAGAACAAGGTTTATTTATAACTTAATCAACTGGCCAATCATTAATTTACATGTTCACATATTACATATTTTGTAAATAGGACATACGCGTATGAGCGTTAAATCCATTCTTCTGTTGTTAGTGTTTGTTGTTTATTATAGGTACAAACTAAACGAACAGGTGCACAGGCTGCCACGCGGGATTAGCCGAGCGGTCTCAGGCCTGTGTGGCTGGTCCCGGCGGAGGTTCGAGTCCTCCCTCGGGCATGGGTGTGTGTGTTTGTCCTTAGTATAATTTAGGTTAAGTACTGTGTAAGCTTAGGGACTGATGATCTTAGCAGTTAAGTCAGATACGCTTTCACACCCATTTGTGCAATTTTGTACTGCACAAGCTAATAATTGTAATAAACATATGTCACAAAATCAATGTTTTTACAGGTAAGCTTTATCATGACCAAGTGAACACCTCATAACAGAATACCCGAGAATCAAAACTGCCGATATGTGCTTGAGTATAAACGCATTACGGGTGTTCCACATGGCCACCGTTCATGTGAAGGCAGGCATCAGCACGTGTCCACATTACTGGGTATACGCTTTCAAAAATTCCAGTCATGTTACGAATTCACTGACAGTCTTCCACAAGGGCATTGCAGAAGTTCATTGACGCTAACGTGTCTGGAACGCACCTAATCTTACAAATATGCCCACAAAAGAAATAAAATAAAATAAAAATAAAAAAAGATACGTTTTAAAGTGGGAGGACCTAGGAGGCTTTGGTATTGACGGGGCACGACCGATACAATTTGAGCCGATACATTATTTAACAATACGAGTAGTTAGGTATTCTGAGTGATGATAAAATCTAAGTAAGGCAATTTATCACTTCGTAAATTACATCTCACTAGCAGTGTTTCGAATTAGACACAGTTTTGGCCGTTACGAGTTTTGAAACACTGCTGGACCTTATCGGTGCCTAAGGTGTATAGGAAAACCAATAGTTTCCAGTCCTAGGTTATTATTGTTTTATTATTCCATTGCTCTTTTCTCGCTCCTGAAATCGTGGAAAGGCTGTATAGCTGGTTTGATACTACACATGTAATCTTTGTCTAGCTAACTGTGTGTGAGGCACATTAGCGCCAAGGTCTTAGAACTTAAAGTTAGCCAGCTTAAACACAGGGAAGCAATGATCTCCGACATAATAATAAATTTGCCAGCTGCTTATTTCCGACGTGAGGGTGAGGACGTACCGCCACGAGAGAGCGAGGGCCGTGAATATTCCAGGATAAATCACTATCAGCAGAGCCGGACAGCAGTCGTTTGCAGATGCCCGGCTGGCAGCAGCTGCGGAATGAGCGGACCATTCGTTACGGCCAATAATCCGTTGACAGTTTACCGTTAGTTGCCAAGTTCGCCGGCGGCCGTGTCGCTGGTCGCAAGTTCGCCATCTGGCCGCGATCGGACATCCTGCATCCTCTTCCCCTGCCTGTCCGATACAAGGATTTACCGGAGGCTGCTTCTCCGCCGCAGCTGCCGCCTGCAGGGGCCACTTCTGCCCACGGAGAGCCGCGCCGCCCGATAACTGGCTTGTATTCAGCCGGTGCCTCCTCCATTGTGAAGGAGAGTACAGGCGACCTCCGAAAACTGAGATGAAACCTGAAACCATCTTCAAGATTAACGCATTGACTGTCTGTAGTATATCAACATTATAGACCATTTTAAACCACTAAGATAGAATTTATGACTGTAATATTATTTCAACTACACTAGTGTGCAAAACGTCTGTCGAAAATAAGTTTCCCATAATGTGTAGCCCCTAAGTAACATAGCTATATGAAACTGCGACCATACATACAATGAACCTGAAGTGGCCTTCCAGCTAACAAAAAACACATACAACAAACAATCCCTTTCATGGGGGTCCAAAATTACACATTACAAGACAGTGATTAAGCCAGAAGCACTGTATGCAGCAGAAACACTTAATATGAACTTCAAAGGCCAAATGAAGAAACTTGAGCTAAGGGAGACAAAAATTTTAAGAAAAATCATAGGGTCAAAATTTCAAGAAAATAAGATTATATACACCAAAAATGAAACCCTCCACAAGAAAATTGAAAAACTTTCAGATTCCATGCGAAAAAGGAGAATAAATTTTTATGGTCATCTTCTCAGAATGAATTCCAACAGATTAACTAAACAAATCTATGACTTCTTTCGTAACCGCAAAACCAAACCCAACTGGTTTAAAGAAACCGAGAAAGACCTAAAAGAATTAAAGATTTCAGAAAATTCACTTACTGATCGAAAAGCTAAATTAATTACTAATGATGAAAACATAAGGTTCGAAGACAAATCCACACAAAAGTCCAAGCCCTTCATCTCGGAAGAAGAGAGAAGAAGAAGATCAGAAACAATGAAAAAATACTAGTCCCTAAGAAAGGAACAACGTACAAAGAAATTATTGATCCAGATTACCCCAAAGAGGGTGGAACGAAAGAAGAAGAAGAAGAACTGCTATAGAATATTACAAAAAAGTAACTTAAAGAAATACGTACTGAGACAAGCTGTAACAACTCTTTTTACACAGTGTCATTAATTACACTGAACTAACTGCCAATTACCACGATCCTGAACAATAAAAAAGTCGGAACATGGTTCTTGATAGTGCGTGTGCTCACCACAGACGGCACTGCATGCTCTGAAACGTGCTCCCAGGCTGGCCACAATGTTTTTAATGATTCGTTGTGGTAGGGCGTTCTGTTCTTCCATTAGTGCAGTTGAGTGGTTGGTGCATGAGGACATGTTGCAATACTTCTCCACAACGGGTCCCACACGTTCCCGGAGAGATTTGTATTGGGCGAATGGACCGGCCACTCCACTCACCGAATAGCCCCCAGTTCAAAGAGCGTTGATACCTGCCCTGCTCGATGTACACAAGCACTGTTAGACATAAGAATGAAGACACTGCCGAACTGATGCCTGGAGGCAGGCACTTGTGAAAGGAGCACAGTGACACATTAATATCGACGGGTGAGTGCAGCGAACTGGAAGAAAAGTAGGGCAGTACGTACAGACAGCATTATGCCTCACATCACCATAGAACATGGACCATAAATGATATGATGTATGACAATGTTCCACGGTGCATTACGTGGTCTCACCAGCCGCTACATGGAGTAAGTCCAGAACCACTACCCAGAGTAAATCTGCTCTCATCCTAGAAGACTACGTGATCCGACTCCTCGTTCATCCAGACCCTATTCTCTGTGCACCATGGGAAACGGTGTCACCGATGTGTCAACGGAAGACAGGGTCAGGGTACTGGTCGTTGGGCAAAGATACCAACTCCATGCAGTCGCAGTGCTAATGTGCTCCCTTCCAGACCTGTTAAGTATCATTGCAACTGGTCGCACTGTTTGATGTGATTCCCTTCTTCTGTTGTTGCGCAACACCTCCGCTCCTTCCGGCACCAGTTCCTGTGGCTCGAAACAGTCCCCTAGTACGTGAAATCGTGCGGTGACAAATATCGCCTAAACAACATTCGTCACCATTTTGTCCTTCCTCCAGTTTTCCCATGATCCGTCTCCGTGTGAAGTGAACTAGATGTTGTTTTCGACAATATAATGAAGATTACCACCACAGTGCACAGTAACTGTTCGCTTATTGCGTGCTGTAGGACCAGATTCATTTGGCGAGATACACCGACTTCAAATGGCTCTGAGCACTATGGGACTCAACTGCTGAGGTCATTAGTCCCCCAGAACTTAGAACTAGTTAAACCTAACTAACCTAAGGACATCACAAACATCCATGCCCGAGGCAGGATTCGAACCTGCGACCGTAGCGGTCTTGCGGTTAAAGACTGCAGCGCCTTTAACCGCACGGCCACTTCGGCCGGCACACTGACTTCACGCAACATGATGTACAGCTTTCTGTGCCCAACTGGTAGCCTGCTACCACACTTCCATTCAGTTCCACCCAGCAGTAAATATATTATCTTGCTTTATGTGACTCCTTAGGTCTTATATAGTAGTGTAGAATTCATTCAGGAGTCTTACTTTTAAGTCTAAGTGGCTGGTAAATACAAAAATGAACTGTTAAAATGTTTCTAAATTCCCCTAAGAGACTACAGTGACAACTGAGGAAGTTATATGATGAACAGGCGATGTACCGAAGAAGTAATTATATTGGGTTTACTTGAATAGCATAAAATCAGCCAAACATCGAACAATACTGCGAATCTACATAAATTGCGATTTGAATGATCTACAGGGCTGCTGGTAAAACCAATAATTCCTGAAATTTAGTTATACCATTGTTCTTAGTTTTACACATCCATCAGCATGATATCTCTGTGATAGATTTTCTGTCAACACAGTTGGAATAATTCTCTTTCTTCACATGTTCCATATCAATAAAAAAGTCCTAAATTTCGGTTCACATAATTTCCACATTAAATTATAGTGAGACATCCAATTCCGTCTTCAAAGTAACGTCACCAGATAAATGGACAAACGAATTAACATACTGAAATATGTTTTAGTTGCCAGTTTAACGACTTATGCATAACATCTATCAAGTTACTGCTGAGCTTATCCACGGTGCAATTGATAATTGCTGATAATGCATCACTGTGGTTTACAACGTATCATAGCGGTGTAGCGCCAGCTGGTATGACCATTTTATATTGGCTACTTGTGGTCTACCAAGTCCAGAAGCAACCTCAGACTGGCTTAGAAAAGTCACCTTATGGTTAGAGTTATGAAACATTTTGTTTCGCTGACTGTAATACTTTGAACATTCCCGAAAGCGTAATGAAAGGAAAATGACTTTCTAAAATGAAACGAAACGCTTAAAAACATAACAGTCTCATAGTAAGAATGTGACAGAAATAAAACGACCTAACTGTGAGTTTCACTCTGCTACAATTCACAAAATCTAGAGATAAAATTTCAAAGTTTGCAATTACAACAACGAGGATAGTTTAATATTGAGGAAAGATTTTAGCAAGAATAATATGTGAGCTCCAAATGGTGCAGAGCGACTAAATTGGTGGTTTGGGGGAGCGAGAGAATAGGCGTAGTATTATGCACGTGCTACAACTTAGATGGCTTTCTTTAGGCCAATTTTAACTTATTTCATGGCCTGATAGACCACAAGTGCCCCGAATAAAATTCTTTATCTTGCATTTCCTCTCAACACTGGTATCTTGTGGATAGTTATCGATTACACCCAGTATGTGGGGCACAAGTTCACAACAGTAGAAAGGCAGTGTATGTTTGGCCGAAATCGCTGACATCAGCATTCCAGAAATGCATGACATCAGCATCATTTTCCTCAGAAATTCTGAAGTCAGCAATTGCCACACCTGCAGTAACATCATCCCTCTCGATCTGAAGTTTTCCTGGCGTGTTTCCAATTTGAACAGTTCTCGGGTATCCGACCGGGTAGCGTCGTAATTTCTCCACAAATTCAGGTGGTTCCTGACGAATGCTGTGCTGTTCCTCTCGGCGTCCTATATATACTAGCCGTTACCCCCCTCTACCGTTCCTCTCCTGGTGTCTTCGGTGCGGCCGGCGCGGCGGCTACTAGAGGTGGTGGGGGAAGCGGCGCCTGGGTCTGAACTGGGGTCTGCAGTCTCCCTGCAGCCGCCGTTGGGGGCGGTCCTCGATCTCTGGGAGCGCATCTTTCTCTCCAGGCTGAGTACAGGGTTCCAAGTCTGACTAAGTTTAAGGACGCTGTCCTTAATAATTAGATAGTCCTGTAGTCGGATTTCGATGGCGTCTTTAGTAACGCAGTCCCAGAAGTAGGAAGATTGACAGAATATTCTTGTTTTTTCATAGTCCATAGTATGGCCAGTATTTATACAATGGTCAGCCACGGCTGATTTAGTGGCCTGGCGTAATTAGGTATGGCACTTGTGTTCGCGCACCTCTCTTCTACAGTGCGGACTGTATCCCCAATGAATGATTTTCCGCACTCACAGGGAATTTGATAAACGCCTGGTTTTCGAAGGCCTATGTCATCTTTCACTGAACCCAGTAGAGTCGAAGTTTTTGCAGGGGCTTGGAATATACATTTCACATTGTGTTTACCCAGGATTCTACCGATTTTTCTTGTGGTTCCACGAAGGATACCTTATATAAGCAGAAATAATATGTCATATACGTATTCTGCCTTCAGTGACAAAAGCGGGTACTCCATGTAAAAACCACTGTCATCTAACGGGAACGCCCTGTGCTGGAGCTCACAATGCATGCAACTTAAAATACAAACTGCCACGACATAATATGGTCGAGTATGATATTCACTTTCTTGTTGAGCACTTCGATGATTTCGGGATGGAGAGTGATAAAGTCATCGTCATACTGGAAAGTAGAAAATACATTTAATTCTCGATGCGAAAAAAACCTAGAATATCGCTCCAGTTCCTGGATTCATTACGATTCATTCAATCACCTCTTTAGAAATTTACTGAGACAACGTATTGGGAGGACGTGCCTATCGCCAAAGCCACACATCAGCTGTTACTGAAGAATTCCATGTGAATACCTGTAGACACTTTGCGAAACTACATTGCCTGAAATGACCCGAGTACCCAGCCAATTCATAGGCATTGTGAGACGGGATGTGGAGTATGGGCTTATCATGAATGTTTGGCAGCTTTGGAACATCTCTACTGCAGAGGGATAAGCTAAATTATCTGTGGAGACAGATGTGTGGCTACTCACAGACGTTTTTGAAATACAGAAGTGTGGGCTTCAGTGGATACACTCCAGAGCCTGCCTTCTATTCCATAGTGTGAGGGCTTTCGTGGAACACAATGTTAATAAAGACACTTATCTACATCGAACTGTTGACAGATGTTGATGCCTATTTTAATTAGTTAGCAGGTTTTTGCCAATGAGACCACATGTATCCCAGTTGCATTTAAATTGAGTTCTGAGGAGTACAGGTCATCTGACGATTTGAGCTGCACACTTAACTGGATACAACTGATATCTAACGGCATGCCACGCAACAAACTCTGACGTTTCGAGGTTTCAAAGCCTATCTAAAGGTGAAATCAACAAACTGAAGAACGATATCCAATATGTGGCAGCTGAGCTGGTGAGAAATATTTCCTGGCGTGATAACTGGGATATCGCACCAGTTTGCATGACACACCACTGTGTCCACAGTGCCTCGTCCCACGAAATCAATCTGTTTCCAAGCTGATGACAACACTGGAGAGTAAGGAGAGATACATTCCACACCATAGGAAGTTCCAGCAATGTCGCAGGTTCAAGATGGAAACTGCTAGAATCCCCTGCATCATCTCCTTCGACTAGCGTCCGTGGCTAGAGGAGTGCTTTGTTGCCACTACCGAAAAGGAGGCTTCTTGGGTGCGTGTTTTGAAAAACTTTTTGTATAAATTAAAGAATAATTCAGTAATCGCAAAAACATGGAGACTGTTTGAAAACATAACGAGACTCATTCAGATTACCATTGAGATGGGCGTTATGGAGAAGAGCTGACACTCACAGGCCAAACTGTAAAGGGGTCCACAACTTTCAATAGAAGACTAGTCACTGAGGAGCCTGTCTCTACTAGTGTGCGTATTCTGCACCTGTCTAAATTAAACATCTACCATTTCCAGCACGAGTTTGCAAAAACAGAATTCGCAGATACAAAAAGTTACTTAATATGGTTAACATAGATTCATCTTCTGGGTAAAAGACTGCAAATTCATATAAGGTACAGTCCTAAGCATTCAGTCATATCTCGACATGCGGCCGGTAATCCTTACTACAAAACACCTCAGAACGAGAAGCTTACTGGCCTGATGAAAGGAAAGGCAAAGGGTTCATGTCTTGTGGAAGCCCTGGGGCTCAGATCAAAGACGTATGTGTACTTTATAGATATGGGAAATGGATAGATTTAATTTAGATATAGTGGGAATTAGTGATGTTCTGTGGCAGGCCTCCCCCCATGAACCATAGACCTTGCCGTTGGTGGGGAGGCTTGCGTGCCTCAGCGATACAGAGAGCCATACCGTAGGTGCAACCACAACGGAGAGGTATCTGTTGAGAGGCCAGACAAACGTATGGTTCCTGCAGAGGGGCAGCAGCCTTTTCAGTAGTTGCGGGGGCAATAGTCAGGATGATTGACTGATCTGGCCTTGTAACACTAACCAAAGAGGCCTTGCTGTGCAGGTACTGCGAACGGCTGAAAGCAAGGGGAAACTACAGCTGTAATTTATCCCGAGGGCATGCAGCTTTACTATATGGTTAAATGATGATGGCGTCCTCTTGGGTAAAATATTCAGGAGGTAAAATAGTCCCCCATTCGGATCTCCGGGCGGGGACTACTCAAGAGGACGTCGTTATCAGGAGAGAGAAAACTGGCGTTCTACGGATCGGAGTGTGGAATATCAGATCCCTTAATCGGGCAGGTAGGGTAGAAAACTGAAAAAGGGAATGGATAGGTTAAAGTTAGGTATAGTGGGAATTAGAGAAGTTCGGTGGCAGGAAGAACAAGACTTTTGGTCAGGTGAATATAGCGATATAAATACAAAATCAATTAGGGGTAATGCAGGAGTAGGTTTAATGATCGATAAAAAAATAGGATTGTGGGTAAGCTACTACAAACAGCATAGTGAACGCCTTACTGTGGCCAAGATAGACACGAAGCCCACGCCTACTACAGTAGTAAAGTTTATATGCCAACTAGCTATGCAGATGACGAAGTGATTTAAGAAATGTATGATGAAATAGAAGAAATTATTCAGATAGCGAAGGGAGACGAAAATTTAATAGTCATGGGTGACTGTAATTCGACAGTAGGAAAAGGAAGAGAAGGAAACGTAGTAGGTTAATATGGATTGGGGATAGGAAATTAAAGAGGAAGCCGCCAGGTAGAATTTTGCACAAAGCGTAACTTAATCATAGCTCACACTTGGTTCAAGAATCATAAAAGAAGGCTGTATACATGGAAGAAGCCTGGAGATACTGATAGGTTTCGGATAGATTATATAATGGTAAGACAGAGATTTAGGAACTAGGTTTTAAACTGTAAGGCATTTCCAGGGGCAGATGTGGACTCTGACCACAATCTATTTTTTATGAACTGTAGATTAAAACTGAAGAAACTGCAAAAAGGTGGGAATTTAAGGAGATGGGACATGGATAAACTGACGAAACCAGAGATTGTACAGAGTTTCAGGGAGAACATAAGACAACGATTGACAGGAATGGGGGAAAGAAATACAGTAGAGAAAGAATGTGTAGCTTTGAGGGATGAAATAGTGAAGGCAGAAGAGGATCAAGTAGGGCTAGTAGAAATCCTTGAGTAACAGAAGAAATATTGAACTTAATTGATGAAGGGAAAAAAATACAAAAATGCAGCAAGTGAAGAAGGCAGAAAGGAATAGGATCGTCTCAAAAATGAGATCGACAGGAAGTGCCAAATGGCTAAGCAGGCATGGCTAGAGGACAAATGCAAGCATGTAGAGGCTTATCTCACTAGGGGTAAGATAGATACTGCCTACAGGAAAATTAAAGAGACCTTTGGAGAAAGTAGAACCACTTGCATGAATATCAAGAGCTCAGATGGAAACCCAGTTCTAAGCAAAGAAGGGAAAGCAGAAAGGTGGATGGAGTATATAGATGGTCTATATAAGGGCGATGTACTTGAAGACAATTTTATGGAGATGGATGAAGATGAAATGGGAGATATGATACTGCGTGAAGAGGTTGATAGAGCACTGGAAGGACTGAGTCGAAACAAGGCCCCCGGAGTAGACAACATTTCATTTGAACTACTGACAGCCTTGGGAGAGCCAGTCCTGACTAAATTCTACATCTGGTGAGCAAGCTGTATGAGACAGGCGAAATACCCTCAGACTTCCAGAAAAATATAATAATTGTAATCCCAAAGAAAGCATGTGTTGACAGATGTGAAAATTTCCGAACTATCAGTTTAATAAGTAACGGCTGCAAAATACGAACGCGAATTCTTTACAGAGGAATGGAAAAACTGATAGAAGCCGACCTCGGGGAAGATTAGTTAGGATTCCGTAGAGATGTTGCTACACGTGAAGCAATACTGACCCTACGACTTATCTTAGAAGAAACATTAAGGAAAGGCAAACCTACGTTTCTAGCATTTGTAGACTTAGAGAAAGCTTTTGATAATGTTGATTTTAATACTCTCTTTCTAATTCTTAAGGTGTCAGGGGTAAAATACAGGGAGCGAAAGGCTATTTACAATTTGTACAGAAAGCAGATGGCAGTTGTAAGAATCGAGGGACATGAAAAGGAAGCAGTGGTTGGGAAAGGAATGAGACAGGGTTGTAGCCTCTCCCCGATGTTGTTCAATCTGTTTATTGAGCAAGCAGTAATGGAAACAAAAGAAAAGTTCGGAGAAGGTATAAAGATCCATGGAGAAGAAACAAAAACGTTGAGGTTCGCCGATGACATTGTAATTCTGTCAGAGACAGCAAAGGACTTGGAAGAGCAGTTGAACGGAATGGACAGTGTCTTGAAAGGAGGCTATAAGATGAACATCAACAAAAGCGAAACGAGGATAATGGAATGCAGTCGAATTAAGTCGGGTGATGCTGAGGAAATTAGATGAGGAAATGAGACACTTAAAGTAGTAAAGGAGTTTTGCTATTTGGGGAGCAAAATAACTGATGATGTTCCAAGTAGAGGGGATATAAAATGTAGATTTGTAATGGCAAGGAATGCGTTTCTGAAGAAGAAAAATTTGTTAACATCGAGTGTAGATTTAAATATCAGGAAGGCGTTTCTGAAAGTATTTGTATGGAGTGTAGCCATGTATGGATGTGAAACGTGAGCGATAAACAGTTTAGACAAGAAGAGAATAGAAGCTTTCGAAAAGTGGTGCTAAAGAAGAATGCTGAAGATTAGATGGGTAGATCACATAACTTATGAGGAGGTATTGAACAGATTTTGGTAGAAGAGGAGCTTGTGGCACAACTTGACTAGAAGAAGGGATCGGTTGGTAGGACATGTTCTGAGACATCGATGGATCACCAATTTTAGTATTGGAGGGCAGAGTGGAGTGTAAAAATCGTAGAGGGAGACAAAGAGATGAATACACTAAGCAGATTCAGAAGGATGTAGGCTGCAGTACGTACTGGGAGATGAAGGAGCTTGCACATTATAGAGTAGCATGGAGAGTTGCATCAAACCAGAGTCAGGCTGAAGACCACAACAACAACAACCAAATCACCCAGCTAGGTGTTACGCAAACGGAGAATAGAAATTATTCTGTTCATCTGTTGGTGTGATATATGTATGAGCTACAGCGAAGCTGAATAACATTAAGTCTGACAATGCCCTGAGTACAATGAAAGAGATAGTAACAATAATTAAATGTGTATGGATACAATAGTTGCTAACAGTCTTCTTCTTTCTGACTGATCACTTCTGCTGCTGTCAGTGCTCCATACACAACAAGGTACAGAAAGCAAATGATAGTGGCACATAGTCTAAATATAAAAATTAAAATTGCACAAAGGGTGGGCGGTTCACTTTGCCAGGAAGAAGTGGAGGGATGCTGTCAGTGCACGATTGCCTGATGCTGATGTCAGCCATTCTGTGGTAACTGATACTGATGTCAACTCCCCGAGTACTACTGCAGGTGTTAGCGAGTTGGATCATTTCCTACACTGCTCCTCTACTCACAACCACTGGACCTTTATAGCATTAGCGACAAAATGTATCAGGCATAATCGTCATAATTCCCTGAATACCCTCGCTGTGGAATGAGAGGGTAGTAGATTCAGTCATAAGAGAAAAGTATGTATGAAACTGCTGTAGTGATATCACCATAGACAATGATCGCAAGGGTAGTTTGATACAGCATTTCTTAACGCTTAAAAAATTTGATAATGAGCGTGGATGGAAAAATTGTCGATTGTACTATGCCTGGAATACATAAGCGGATACATATGGATGTAGTTTACTATAGCTATGCAGAGAAATAGATATTTCAGCAGGATAAATTGCCATGGACATCAGCATCAAACCTGAGTTTGGACTGAAAATTACTACAATAACTACAAAATTTACAAATACCTCAAGCAATCTATAGGGGACCGTAAAGATTTCATATAGACAAAAACTGCTTTATTTTCTGGACAATTTCTCGCAGACCTGAGTACTTTGTATTATTTTAGAAATTGTTGTTATTACTCACCATTTCTTCTTTCATGTAGTATTACTGCTAGATTTTTCAGTTTAATGTTATAAGAATATTTTTCAATTAACGTGTCAATATTCAAACCCAGATCATTGGCAGGGTAGACAGTGTCCTCAGTTCTTGTGACTCCTAAACTGACCAGTTTACATAGCCACGAATTATTCAGTGCTGTTAGTGACTTCCAGATAGATAAGTTTACATTCATCCCCTTGCGAGCCGTATGTAAAGAACCTGTTGTTTATGATACGTTAAGCTCTAGTCGTTCTGCTTCTTCCCACCCGATCGACTACGAGCATGTGTGCAAAATAATTATATTCACAGCCAATTTGTTTCATTTTAGGAGCATTTCGTTTTACTTTTTAGAAATGTACGAAGCACACTACTTTACCTCGCTTAAGAAAGTAACTCAGCCATAGTAAGCATAACAACTTTTAGATTGTGTCAGTTTACTTACCTAAAAAAAATCCTCATCCGCGCTGTAAAGTCCCAATGGATATGTACCAGCCATTGCGTCATTCCCTGTCCAGTGGAGTCATGCAGATACAGAGTGGAGTGATATTTGGCTAGTATACCATTCTTCTGGCTGTTTGCAGACTTCCCAGACCTTGGAGCCGCTACTACGCTGTGAAGAATCTCCTCAGTTAACATCATGAGGCTGAGTGCACGCTGTGCCAGTTCTCCCAAAAAGAAAAAACATTATTGGCACTACAGGCAATCGAACCCCGAACCTCATCATGGCAGCTACCTACACCTACCACTCATCTAGGAGTTTTCTTCCTTGCTCACTCGTAATTTTGCGTTCAAATGCAATAATTATTATAATGCTATGATTCCAAAATCCATACATCAATTCAAATTTTTAAAGAAATTAATACTTTGCTAATATTATCGTAATGACAAATTAATTACTGATTTTGATAATTGCATACATATTGTTATCGGTCTGAGCTTACTTCCAGTTAATACTCACGAGCTGACGTTGTTGCAAATACAGTACAGAAATAATACACTGCTTTCTCTGGGAAGATAGGTAAGAGCAAAGTAGGGTTCAAACGTCCAAGAGAAAATTGTAAGTAAACAAGAGATATAATAAAAAATTACAGGAAAGATTCAATGAAAGTAAGGAAAAATATCGAGGAAATTTGTATAGTGAACAAAGAAAGACCCACAGCAAAAGGAAGATGAAATGATGGATGGAACGAAAGAAAGAAAATCTCCCAGACGTCGTTGTTTTTTGGCTCGTATTAGGGTGCGTAATGATCACCGAAAGCGACAAAATAGAAATATTAGTCGTTTTAACAATACATAGTGTTTGCGTCTAAAAATGTGAATGAATACTCTGCGTGTAGTGTAACTGTAACGCGTTTATGAATTTTTTAATTATTTTTATCACAGATCTTACAATCTTTTAAACTGTGCATATGGCAAAAATATTAATACAGGCTTATTACACACAACACTTTGGAGTGCTAAATAATTGATTATAGTTGTTCCCTTCTACCAAAGCTACGTTATGGCGCAGATACGTTATAGCACACCAAAGCGAAAACAGCATATGAGCATGGTCCCTTTTTGTCTCAGGGGTTGAGACCGTAGGGTTCGAATGTATGTATATTTATTAACAACACATTGGTTTGTTAATTTTAATTGCGGGAAGTATATTATATTAGTTATAGCTCTCTCTGTAATGGCGCCTACGTAAAAAAGACAGTAAGCTACTCGGCTTTAGAGACCCAGTACTGCAAAGTGTGCATCAGAAAATGAAAATAATGTGGGATATGATTTATTACATTCATAAATGCATAAACGGATTAGTCATTCACTAATACCTTCGCTAGAAGAGCCGTAATTACTCGAATATTTGCACCGAACGTAATGGCGCACAACAATAGAGAAGATCGTAACTAATAACACTTTTTAATAAACGCAGGGAAAGACACTATTCTTCGATAAACTAAAGATGGTTTCAATAGCAAGAAATAACATTTTGTACTCCGAAAAAGATATAGATAAATTGACTAATATTACAATTATAAGAGACCTCTTAATTCGAAACGTAGGAAGAATGCGTCTTGCTAGGTCGGTGGTACTAATCGAGAAGGTACAATGTCTTCTCTATTATCCGACAATTGAAAATTAACAGAATATAAATTGTCTTCGTTTGTCATTATCTACACAGATAACAAATCGTGCTTATTGCCTTTGTCCTCTTCATTCAAAGCATTCCACATGAAAAATTGTCAATGTTTTTTACATATTACAGATGGTCTTAAGTCCCTATTATCCGTACATTCACGGGGAAAAACGCGCCTAGAGACGACAAAGATGTTGCCAAAAAGTCAACTACTTATTAGCGAATAAATTAAAATTAGTATTCTTTATTGAATCCATGTTATCTAAATATCTCAGAATATTCCTCATTAAATGAAACGGAAGGTGTATGCTTGTTTACAGCAAATTTGCACATCGTTTGTAAAGAAGCAAAAGTCTTTTTAAATCCGGTTAAAGTCACTGCGGTAGTCCGAAGTACCGTCGATACATGCATTAAAGAGGACGGTTGAAAAGTTACCTGAAGTTACTCAGAGGTGGTAAAAAGAGATCTATCTTTTGTTCAATTCATCTAAATATCTCAGAATATATTTAATTTATTGAAACGGAAGACGTATGCTCTTCTAAAGCAAATTTGTGCATTGGTTGTAAAGACGCACAAGCCTTTTAAAATCTGGTTAAAGTCATTGCAGTAGTCCAAAGTACTATCGAGACATACAGTTAAGAGAACGGTCGAAAACCTAATTGAAGTTACTCATAATTCGACAGTTAAACATATACTTTTGGACTGACAAAAGTTCAGCGTAGAAGGGAGTTACATCTTATTATTTCAATGCCGATAAGAGAAAACACTACTTTTGATACCCGTGAAATGTCAGGTCCACACACAGGTGAATATATTTCGAGAATGATGTTAAAGACTTTTAACGAATGCGGAATAAATACCTGGAAAGTACTGGCAGTGGTGACTGGTGCAAAGCAAATATGGTTTGTGTTGTACCTCACCAGAGCCTGAATGTGTAAGCAGGTTTTATTTAATTGTGTTTTATTTTTTGCACGCAAAAATGAAACGAAGTGCTCTGGGTTGCAGAGCAGGCCTCTATGGGTGTGTGAGGTATTTACGCTTTAATTTGGTATTAGTAGTAAACTGATTATTAAATTCTTTTCCAGAACAACCCCGATCTTTCGCTCGTCAGAAATTCTTTGTTTCAATCGTTGGAGAGTTTCTTGGATAGTTGGCACAATTTTCTGCCATCTGTCTTCTCAAGGTATATTTCGTTCTTCTTCTGTTATCTTTGTGCTAACAGTCTTAGAACCCAATGATAGTCTATGTTCTACCTTTACCTTGAATAATTTTTAATTTTGTGTCTCTTTCCGTTCTTTACTTTTTACGACTTTTTGAGCAGAAAGTCTTAAAAGATAATAGTTAATCGTATACCTACAAGACGCCACAACAAATCCAAACAAATATATATCTTACATGCAACTCAATACAGAAGAGTACAAACGTAGTGTCGTTTACTTTGAACTCGTTGTTCTAAAGCAGATAAAAGTGGACCATTAAATATAAGCCTCAGTTAATCTGTGGGCAAGGAAACCACACAGCAATGGCTCAACAAAATTAGTAAAAACTAGAGAAGACTTATACTTTACTAGAAGCAGAAGCCGATCAGTTACAGTTATATAAAAGCCGAAAGCCGAAGTTAAAGCTGATACTCTGTTAAAAATTTACGCACAATTAAAACAAGTAAATACATTTAAATATGTTGGTAAGGAGCATCTGGAATCGTGTGACAATATAAATTAATGAGAGTATCCAAGAGACATAGCGTGTCATACAAATTTAACAGTTTCAAAGAGCAGAACAGTGAAAAAAAATTATTAATGCAGCGCTGTTAGGAGTACTTGCCTTTTATAAAACGCATATTTCGTGTAATTAACATTTAATGACTGTAGAACGAAATGCGAGAGTGGAAAATGGCGATAATGGTATTTAAGCAACTAAAGAAGTATATAAAACAGCAGAGAGTTACTAGTACACCTATAAAAATTATCTGATGTCCTGAAACCAACGAATCCGTAGGGATTGCAGAAACCAAAGAATGGAAACTTATAGAGGTGACTGATGAAAGCAACCAATGTGTACACGGCGTATAGGGGTGATGAGTTAAGGTAAAATAATAGCAGGATTTATAAAATCTTTGTGTAAAGAGCATCTTCCTTTTTGTTGCTGTAATAGCAATTAGTTAGTTTCATTACACTTTCTTCCTATTGTACTTGGTTGGCCTGTTGACATGCATGAAAAGTAATAGTATATAACAAGCTATCTTTAGAATTACGTCATAAAACATAATTTAATATACAAGAGAGTCATTGTATTTAATTTATCATATAACATGGTTTAGGCACACAAGAATGAAAGTTTTCAGAAAGCAGATGAATGAATGACAATGTTATTTACCATGTGGTCCATACACTTGGAAGCAGGGATCGAAAAATTTCTGAGTTTGTTGATTAGTGTCAGTATTTGGTGTTTTAGAGCGCTAAGGGAGAGGTCAGTAGCACCCCTGCTTGAAATAATTAGAGATGAAGGTGATGAAAATCCATTGTTAAATTACGTGAAATTTTAAAACAAAGCTTTAATTAAAACCAATAATTATAAAGTAACCCTGACATTGAGAGAATAATGAAAGACCAACCAAACAATGTCGATGAAACACACGAGAAAAACCAGAAAAAATAAAGTACGTTACAGCAAAAGGGCCAAATTGCTGTGGCTGGGTAACTACACAGAAATGGTGGATCACCAAGCATCTTTGTGACACACAAAAATATTATAAGGTGAAATATATTCGACGCATTGACATTTAAAATAGGGGACATATCGTGTGGGAGGCCTAGATAAATCCTTAGGTCGAAACATACCTGACATACAACTGAGAACACAAACAGGCACCAGGCTATCGATTCTTGGCCTATACTCTTCCTGTACGAGAAAAAACATTCTTGCCTTTGAGTGGGGGGATGTGGACTGTCAATAGGTGGCAGCACATTTGACGCTCGATGACTGGCGGGCCTAAAACTTCGAGAAATCCTTAGTGCAGGTCAGCTAACCTGCTGCTCTAAACACGCAATGGGGAGGTCCTGTGGAAAAGTGAACAAGATCAGTGACAAGAAACTGGTCACACAGTTTTAAAGACAAAAAATTGGATAATGCGCGAGTGAAGACGCATCCTTCCCACAAGATCTAGTTTAAAAGTTATAAAGCGTTAATAACTCACTAACGACTTAAAATACTCAGACAAGCGTAGTGACAATGGATAGAGCTCAGTGAGTACTATCGAACTGTTTGAATAGATTTTCTGTGAATATTTCGTATTTCAAACTACAGGCCGGAATCAATATTCTGCACATGAAACAGTGAAGATCCTGGAAAAAAAAGCCGCTAAAAGCAGCGACAGAAATAGCAAATAGATGTAAATTTGTATGTAAAACTGAAATTAGTTTCATTTTTTGGTGCGTATTAGTGATATAACGACGGAGGATATCGCCAATATAAGAGAAAAAAATGTTCTTGAGAAAATCATTGAGCTATATAAAAACTGAGAGCAGCGTTGAAATGTGGTGACGATAGCAGAGAACTCTGAAATAAATTTAGACTGTTCGTAATTAGAAGAAATTCGCTTCGTGTGAACCGTAGTTCGCTTCGCGTGAACCGTTGTCTGGGACTGCCGACTATTTCATGAATCTCACTCGAAAAGAGTTCGAAAACATTGTTCACAGCCCAATAATACAGGGTTCGGCGACTTTTTCTATACATTTATGAACTCTTCTGTACTTATCTCTGATGGTGATTTGCAATTAAACATACTGTTATTTCCGGATTACAGAATTTCAGCTCAGAAGTGTGCTGAAGCAACTTGAGTAATTTTCGTGGCTTTACAATAGATTAAGCGAACGCAAGATGCTAGTCGACCTACTTAGGTTCTCGCAATAATTTTCGTTCTCGCACTAAATGCCTGCAATTTTAATAAACTGTTAATGACTTTCATTTCGGTATAGATATGGTGGATGCGTTGGTTCGCCCCTGAAACGTTATGAACAGTGTTTTTCTTGTTTTAGTTACATTTTGTTCGTACTGACAGATGTGAGGGCTCGTGACACGAACCTTGGTGGGAGAAACAATGAATAACTTCACAACTGATCGCTTACTTTTTTCATCGTGCAAGCAGCAAGAACAACTGAAAATTATACAAAATAAACATTTTATCATCAAAAATTGCAGTAATTACGTCAAATGAGATTAGTCACGTCCGGGCTCAAACAACCAGTGTTTTGCAAATATTACCATTACTATTTTTTGCAAATACTACCGTAACTACGTCACATTCTATTCAATTTAAAAACTAAGCTTGAGATCTATAGTGGTAGGGGGCATACGTTGCCTCAACCACCGTTCGGGTTCTTTATTCCCCCCATTTGTAATTTACCAAAGGTCTCAGTCGTAAGGGTTCCATAACCGTCGTTGCTCGTGGGAAGCAGTGCGTGGATGATGGGGTAGGTTATTTGTGCAGCAAGATGATGGCTCCCACGTCGAGCAGTAGAATTGTGCCTTGTAGGCACAGGTCATCCCAACGGGGTGGGGTAAGAATGAGGGGAAATTTGGTCAGGACCCTACCCTCCAGTCCAAGTTAACTACAATACAGCGTAAGAGGCCAAAGAAAAATTACGGAGCTGTGACTGATGAAGATCACCTGTACTAATGTCTTACAGTAACACAGAAATATTCATTTGGAATTAACTACATCTGGAGACTTGCGCCATCATTTCGATATCTGTAGCTGTAGCTACCAATTTGTTTGAAGATCTTAGTATTATTTATGAATATCGTCATTCTAGTTGGTGACCCATGTAGTACCGTATCATCAGTTCTAGTGCAAAACGAAATAACATATCTTTGAGTACTGATGTACTAACAGCGAAATTTCATTACAGCAGATAATAAATATAATAACGAGAGCAGACACAGCATTCTGTCGCTGCTCGATTATGGAGCTTACACAGCCGCAATAACTCAGCTTTTATTACTTTGTCGTTCGTTCAACGGATAACAGCAGATAGAAGTTATTTGCAGCTCGAAATTTAATATTTAGTAATTAGTTAGCTTTAACAGATGCGGCAAAAACATTTAACATAGAATCGGATTTCGGCACGAAATGCAAAATATGGACTTTGCAAGTATGTTATTGATAACATTGTGTACAAATGGAGTCTTACTGAGGGTCAGCTTCGAGGTGCTAAAAAATCTCAGAAAATTACTCAGCTGGAAGAAATGACAGATGACATGTAACCCTAAAGAATAAGACACGCATTAGTTATTTTGCGATTTAATGAATTTTTAATAATAAGCAAAGACGAAATTCGATATTGCGGACCTAGTAGATTCCACGTAAAGGGAAATACATTCCCAAGCGTGGAAAAATAATCTGGTTTACTATGGGTATCACTGAGATGCGTCATTAGTCATTCGAAATACCACCCATGGCCTAAAGTCGGATGATACTACTGACACAAATACCAAGAAGAGATACTTCAAACAAAAGTTCATATTTACGAAAGACTGAAAACGCAGAATCATGACAAGATCTTACGAACTTCGTGAGTGCAGGGATGTCTCCTAACAATACTAGGTGACATCACCTGGGCAATGGCTGAATTTTATAAGAACACTAGCACAACCGGCAGTGCTTCGCAACTGCTAAATACGTAAAGGTATTTAGTACACCACCTAATCTTCTTCGCCTCCTTTACTGTGTCATTCATCTTCGCGGCTGCTCCCCCCCCCCCCCTCTCTGTCAATCTCCTGCTGCACCCTATATGTTTCCACCTTTCCATCTCCTCGTACCCACTCCCAGTCCATCTCCTTCTTTCCATTTGCATGTCCATTTCTCCCGCCTTTCCTCTTTCCATCACCTCTTTCCCGCTCTCGCTGCGCTTCACCCTTGTTTATTGCTATTGCCATTGACACCTCGATTGGGAAATGAAGTCACTTACAATGAATGGGAAGATCGGATGGGATTTCTGGTGTACAGGGAATGTGCTGGATGTGTGAACCGAGTGACGTACCATATTGGACAGCACAGTGGACTCGTATTCGAGAGGACGGCGGTTCAAATTAGCGTCCGGCTATCCTGACTTAGATTTACTCTAAATCGCAAATGCACAGACTGTCCCTTTGATAGGGAATGGCCGATTTGTTTCCCCATACTTGGGACACTCCGAATTTGTGCTCCGTCTACAATCCAATTCGGATATTTCAGCAGAGGAGTAAGAGTGTGTGACAAAATTACGGAACACATAATACCTATTCTTAACTGGCGAATGGAGCTTGCCCGGTGAACGACTTCCACTGTAATAATATCTGCATGTAGCCGTCCACCCGGGAGAATTTTAGGCGGAACAGAACATTTAACAATGATTATGAACAATAATTGTGGAAATATAAGTAAATAACAGGTCAAGGGCCAAAAACTGAAAATTTGATTTATTTGTGAATATCTGATGTATTCGCCACGCCCAACTACATATATTCTGATATATGTACCACCAAGGTCGATGTTCAAATAATGAGTCATATGTCAACTGCAGGTTCACAGTCAGTGTCTTGGGGCGCCGTTAGGTGATTTTGTGATAACTGAAGTAGCTCTATGGTTTGTTTGCTACAACAGGGCTGTGCTGCAGTAATTAATACAATAAATAATACCAATACTACAAAGTGGAAAGGAAAACTGCACCAGAACGGAGGAAGAGAGATGAAGGTAGTGTTCAAAGTGAACGGAAGTAACTACGCAGCGAAGGAAAGGAATGGACTCCAGAAAATTATATTGTGATTCCAGCTACAGAGGCTCCCAAGAACCGTATGGGCTTGTAACCTACATAAAAACTTATAAAGGCACATTTGCATGCCGAGCGTGAGTTTCCGCGGAAACGCGAAATTCTAATTAAATAAATAATCAGTGACAAATAAATAAAGCCTATGGCACACAACTGCAGCGCTGTGTCGCTGATAAAACAAAAGCACAATTACGTTACTCTTATGTTTGATTAAGAAAGGAGAGCTCTGGTTGAAGTGGTGCGAGAAGCACGTATTTTATTTTATTGTCTGGCACACCGCCATATTTCATGTTATAGAAGAATACTGCGAGTTGCAACCACACTAGGCACTCGATTCTGTAAAGAATTTATATTTATAAAAGTAAGTAGGATTATGAACTGTAGGCTTATTCATTGAATATATCTGATTTAACTAACTGTGTAACTTTTTTATGTTTAGTAGACAATCACCTCTGTACGACGCATTGGCATGGCTGGCAAATTATTGAAATATTGAGATTTAGATTGTGAGTCCGCACCTACCGCAGCAGTCTTTGGAAACGATTTAATTACGAAGTCCGATTATTCAGTTTTATTTCACGGTCGACTACGAGTAACATTGCCTTTACGAAAAAGCCATTGTCAAGCGTCTGATACCGAATAATTAAACGTCCACGTTCCAGATAAGCAAATACAATTGCAATCACAATCACCATCATACAGATAGAATAATTAACATATTTAAAATAACATTTTTTTAATATATTTTATTTATTTTATATTGGCGACTGCGTGTCGGACTTGTTATTTTGTCATTTGTTACATTGTTCTCTTTGTTTCATGTAAAAAAAAAATCAACTTTCTGGACCTGGACGTCAATGTATGAGAGATAACAAAATCTGAAGATATTTTCCAATTCTGAAATTTTGCGGGAAGACGCAATGAAACTTCCAGCAAAATAAGGTAAGACGCAGCATCTTTGCATTAGCAGGCTTGACCAGACGTATAATTCAGTGTATTAGCTTTTCAGTAAATTCTGTAGTGTTTCTTTTCTGCATAACAGTTTCAGTGATAAATTTCATTCTCAGTACTTTTCCCTAAACAATAACGTATGCAACAATACCAATACACGAGTGTACAATATGGCCAACTTCTGTACGATATCATGTAACATGGCCAGCAGCCATTACCAATAATCTCAAATTCAGTTTATATTTTTAAATTAACAGACAGCCATTGTTGCTACGAGCGATTCATGCTCAACTACATTTTATTTTAAAATCAGTGTCAAAAATTTTCTTGAAACATATATCACGTGTGGCATGGTAATAACTAGAGAACAGTACGCAAAAATGGAACAGCAAGGACGTACTATTCAGACGCAATCCGACTCGGACGTGAGACAAGTGTTAGAAAATGACTTTACGACAGCAACCGGTAGTGACGATTCATCAAACATTGACGCAAGTGTTGACGAAAATTTTGACAATAGGCCGTCCACTACAAAAATTTCAAAATCTCAATCAGAGCCCATGTTAATGCATGACGTCACGTCTAATGACGCGGCGGGGGCAGAGACCTTGCAAACGGTAAACATTGCCGACATGTTACAAATGCTAATGAAACAAAACGCAGAAAATACGGCAACCATAAGGAAACAGAACGCCGAAAACATGGCAACCTTAAAGGCACAATTAGAGACACAAAATGAACAGTTAAAAACACAAAATGACGAAATCAAATCTGATCTCATAGCAATCAAGATAGGTAATGACACTTTGTGTAAACGTGTGGAACTTATCGACGCCACACTGACCAAACAGATGACCGAACTCAGTACTAAATTTTCCCAGCTCAATACGAGACAAGAAAAGACTACAACTGACGTAGCACTTTTACAGACACAAGTAAAAAACCTTAATGTCACGTGTGAAGTTCTTACTGAACAAATTCAAACATATCCTTCAGTACATGACAACCTTGAAAAACGAATTACTGACGTACAGAATAAATTTGACAATGTTGAACAACACCTGACTGACATCTTACAATCTGATGCCACAGCTCATTTTCAAAATATTAATAAAGAATTTCATGATTGGGTTGAGAACAAAGACAAACATTTTGATAGATGCTTACGTGAAAATTTACCAACAATTGTGCACGACTCCGTAGCGCAATACATTACTAATAACAAACAGCTGATCAGTGACTCAGTACAATCCGTCACTGCACCCATGAGACAATTCACCGATCAACTACAGTCTGAATGTAACGAAAATATCAGTCAAAATGTACAGTTCAGAAACCAATATACATTCGAGTATGATACACACATTCCGCACACGACAAATACACAAGAACAAAACACGCCACGACTACAACACATACCACGATATGGAAACACAAACACAAGCTATTATCATGGTAAACCACAGCAACATTATCGTAATTACTCGCCAGCTGAACATACCAGTAATTACAGTGGAATAAATCCATATCACAATGCGAAGGAAGATGAAAGCTTAATGAAACACAGGCAATTTCAGATTTTTATCCCAGAAAAACGAACCATTCATCCGGTGATTTTTCTTAAATCTTTTAGTAACGCATTTCCACGCACTTGGAGTGACCGGAAAAAGATTTCATATATTGTCGGTTACATCCAAGGCGATGCAGCTGTCTGGGCATACAGTCAAGCTGACGTATGTACCACGTACAGTGAGTTTGAGCGTGCTTTTCTGAACAAATTCTGGTCGCAATCCGTCCAGGAGCGACTCAGAAGACAAATTTTAGAACCTGAAACTTTTAACAGTAAAAATGGTAACTTACGCAGATATTTTGAAAACTACTTGAACATGGGACACTTTTTAGACGAACCAGTCGCAACGCGTGATATACTCCGTGCGTTGAAGGCCAAATTGCCTTTCAACATTAAAGAAAAACTCCTACATATCCCGGATGACGATTCAGATTATTTTTTAACAGCCTTAGATTCGGTTGACATGTTACTTGAAGATCAGCGCTTCGCGCGGCAAAACAGCAGCCACAATGTTTACACTAGTGGTATGCAAAACATGCAGGCTTGCCAACGCAATTCTGGCGCGCCCACAGTTGGATACGCGGTACAACAAAAACAGCAAACTCACATGCCGTCTCAGTACGGAAATCAAAATCAACACGCGTATTCCAATACAAACAATAGTTACAACAGTAATAACATTTCATGCGGCAATCCATACAAGAGGCACCGCGGTAATAACTACAACGGTAACAACGGATACAAAGGTAATAACAAAAACACAAACAGAAATAGAAATAATAATAACTACGAGCCAAGACAGCCTCAAGGTTGGACTCGTAACGATCAGTACTTTCATTCAAACTCTGCTTTACCACAGCAGCCACCAGGACAAAATTGGAGCATACCTTATGACCGACAGGTAAGTTATAATGCGCAACAGCAACAACAACCGCAAAAGTTTGGAGATCATAATAGGCAATATCCGAATGTGAATATAATAGAAATGACACCTGATGCACAACCTCAATCTGTGTCAGTACCTAGTACAAATGATAATCCAATAAACTAGAAACAGTCACTACTTTGCCCCAGGTCGTGGCTGAAGAATTCTTGGGGGGCGACTTCAATGTTAATCAGTTATTTGACACCACACTTGAACAACAGAATAATGATATGCCGAGTAATTCTAAACAAAAACTACCTGTTTTATTTATAAGATACAACCACAATAACAATATATCAGATGAACTTTTACAAGACAGTACACAATGTCGTTTAAACACAAATGAAATTGTTTTAGCATCTACTACTGGTGTAGTAGGTGGGATTCCAACTACTATTATCCTAGATACAGGTGCAGCTGTGAGCGTTTTGTCTTTTAATTTCTACAAAAAGATGTGTGAATTGGAACCTGTGCCTGAGTTTCCTGCCCAAAACTGTAAAATAACTACTGCACTAGGTAATAAGTCATGTAGGGTTACGAAGCAAGTTTTTGTAAACGTTAAAATAGGTAATGGAACCATACAATGGCCATTCCTGGTTGTACAAAACCTTGTGACAAATTTCATATTAGGAATAGATATTATGAGCGAGAAGGACTGCATTATAGACTTCTCCAAAGGTAAATGTATTTTAAATGATAAAGGCAGTGTAATTATTATTGATTTGGTCAGGAGAACTCTAAAGCATGACAAACACTGTACAGGGTACAAGGTTCAGTTAGTACTTGACAATGACATTCAAGACATGCAAACACACTCATCTGACACAGAGCTAATGGACTTGAAAACATTGCTTGATCATAAGATAAGTGAAGCTACAGCTCTCAGTGTACATGAACGTATAAAACTACAGGAAGTGTTATCCAAATATTTACAAGTTTTTACCAAACGATTAGGTGTTATCAACACGTATGTGTACAAGATTGAAGTTAAGCCTCACAAGATCTTCTACCATAAGACATATAACGTACCGTTATCTCAACGACCTGCTGTGTGGCAAGAATTAAAACAAATGTTAGACTGGAAGGTCATTGAACCATCCACCTCACCTTATTGTAGTCCTCTACTTGTTGTCAAAAAATCAAATGAAAGCATTAGGTTAGTGTTAGATGCACGAGCTATTAATGAAATAATTTTACCGGTTCACACAAAACCTGAAAATTTAGAAGAGCAATTACAGAAATTTCTAGATGCAAAATATTTTTCCACAATAGATCTCGCTAATTCGTTTTGGCAGGTGGGTATCACTCCTGATTCTCGGAAATATACTGCATTTATGTTCGGGGGGCGAACCTATCAGTTTTGTGTTCTACCCTTCGGACTGAATGTCAGCTCTGGGGTATTCATTACAGCCCTGGATACCGTGCTAGGCGACGATTTAGTTGAGACAGTCACACACTATGTAGATGATATACTGATAGCTACACAATCTTGGAATGAACACGTTGACACTCTTCAAAGAATTTTAGAAAAATTTGCACAAGCTGGAGTCACAGCCAACCTAAGAAAATCAAAATTTGGTTGCAGTGAGATAAAATATTTAGGACATATCATTAATTCACAGGGCATACGTCCGGATCCCAGTAAATTAGATGCTATCAGAAACTTTCCTATTCCTCGAACTAAAAAAGCAGTTCAAATCATTCCTTGGGCTATGTTCATTTTTCAGACGTTTTTTGCCACAACCACTTTTGAACAGTAAACATCTGCTAAATCTATTCAGAAAGAATCAAGTTTGGATCTGGTCGGAACAGTGCCAGAATGACTTTAATACAATTAAACATGCTTTAGTGAATGCTAACATATTGAGCCATCCAGATTTCAATTTAGATTTTTGTATGACTTGTGACGCTTCACGTACTGGCTTGGGCTGTTGCTTATTTCAAGTTGTAAAGAATAAAGAGGAGGAACAGATAAGAATTATTGGGTTTGCGAGTCGCACTCTAACTGAATGTGAGCGTACATACTCCACTACTGAGTTAGAAACACTTTCCATAGTATGGGCATTCAAGAAATTCAATTATTATTTATTTGGAAAACATACGGTAATTTACACCGATCACCAGGCCCTGACATTTTTGTTAACTTGTAAACTTGAACATCCTAGACTATCACGATGGGCAGTTACACTTCAGAACTACTCTTTTGAAATTATGTACATAAGAGGTAAGGACAACACCATTGCAGACACTTTGTCTAGACTTCCACAAGGTATGAATGATACCAACAGTGACTTAGAAAATATAAATGACTGCAGGATTCTCTTAATGCAAGACAAGCAGTATCACCAATATTATATTGATATGTGCAGAAACATGGCTGAATTACAAAAATCTGATCCTCACTGGTATAAGATAATAACATTACTGGTAGAAAAACACAATCATCCTTTGACTAAGTATTACAAGTTACACAATGATGTGTTATTTTACCGCCGACATCCAAATGCTACTAACTGGTGTGTATGCATTCTCAAAGAGTCTGAACGTAATCTAATTTGGCACACACACTTAGTTTGGGGTCATTATGGGACGAAAAAGTGTTTGGCAAAGCTCAGTACATACTGTTATTTTGGCAATATGAGAAGAAAAATTTACAGGGAACTGAAAACATGTGTCATATGTCAAAAATCAAAACCTCAGAATTTATCCACAAAAACAGATTTACATTCTATTTTACCCAGTAAACCCCTGGAAATTCTGTGTACTGACATCAGTGGACCGCATCCAGCAAGCTCTGGAGGCGTCAAATATATCTTAGCTTTTTACGATATATTTTCTAAACATGTAAAACTTTATGCTTTAAAATCCGCCACTGCAAATGCTATAATACGAAGATTCTCAAGTGATTACCTGACGCACGTGGGCAAACCTAAAGCAATTCTATCAGATAAAGCAGCATACTACTCTGGGTACAAATGGAGAAATTTCTTGAAGGACAATAACATTGAAAGTATATTTATTTCGAGGTTTAGTCCACAATGTAACGCGTCTGCTATATGAAGGACCTTATATAATTGTTAACATACCGCATCCTGGTGCGTATCTGTTACAACATCCTAGAACTAACAAAATTATTGGGCTATACGCACACCGAGATCTTAGAGCATTTCATGCTGAATAATGTCAAAGTCATACCCATCAAAATATTGCTAAGCAACTCGAAAAACTCTGTTGTTACAACACAGATAATAAGTAGTATAGAAATTTTCATTTCAGCGGTTCCAGTGACGCAGTTGAAGACAGAAGAACTCTTCTTCCAGCGCGCGCCTCCACCTGAAAGACGGAATATTAAAGTAAAATTTATGATTACGTAGCAGTGGATGACATATTAATTTTTCACGGAACATTTGTTACTGAAGGTACCACTGACTTGGTGTGACACCTGACGAACTGACAGACGTCATCTATGAAGCGATCTTTTACTTTGAGAAATAGATTAGACGCACATCTCTCAACACGAAAAGCATCTATCAGTAGTCAAGGCCACACAGACACTCTACACACACGCACAAAACGCGAGGAATCGAACATTTTCTCTCTCTTACTATTTTGAATATTTATTGAGTAGTGAAAACGCCTGGCCTTGCCTACTGATGTAATGAATGTTGTGTCTAACCTATCTTAATTTCAGATGACATCACAAAAAACATCGATAATATCCCAGCAAAACCGCTAAAGAGGATGTAAATATCTGCAATTCATGAAATCAAATGTGACACAATGTAATAACCTATAGCGATGTAATGATGATGTAAACATGTTTATGTGCAACTATATTATGTTTATGCTAAGAAAATATGTGACGTGTGTATGTATAATTACTTTTTTTTTAACTGATGTATAGTGTAACTGTTACTATGTAAAAATTTGAATAAAACGAGTGCCAAAAAGACATTGCATAGTGAACCACTGTTCACGGACATTAACGAACATTACTAACTCTGCAACTACGCGGAAACCTATGTGAAAGAAACTGTTAATGCCATTCATTATGCAGCGTATCAATGTAAACGCGATGAACGATTTCCTTGATTAATAACTACGAACATTTAGGTGAGCTATATTCAGCAAAAAACTGAAAATGTGAAGTGCATAATTCGTGCATCGTCTAGTGACATTACTACAGTACCCAACTTCAAGATGTTAACTGGATTAAATGGACACAAAGTGCCTGTCCAGAAAACAACACGACGGGTGGAAGAATTTTGGTTGGAACTTCAGGGAATGAAATGTTCTCGAAATGTGACGGACACTCTCACCTGGACTGTCCAAGGATCGACGCCAGCTATGTGCCGTCCGAGGTTCTGCAGCCAAGCTTCCACGGAATGTAAAAAACGAACTGCACGTGGACCAATTACTCGACGGGTCACGTCTGATCTGTAATAAGCAATGCTTTTAGTCACAACGAACTGCATCACTACGACTATAATGGAAATGGGAAATGGACACGCTTATGTATTAATCACGTTGTTATACAACGATGTTACTGTGATCAAAAAACTTTACCACGACGATACTAACCTGTAAAAAATTATTGTGCAGCGGATGAATATGAACTGTAATAACGACACGATGTGTATAGGTCAACGCACCTGAAAAATACGGACATTTTTCTTTGAAGTATTTCAAAACAATACTATGTAACTAAGAACATTCAACAATCTAAGTTGTATTGTGTTATAACAAATATTGTAAATTTAAAACTAAGTTACCTGTCATAGAATGTAGTCTTCATATGTAATCTTGGTTGAATATTTTCTTTGTGCAACGACTGTACAACGCGCGCACACGAACAATATGAACTGCAATACTGTGCCGCGTGATCTAACTGTACGATATAACGGCAGTGCCGCAGTTACACAGACGCTTCTGCGCATGCGCGCACTCTATTTGCCAACATTAGAACTTTTACGGCGCACCCGCGTCATTCAAATTTTGTGTATAAAGTGTATAATGTGTAATGTAAGTCATGTAAATAGTTGTAGATAACTTAGATTTTCTTGTGCCTTTAGGCGAATTGCTCGCCTGCAGGTGTGTCCTTTCGCCTCGCAATTCAGGGGGCAATATAAAGGCACATTTGCATGCCGAGCGTGAGTTTCCGCGGAAACGCGAAATTCTAATTAAATAAATAATCAGTGACAAATAAATAAAGCCTATGGCACACAACTGCAGCGCTGTGTCGCTGATAAAACAAAAGCACAATTACATTACTCTTATGTTTGATTAAGAAAGGAGAGCTCTGGTTGAAGTGGTGCGAGAAGCACGTATTTTATTTTATTGTCTGGCACACCGCCATATTTCATGTTATAGAAGAATACTGCGAGTTGCAACCACACTAGGCACTCGATTCTGTAAAGAATTTATATTTATAAAAGTAAGTAGGATTATGAACTGTAGGCTTATTCATTGAATATACCTGATTTAACTAACTGTGTAACTTTTTTATGTTTAGTAGACAATCACCTCTGTACGACGCATTGGCATGGCTGGCAAATTATTGAAATATTGAGATTTAGATTGTGAGTCCGCACCTACCGCAGCAGTCTTTGGAAACGATTTAATTACGAAGTCCGATTATTCAGTTTTATTTCACGGTCGACTACGAGTAACATTGCCTTTACGAAAAAGCCATTGTCAATCGTCTGATACCGAATAATTAAACGACCACGTTCCAGATAAGCAAATACAATTGCAATCACAATCACCATCATACAGATAGAATAAGTAACATATTTAAAATAATATATTTTTTTTATTTTATTTATTTTATAATCTGTTCACGTATTTTAATGCATTCCATTTATTATTGAAACTAATTTCATGTCGAAATTTACCATCCTTTAAAATGGATATAACTAACTACTTGCTTCTAAAGAACAAAGTATGTTGATTTAAAATGTTATTGTACATACTTTTACACTCTTTCATGTTTCCTGTAAATGTCAATTCAAATGCAGACAGCTTTCAAATAACCAGCATCTTAAGTTGCTTACTGATTTAGACTCACTAAATGATAAGGAAAGGAAAACACTTATGTAATGTCTCATATACGTATTTACAAATTGAAGATGCCTAGATCAAAAGTAAATAATGACAGTAATGAAACTGGTCAGCTGTTAACAGATGAAGGTGCTGAACAATCGATGATACCAAAGAAGGAAGTAGTAACGATGCGCCACACATTACCTGTTAATGTGGGAGAATTTATAGGAGTCTATAACGAAATATTTTGTGAGGTTTACAGTTTGATCAGAAGAAGAGTTCAAATGTTAACACAGTTGAAGCAGAGTGATGAGATTTTGTATGACGAAAAGCTAGGAAATAAGATAAAACACCGGAAATATACGGAAGAAAATAAAAAGTTGTTTGTCGATAGTATTAACGCCATATCACGCCAAGAAAGACATTCTTCGAGGGCAAACCAAAAAGAATATTTAAAAAGTACTTGATTGTTTTTCGTTTATTCAATGAATTTCAGAAGCAACATGAAGACTGATTCCCCAAATTAAAACTTAATTGTTTGCCAAATGTCACATGTTCTACGTGTGATCTTTATAACGCCAAATTCAGTTGTGCTCCCAATAACATATACAAAGAACTGTAGATAGAACTCTACACCAGAAAGCAAAGAATCCTATGGATTTTATGAAAGCTGACGCAATCAAGAGGCAAGGGCATAACTCGGAAATTCGTATGTGCAGTTACAATGAAATTACAAAATTTGGACAGCTAGGGGTACTGCAAGTTCGACGAACTCTTAATGCAACTGAAGAGTTAAGAAACATGAAGATATGGAACATTGTATCTTAAAGGGGAACTTGATACCTACTAATATTCAACAGGTTCTGTTGGAAACATTCCAGTGTGAATCTATGTTGTCTGAAGAAAAGGGAATGGATTTAGCTGAAATGGTTCAGTTTGTGAACAGGAGAATAAGTGGTTTTATGAGATACTAGTAAAATGACTGAAAATCGGCATGAAGGCATTTATATCGTTATTTACGTAAAACCCATTGCAAACGGAGCCTTACATCTTATTCATGTTTTGTAGCGTTTTATTCTAAAATCTACTAGTGGAAATGAAATGAGCGTTTGGCGTCATTGGCCGGGAGGCCCCTCGCGGGGCAGGTCCGGCCGCCATATCGCAGGTCTTATTACATTCGGCGCCACATTGGGCGACCTGCACGCCGGATGGGGATGAAATGATGATGACCACAACACAACACCCAGTCCCTGAGCGGAGAAAATCTCCGACCCAGCCGGGAATCGAACCCGGGCCCAGAGGACGGCAATCCGTCACGCTGACCACTCAGCTACTGGGGCGGACGTGTAGAATAAAAACAAATATATGACCAGAGACCTATTAGTTTTTGTCGTTATGTACTGATCTCCAACCTTAATTATGCTTTTATATAAGTTCTATACGCATTTCGATGATTACCTGTAAATCAGTTTACTTCCATGCCACAATGTTTATGACTGCAAGAAGAATATAAGTTCTCAAATCGGGTGTGTCGCCACGTCCATCCCAGCCAGGGAAAGAGCTCCAGAAAAAGTGAAAACATCGACCTGTAAGAGACTTGTGATCTAGCCGGATACAAAGACACTTGTCGTCCAGACGGAAAAAGAGGACTTGCGGAGCGCTTTCGATCGCGTCGCCCATGCGGGACATCCCCTGATCCGGCTGCCGAAAGACACACCTAGCCCGGAGACTACACGTCGCTGCCGAGGCTGTCTGCCGCCTGCATCACGCGTTCCTCTGAGCCGGCAGCGGCCTGATGGGCACCTCATGAAACGCACTACAGTTGTCATCTGAAACCACCTGCCTGTCTCGTTTATGACTTGGCAACCACGATTTAAACTCTCTGGTAACGACGTTCACTATCTTGATAATGAGCAAATTATCCTTCTTCTGAGTAAACGTAACTTGAAAGTTCTGTTTCAATAACCGTGGTCCAAAGACATTTCTGTTTCTAGGAATAAACAAAAATGACTAATCTCTGGCTGATGTTACTAATCCTTTTATATAATTGGCAACTGCCGCCCTCAAGTGCCGATGAAGATTTTGTGATTCATTTTAATTTAGTATATGAATTGGTTATGAATCTTCATGTACTGACAGAGGTCCTGTAATTATCTTATGGTAGTAAAAAAAAGTTAATGCGGAACCAATTTACGCTGGGAAAAATTAGTTTCAGTTTTGACCAACATGTGCAGATCTGGCTCTGTATAGCATCTTGTCACCGTCTCCGGTGCTCATACTGAACGAAATGCATGAGCGGTGGTTAATAATAAAATCAACGTTATGCGTTACTCATTTGTTTGACCTATTCTGCCCGCGTCCCATTCCTATTTCATTGCGTTTAGAAACATATCTGTCCGTCTTTCTTGTATTCAAAGTGGCAGATTGGCACCAGGTGACCAAATTTGGAAGTAATTTATTTCCAGCTCAAGTCGGTTCCGCATTAACGCATTACAATATTTAACAAGTTTCTTTGACATACGATAATTACAAGCCCACTTGGATCTCTGTGAGTAATTGAACTTTAATTGTAGCTGCCTTCCTTCCCCATATATAATCCGTTGAGACCGATGATCTCGCTGTTTGGTGCCTCCCTCCCCACCCCACCCCTTAAATCAGCCAACCAACCAACACCCGGTACTTGTGGCGCACTCCAGTGCGCCTCAAGACATTGTGATTTCTTTGATTTAACACACAAATGTCACACTCAAGTGCAATTTAATAATAATATATGTCCTAAAATTTTCTACCAGTAAATTAGTTTGGCTCCTAAGGTGGGGCACGTTTTGTCATTAACTGCTCGTTCCTCATAATTTGGTTATTAAATGCCAATATTTTTATTCTGCTTTGAGACATTGCGTTTCTAACTTAACGGCACCATGTTATTATTAACGTAATGGAATGGCAAGTAGTTAGCAGTTGCGAACAATATGCATGAGTGCACGCTATATGTTACCTAAATATGGTTATCACAGTACTGTTTCAACTATGATCTCCAGCGTTTCATATTGTCGGCATTTGCATCTTCTTCACGTCGCTTATCAGTTCTGCGCTGATCTTGTTGTTTTATTTTCGGGGAAACTGAGGTAAGGATATAGCTGAGTTCGACAGAGCAGCGGAATTCGTAAATTAATCTGTCAGGTATTTTTATGTCCGTAATAAATGACAATAAGTTCATAGCAGGTAAGAGAGGAAATTAACTGTACAATGGGGAGTTCAGAAAGAAAGCTGAGACAGAGCAAAATTAATACAGAGAGGTAAACAACGAGGAACCAAGTTAAATGACAAATTTGATAGAGAACGGTATTTTAAAGCTGTTGTATGCAGTATTGAAGGACGATACAGTTCATAGAAGAGCGCATCTCACAGAGAACATAAGTAGAGAATATTCAGAGAGGCGAAAAGCTGTGTCCGACAATCTATAAAAGATCCGAGAAGAGTATGATGACAAATTTGTGGAAGAAAAATACTGTGAAGGGAGGTGATTGCTCTGTGATTCCATACATGCATGATGATTCGGAGCAGGTGCACCAAAGATGGAATGAGCGGTTATTATTGATGCCAGACCAATCAGTTTCTCTATCCGACAAAAATCGTACATAGAACAACGGTAGGATGGAAAGATCCCTATAAAGCTTCTTAAACTGCTTCGTGTTATTGGCTCTTCAACAGTTTTTTATCATGCTCATTTTGTGTGAGTAGGGTTTTAATCCTTCTGTCATAATTACATGCTCTAATTAAGTTACCTCTGCCCATAGGAAATCACACTCGTCAACCTGCAATTTTAAATTGTACAACCGGGACCTCTCAGACCTTCTCCAATTCTGGCACTAAGTCCTTCTAACGTACTTCCAGCCACGACCACAACATTTAGTTATATGAACACCATGAGTTCCTGAAGTCCGCTGAGCAGTGTGTTCATCAGTCTGTTAAGAATGGCTCTACTTTTATTCCCATCAATCAACTTCTGCATTTGAAATTCGCTTCTGGAGTCGATAAGTCTGTTTCGTCTGTATCATCCTCTTTGAAACGTATCTGGTGGTAACCCACTGCACAGTCTAAAATTATAGAGTACTTAGATTTTCCTAAGTTATCTAAAATCCCATCATAGTAGCGTATATACAGTACTAATAACCTCGGTAATCCGCAGCTGTTCTCCACTTTCACTTCCCTGAAGCGCCCATTTCCTTCGGAAACGTCAGTAAAGGAAACTTGCACCCACGTGAGCTCGGCGTAATAATACTTTCCCATAACGTTGCTGTGTCTCGTTCCTTATCAGCATCTAGTAGTCGATATGGTCAGATATTTTTCTTTTTAATTTGCGCCTCTTCAACTTAATTTAATGCTTCATCGTGTCAGTGGACTTTAATATATACCTGAGAAGGTGAAATATATCATAAAATGCAATAAACTATCCAATAATCGGGATACTTTCTCCATTAAGTGATCCTTGTGAACCACTTCCTTTATCCTGCTAATTCGCAACCTTGTATCTTCGTTCATTGAAACAATATTATATGTTTGGTGTTTCTCGCTCTCCTCCATAACAGGTACTGCTTCTATCTCCACTTTGCGACATTGCAGTACAATTTTTTCATCCCTGATTTTCAAAGCACTCATGCTGCAAAGGGTATTCTACACGGTCACCATAGCTGCAGGCAAATACACACACGTTTGTACTTCTGCCTCTACATTATTCCTTCCGTCAGATATGTATACAGTACTTTAACCCTTAAAATCTTTTCTTCTCGTGGGGCTGTCCATGTAACCTCACACAGACTCTTTCCTTTCTTTCTGTTACTCACCTTTGTCTCTTATTTCCCTTAGATGCGGCGCCTTATTGCTAATTATTTCTTCTCGTTCTCACTCCGGGGGTCTCTAGTCGCACTTTTGGATGGATGTAGATTATACGTAGACTCTGGACTTCGGTGTCACATTCTCCTTCGCGGCCAGTTTATCTCGGGTCTCTAATAGTCATTTCATGGGACACTGTTCCACTCTTTGCGGTTCTCTCTCGGTCCGCGAGATTCGATAGTTCGGCTCCTGTTTCGTCTTCCATCGACCCATAGCGTCTTTCTTACCTACTCCATGATTGATTTTAAACTCTCGCAGAAGCAGCTGCTAAGATTCCTTCATATGTGACATCTAACTCGTCCTCCACTACATGAAACTTATGTTACACACACACACATCTTTATCTATCCTGAGCGTTGGCATCATGGCTCCGCGCGTATGTATTACTTCTTTCGTGACCATTTAAAGCTTTATCCTTTTGTCGGCGTCACTGTCCACCCTATTCGTCGATGCTATATCCTTTAATACGCTAATCTGTTCTCATGTTTCCCTGCTCGCACCTTACAATCACGAAATCATTACAACCCTTGCAGTCAACTAAGTACAGCTTTTGAGCCGGGGTCAGCTACATATTCGTGCCATTTTTCGTTTGCCAGTTGCTGAATCTTCTTATTTTCGTTTTCCAGTTGCTGAATCGTCTTATTTCCTAGACTATCTTTGGTATTACGCTATCGAGCTAAGTGTCACGGTTCTTTACAACTGTAACGTATTACAAGTCTTGCCCTATCACATGGCCCGGAATGGACTGAATATCACATCGAGGACTCACCATTGGTCGCATACTTACCATTGGTCGCATCTATGAGTCACCATTGGTCTGCATAGTGTTTCCTCCTTCCTTCCCCGTCCCGACAAAGGATGGGGTGTCGGTTCCTCTGCTCCACTAGAACTCGGCTACAGGCACTCAATTTTTCTAACGTGTCCTCCATAGTGCAGTTAATTGCATGTTGGCTTCTTCTATTAAATTTAAAACAGTAATTACATGGGTGACTGGATTCACCTAAATTTTCTATACAAGAGGCGTTGAAAGCCGCGTGGGCTAACGTTAGATGCTCTCCCGTTGCTATCAAGACCGTTTTAACCCTCTCTCATTCAGTTCCATGTATGAACACTGCTCGCGCCATCTTTACAATTAGAGCTTGATTTCCCGGTATTTCTGATTCCTCAATCACTCCAAGAGTGGCGTCTCGAAATTGGTGCATGAATGTGTGCATATGACTTGTCCATTCGGTTATATTTTCGTCCCTGTTCTACCCACTAGAAAATAACTGGCATGCAATGTAATCGGAAGCACGTTTTAGCTCGTAGTACTAGACTCGAATTCAGTTCAAATCTTGTAACGTTGGTGTGAAATTGTATGCGAGTACTTTACTTCCAGCGCCCGTAATCCTACCTTTTTTTTTAAAATTGTAACTGCACTTTAGGACTGTTGGTTAGAGTAAGTTCGAATGCAAGGCCAAATTGTGTACGAATTCTCTAAGTTCACCTCAATATCCATCAAAATCTCTTGGAATTTACTTAAGGGGCTCCGGAAAGCCCTATCTTTCCAATGTTAAAAGAGCGCTTATTAATTACATGTTTTCTCAGAAAGTATTTAATTTAGGAAGTTGAAATTTTTACAGGCTATTTATTCGAATATTGACTACAACGTAACACACATATTTTCGTAAGTTGAATTCAGTTGTTACAGATTCCTTTTTTCCTATTGTAATGAAATTCACTACATTTTGTGTGATGTTTTGTTTATAAATTTAACATTTCCTGAACATTTGAAGCAAATTTGTTTGGTAGATCCCGTAAAAACATTTAATTTGTGAAAAAATGAGACTTTTGGAAATGGAGCGACGAAATTTTGATTACCTTTTTAGCACATTTCAGGTCTACTGGATGGATTATCTTCATATTCTGCAAACTCCTCCTTCAGCTTTCTCTTTGTCCTCTTCTTGTTTACTCTGGCTTGTATTTCTAAGCTATTTACACCCGAAGACGTTCCTTGTCTAAAGCAATGATCGTTCGTACCATGTTGAAACCTAACTTCATTCACATATTTCGTAATATTTTGCACATTATAATGTTTCAGTCATAGAAAGTAGCAACCGCATCATACATACCAAAGTGAAGGGGTTTCTATTGTCACCAACACCGCCTTGGTGATTCTTGACCATATAACATTATTTACACTTTCATTGTGGTTTAGAGTTTTTCCATGCACACACTCTCTCAACAGGTCAGGTACTGCTAATGCTCTGAAAATAGGTTTTATCACCTTTATTAGCACATCAGGCACACTACATTTATGTGTGTACACTTCACTAGTTAGCGGTCCCTTGTTCTACTCGCAGGAAATGTTTTATCTTTTGCGACACAAGTAATGATGGGGTCTTTCATCAGTTGAAACAGTATGAAAAAAAAAGGGATCAAACAGCGTTCTTCATTCCATCGACACTGCGTGTGCTTTGCCTAATAGCCATTCAATAATAGTTCTGTATTTTGTCAGTTACTCTTTTAGCTAACCTTCCCATCCAGCCTTTACCAAAACTGAGTCTTTGTTTTTTGTACGAAGTTTTCCATCGGGCGAAGTCTTGATCCCATGCGTTTCTACACACGTCCAATACACACAGATTTCTGCACTACAACATCATCACATTGGGCATAACCTCTTGAATATGTTCGAAACTTTTAGAATCACCGTCACCAAGTTAATTCACACATCGCACATCGTCACAAGCAGCATAACGTTAAAATACTGTATACTAGCAACACCAGGCCACTTCCGTTCCTCCACTACTGCCTCTATACTTAGCTTTGCAATTACTTTCATGTGTGCCTTTATTTTTTTGCGGATAACTACAACATTTAGATATTACTGTCACATCTAAAACTTTCCGTGCGCATATTGGTGGCAAATAGTACTCCACGAAGAGATGTATGTCCCCCTTTATTCCTGGTACCATCGAATGCCGCAGTCAAGTAAATGTTACAGCTGTTTTCTATTACTGTCTCTTCCATAACTATTCTCATAAATTCTATAGGGTCTTCTTATACTTTAGATCCTTTGTATGTATTATAGCTCGTAAACTTGGTTGGGGGATTTGGAAAATTCATCATGCCACAGAAAAATGCTCCTGTAGTAGCATCCTTACAAATTGAATGCTAGGTATAAACAAATGTAATGTTGTGTTCATAGATTTTGCTACCTCTTCCTTCATTTGGAGTTACTGCAACACTGTCCCAAAAAATGGTAATGTATGAACACTTACCAAATTTCAGTTCGATTTCACTGGCAAGTCATACGTGATTTTTTATAGAGAGCTCCAGATCAACTTCACTACACTGTATACATATTATCAGTTTCAAAAAATTCCGTTGAGAACTGGCATATCAACTATTTCATTTGGATCCGATTCCCCCACAAAATATTCATACTTTTTACTAACTGAACCAAGCTTTCTCTGCGAAGTACTTTCTCACTTTAGTTGCAATGGGCAGGTGTAGCAGCGAGGTTATAATCATACGCTTGGTTATCGTCGTTATTGTTTACGGTAATAGCACCTACCTTTGCCTTTCGAACATTTCTTCTTTTCTTAAAAGCCTTCAGAGGATTCGTAGTCGCTTTACGTTTACCCGTGATTATCTATCAATAACACAGAGACTTCAGTGAACAGAATTTATTACGAATATTTTCATGCTTACAAAAGAGTAAACAAACATGAAAGACACGAAACTCAAGCGAGCTATATGTATCGAAATACCACATGTTGGCCGCAACGCCTATTTTGTAACACTAATTTTTTCTCACATCTCTAAAATACACATGATGAACAAGTAGAATCATGAGTAGAACATTTGACAGCAGTTTAACAGCGCCACAGTGGATCACCCCCATAGAGAACATATTTCAAAATATTTTTAAAATATTTGTAATCTTTTGAACTGAATATGTTACACATCAATTGGAAGAGTGGAAGTCTATAGATTTGTAAAATGCAAAAAAGTAAAAATTATACCTTTCACGATTCTGAACCTTTCTGGAGCCCCTTAAATCCTTCGAGCAAGACTATATGCTGAGCGAGGACCTCACTTCCTTCCTGATTCATATTAGGTGATTTATCGTCGTTTCTCCATTTTTCTTTCTTTGAATCATTAGTCTTCCCCTCCTGTGCCAACCTCTTCATTTCATAGTCACGCTTGCAACCTATGTCCCTTTCTCCATACTATGTTGATGGCTGCTCACTATCGTCTCGTGTTTCTGAGACACGGGCCGTTGGACGACCTCTCGATTTCCTCTTCATTCTTCTTCTTGCTTAGCTCCTCCTGTATACTGAAAAGGACCTCTCTGCCTGTCCACTGTACGGGTGCTAGTTAGTTCTCCTGACAGAAAGTCCTACCTATCGTAATCTAAGACACCTTTTTCTTAATAAAGGTACTCAGCCAGATATTGATGCCTGGACCACACATCTTGCACCAGTTTATGTATCGTTGCTCTGTATAGATCATAATATACCTGCCAGAAGCTCACGCTCAGGTCGGAGGTCACGTCGAATTTTAGGTCATCATAGCAGCTGTGTACAAGAGTGCAATGTCGTAAGTGTCAAACTGAGATTTTTCTGGTCTCTGTGATTGGGGACAGTACAGAATGACTTGGATGTTAAGCAATCGATTTAGTTAAAGTGATGGTAAGGAAAAGTGACTTTGGGTAGCTTGCTGGTCTTCTTTTGTGCGGTTCTTCACACGTTAGTAATGAAAATGGAGAGCTCAGACACTACATTGGAACTTCAATAAGTGTAAAATATAGATGACGATTACTAGATTCTCCAGTTAATTATCAGAACAGATGGTCAGCCCATCCTAGACAACTGCTTTTTAAGATACAGGTATACACAGTAACATGAGTGTCCGCCCCAGTAGCTGAGTGGTCAGCGTGACGGATTGCCGTCCTCTGGGCCCGGGTTCGATTCCCGGCTGGGTCGGAGATTTTCTCCGCTCAGGGACTGGGTGTTGTGTTGTGTTCATCATCATTTCATCCCCATCCGGCGTGCAGGTCGCCCAATGTGGCGCCGAATGTAATAAGACCTGCGATATGGCGGCCGGACCTGCCCCGCGAGGGGCCTCCCGGCCGATGACGCCAAACGCTCATTTCCAGTAACATGAGTTACTATAGAACACGAAACATCGAAGTGCCAGAATCTATTGTCCTAATCGAAATCTTACATTCAAGTACGAGATACGCACAAGCGAGTTCCGAGTCCTTCTTCGTGTACAAGCATAATGCAATAAAATGCTGGATTACGTAGTATTCACTGCAGGATTGTTTATCCGAGGTCGGCTGGAACTGTCCTCGGTCTGGAACTCTTCGCCACCAGTGAGCGTGAAATCTGAGTTTTCTCCATATACGTGAAGTCTTAATGGTCTGATGAAAGCTTCGTGTTCTGTACGTCTCTATCAAATTTACAAAGATTAAAGCTAATATTCAGAGTTAGATGTTTTTTCTTTCTTTTCGGAGAGCCTTTCATGACTACATTTATATGTCGTTCATCACGTAATCATGACAACTTTTTTGTTTATGACTTCTAAAATTAGAATACATAGTATTATATTTTTAGCTGGATCTGTACATGTTGCGGAAGACTGCAGTTTAATGGAGTGTTCTGTAATGGCAGGATGCAACACCACACCTAGATATTCTACTTAAAAAAGAACTTGTAATGGTATATAAAAGTAGGCACCGTATGCCTACAGTTTTAACGTGGAAATGAAAACAGCGATACTGGCAGCCATTTTGTAGAATATACGTTCTAATTCAGAGTTACTCTTCCGGAAGGCTGAATTCAACCCAGTAGAACATGCTTTACTATGCACTTGCAGTTATGGCTACAAGCCTTCCCAGATGTGTTACGGTTCACCGCCCAGCGCAGCCATCAAGGTGGTGTAGTAAATATTTATGATACGTCGAGCAATAATTATTTATCACATATATATAACACATTTAGGTGTATTACGACAAATATAAGTGACTTGCTAGTCAGTCAACGATACTTTGCAGGATGAGTTATTAAATGTAGTCTACAATTATTGCAAGACCTGTATCGTAAATTGTTTTACTGCCACTCCAGTGTTTACGTAGGTATATTTCGAAACAAATATTACGTATGCTTGAACGCTGAATCGCAGTCTTTTTAATGCTGGTCCGAAATCGAGATCGATTATTAGAGGATCACTCGGTCATAACGTCTGTCCCTAAATGCCGCTCAGAAGAAACGGGGTTACACGGAGAGAGGAACGTGTCTGTCTGCACAAGCTGTAATTTCTCGGACCTTACGTTGGCTGTGAATATCTGTCCTCAATAGCGTTTTCACGAAAACATTGGGTCGATTGACCCTTCCGGCAACAAGTCTAGCACTACTGTGCTCGTTTCAGGAGAGGTTTCTCTTTAGACGTGTGTTACAGCATATCCGCAACCAACGGAAGAGTCACTAACACAAAACTTGGCCACCAATCTTATAGAACACAAGCGTTGTTCATAACCTTTTTTGCTGTGATCGTTTCTTATTCTTCCTCTTAGGAAGCAATGTATGAATCTGCCTTTTGATACACCTATCGGAAGTTACAATGCGTTTGTGGCCAAAATGCAGGGTGGGCACCCTTTGAACTGTAATGTCGTGCGGTGAATAGCCGCGAACAAAGCTCCAACCTAGCAACAGCCGATTATTAAAATTATGAAAAATTTAGAATATCAGGAATCCTGAGATGGGATATCCCACCTCAGCAAACCAGTCGTAACTCACTGATGCTTATACATTCACCAGTGATAGTCTGTGGACCACGTTGTGGATAAATGTTATCAACAGTTTTAGCGACAAGCGCACCCATCTCCTCCCCTTTCTCTACCGATCAATCGCAAAACAACTTGTAAAACTAGCTGTTATGCATGGAATGGTGTCATGTCGGTCGTTAAAGGTCTCAGATGGAATGAAGACACGTAGAATATAGCATTATTATCGTTAGGAAATTGGTAGAAAATAAAAATATTCATGTAGGAGAGCGACCAATCGTTTGTGCCGTCGCATTGGTAAGGTTAGTCTGAAGTTTCCTTAAAACACGTTAGGAGTAGCACAGTACAACGAAATTGCTGTATCCTCCACGCTACACACGAGACGTATGGAAAGAGATCTTTCAATGCTCCCAGGCGGAATAAAAAGTAATGTAACTCTTGCAGTACCTGAATGCGTCACAATGAGACCGGTAAATAGGCACGGAGAATGTGTACACAACCACACCACTCAAACGAAACTGTTCAAAGACCACAGAGCAACTCTAATAAATTATTCTCATATACACTGTCGACTACTCACAGAGGTCACAGGCACCTCTCTCACTATACTTTTAAATTCAACCATCGAGCTCGCGCACCATCTGTCAATAAACCGATTCTCCAAAGACAAGCAATTATCCTACCACAAACACGATTCAAATTGTGAACAACACGCAAGCAGCGATTTCTCCAATGACAATGATATGCATTACATAAGTGTCTAAATACTTGTCTCAGACAGTTTCTTCTTAGTAATGGTGACTTTGTAATTAATTATGCAGGAATCCATATGATCCTGGTGTGCGCAGCGATCGTTGAAGGTAGGCAATGGAGAAAAGAACAACCGGACATTAAATCCAGTTTTTTACTACAACAGATCTTGATTTCAACTACGAGTGGCGTTCTGTTAGTACTGCTACACCTTTTTCTCTGAAAGCGGTTTGGCGTTATCGAGGATTCCAGTACACTATATTATTCCCCATTCTGTTGGCTCCAAAGTTTATTTTCCAACATAATCTCTGTCAATACGACGGCCTTACGCCACCTAACTGAGAGGGCCTGTTTGCCCGCATGATGCCACTCTACTGGTCAACGTCAGAGTCAATATCTGGCTGTATTAATGACTTCTTCATCATCCAAGTATTGCTTCCCGTAGATTACATCCTACACTTTCCAAACAGATTGAATTTGGAACGTGGGAGATCGGGGATGTAGGGTGGACGGGAAAGAACAATAAAGCTTTTGTGAGACCTTGCGTTCTCATTCCGAAGCAGAAGTTCGTTTGCATTTTTCAGGAAGTGAACATGTGTAACTCATTTCTCCACTTTCCTGAGGGTAGCACAATGCACATCTGAGTTGATCGCTATACCGAGGGATGACATCAAGCAGAATAACTCCTTCAGATTCCCAGAAATCCGTCGCCATGACATTACCAGCTGAGACTGTGGCTTCGAACATTTTCTTCAGAGGAGGGACGGTGAGGCGCCACTCGTGGATTTCTGTTTGGTTTCGACCCGAAGTGATGACCCTACGTTAAATCGCCTATAACGATACTCGACAGCAAATTATCAGTCAGACCCGTAAAGCGCAAGCAGGCCCGCATAGACGGTCCTTCGTTGTCCTTATAGTCTTCCGTTAGTTGGCGAGGAACCCAGCTGGTCCAAATGAACTACGACGTGTTTGTGATTCGTCGATGACCTCGAATGAGAGTATCCGAATGTTCCAACACGGCAGGAGTCACAGCTTTGTTCGGCTGACAGGCACCACGGGAGATCGGACAGCTTCGCGCGATCTCGCTGCGGTGATGACAGACGCTTCGCTCATCAAGATATCGTGCTTCTGATCACCGGCAGGTCCTTTTAAACTGTCTGCAAGCACCTAAGAATATCTGCGATGCTCTGATTTTCCGCTGAAATAAGCTCAATGAAAGCTCTCTGGTTGGAACGCACTTCAGTTGCAGACGCCATTTTGATGGCTACATATAGTGCTGCCAACTATCAGAAATTCATGAAAATGGAGGGGCTGAAGCGTAAATATTTCACTATGTTCCACAAAAATTTACGGCTTTGTTCGGCCGAAATAGGCTGATAAAATATGTTGCATTATTTATTGAACGGTTCTTGTATTACACAACCATCTCCAGTGCATACTGAGACGTGCGCGAATCGTTTTCATTCCGTTCATTGTTTGTCATCTTCTCTCACCGTACTGCCGCCTCGTTTTCTTATTCCATTTACTGGCGTCACTAACTTCCTGCCTTACCACCCCGTGAGTAGCAGGAGCAGAGCAAATGGATAGGTGTTCTGTCGTGCTATGTCTGGAGCGACCGATAATATTTTTCCGGGTCGTCGTGAGTCTGGAGTCCAGTTGGGAGCTCAGTCGGGAGCCAGCAGTAGTGAAGTCGGCGACGGAGCGCCAGTGAGGTACGGACTGCCAGTGCTCGCCGACCGCTGGCGACACACATGAACTGTCCGACGGAAGGAGATTGGAGCGCGACGACCGTTGGTTGGTTGTCCCGTGGGGCGACGTGTATTTGGTCTTTTGACCGTTTCTGGGCCTCGTCACTTGGTCATCGTGCCGGCCGTGGGTCGGTTCCTTCCTTGCACAGAGATGTCGTGGCCAATGGGCAAGAGTTACCTCTGCATGGATGGGTCCGAGCCATTGTGCCCGGGTCGCCGTGTCTCCGAGTTCTGAACGGACATGGATTTGAGTCGGGTTGAAGCTGCAGTCAGCTTCGGAAGCCTAGACTCGCCCGACCGTTGCCGAGACACGTAACTTGAGTGGTTGGTCTTTGGGTCGGTATCCTCATCGGACGACCTGAATTTGGTAGCCGACCGCTCGTGGAAACTCTCTGTGTGTCTAATTGATTTATCCTTGTTGTTCCACAGTGGTTGCTTTTACGATTTTCCGGGTTCTTGTGCAATTGTGTTTACGTGGAACCGTGTGTAGCTTCTGTGATTTCCACTGAGCAGATGAGTGCTGTCTGCGTGCTGGAGTAGCCAGTCAGTCGGGTGGAAGGGAATTGATTAGGCTGTTGGTTAGTTCCTCAGCCGTCCCTGGGTCGTGTTGGCACTCGATTCTTCAGTGTAACGCTTCGCTGCCTGTCTCACCTAAACTGTGGTTATAGTTTCCTGCCCAGGCCGACGACCCTTGGAACGCTTCTGAGCACCAGTGTTTGTTTTTTGTGATTTCATTTCATTTGGCCGCAGGTACTGTGCCAGGCCTTTAGCCGTGTACTAATATTGTCCGTTTTATATTTAGTATATGGCCTTCGGCCGAACTCCGTAACAACTTTGAGATTAGGACCTTAGCCGTGTTTCATTAAAAATTCTTGTTGCTCTGCACTTAGACCCTCTGTCGCGTTTGTTTCAGAATCTGTGGCTTTAGTATGTAAATCCTTGACTGTAAAGATTCTCTTTACTTATCTTGTTCTTAAAACGGATTTCAGCCGGGTTCTGTAGATGTTTATCTTAAGTTTGTCTTTAATTATTCTTGAATTATTGCTTGAGCCTTCAGCCAACTAGATATTTAAAGTTTTCGTAAGATGTTTTTCTGTTCTAGTGTGTAAAGACTTATCTTTGAAGACTCTCTTTTACTATGAAAGGAATTTTTTTTTTTAATTGGGCTTTCAGTCGAAGAAATAACTTGAATTTGTAAATGCTTGGCTTTTAAAGAATTTCCTTAGCTGACCTGAAATATTATTTCGGCCCTAAGCCGAGAACATATTGGAATTTTACTTAAGAAAGGCCTTCAACCGTTACTCTAAATCCTGGTGTTTTAAAAACAATCATTTGAACTTATTCTGGTGAAGTTACTTTGGCCTTCATCCGTGAATTGATCTTGGTTATTTAAAGAGACAACTCTGCATTGGTTTGAAGAATAAAGTTGTGTGTTCTTGTGTAATTTACAGTAATTGCACCTGGCCCTTTTCCACAACCTGATCCACTCTGTCCTGCGAAGCCAGATTTCACATATAACAACATGTGACGTTAGTCTAATTAAAGTGTCACATAGTAAACAATATTTGTTGCTGTTCTACATCAACCGGCACTGTTTACTATGTGATAGTTGGGTGTAATGTCACCCGTTATATACGCATTGAAGATAACTGCCTAATAGTTGAAATCTTTATGTACTGTAATAAAACGACGGATCTCGCGATCGACTGCCGCTCATTTGTCCATTATTATTGTATGATTCTCACTGTGTAAGTAAACACTGCTACAGCAAGAAGTATATCTTTATTAGCATTATTCTCAGTATTTACGGAGATAATAAGTAAAACTTTTAGAACATTGTTGTTCACATGGCATACACTTGCTGCTTCGCACCTTCGACAGGAGATAAACTAACAGCCTTATCAAGGAGCTTCCTCTCACGTTGACAGCGCGCGTGTTCTTTTCTGTATCTGTCTTGTTTACCGGTTGCTGATTCGCCTCTGCACAGTGCGCTGGAGATTTGCATACGGCTGGGGGAAGGAATTCTGGACTGTTACATTGATGGACGCTCAAATCGGGATTCTCTGACGCTTCGGACGATTTACCACAACTGCTGTCAACCAGTGTACACACTTCGAGGTGGCGGTAATTTTCCCCCGGGTTTAGGCGTTTCATCTACGAGAGGACGTCTCTGAGATACATGGAGGCTTGCGGCATTTGTGGGAATTGGGAAAAATGATCATTCTACTGTTACAAGGAGTGTGCAGATCGTTTGTTTTCAGCGATCATTGCTCGAGTGTTCTCACCATTTGAATCATGTTTGTGGCAGGATAATTGCTCGTCTTTGGAGAATCGGTTTATTGATAGATGGTGAGCGAACTCTGCTCTTTTCGATGGCTGAATTTTGTAGTATAGTGAGACAGGTGTTTGTGACCTCTTTGAAAAGTTAATTTTGTATATGGGAATATTTTATAAGAGTTGCTCTGTGGCCTTTGCACAGTTTGATTTCAGTGGTGTGGTTGTGTATATATACTCCGTGGCTATTTACCAGTCTTATTGTGACGCATTCCATTACCGCAAGAGATTCATAACCTTTTATTACGCCTGGGAGCAATGAAAGATCTTGTCCCATAAGTCTCAAGTGTAGCGTGGACGATAAAGTTGGTTCGTTATAATGTGCTACTCCTGACGTGATTTAAGTTAACTTTGGACTAACCTTACCAATGTGACGGCACAAACGATTGGTCGCTATCCTACTTGAATATTTTTGTTTTCTACCAACTCCCTAAAAATATTAATAAGATACTCTACGTGTCTTCATTCCATCTGAGACCTTTAGCGACCGAAATGACACCACTTCATGCATAACAGCTACCTTTGAAAGTTGGTTTGTGGCTGATCGATAGAGAAATGGGAGGAGATTGGGACGCTTGTCGCTAAAACTGTTGACAATACACTCCTGGAAACTGAAATAAGAACACCGTGAATTCATTGTCCCAGGAAGGGGAAACTTTATTGACACATTCCTGGGGTCGGATACATCACATGATCACACTGACAGAACCACAGGCACATAGACACAGGCAACAGAGCATGCACAATGTCGGCACTAGTACAGTGTATATCCACCTTTCGCAGCAATGCTGGCTGCTATTCTCCCATGGAGACGATCGTAGAGATGCTGGATGTAGTCCTGTGGAACGGCTTGCCATGCCATTTCCACCTGGCGCCTCAGTTGGACCAGCGTTCGTGCTGGACGTGCAGACCGCGTGAGACGACGCTTCATCCAGTCCCAAACATGCTCAATGGGGGACAGATCAGGAGATCTTGCTGGCCAGGGTAGTTGACTTACACCTTCTAGAGCACGTTGGGTGGCACGGGACACATGCGGACGTGCATTGTCCTGTTGGAACAGCAAGTTCCCTTGCCGGTCTAGGAATGGTAGAACGATGGGTTCGATGACGGTTTGGATGTACCGTGCACTATTCAGTGTCCCCTCGACGATCACCAGTGGTGTACGGCCAGTGTAGGAGATCGCTCCCCACACCATGATGCCGGGTGTTGGCCCTGTGTGCCTCGGTCGTATGCAGTCCTGATTGTGGCGCTCACCTGCACGGCGCCAAACACGCATACGACCATCATTGGCACCAAGGCAGAAGCGACTCTCATCGCTGAAGACGACACGTCTCCATTCGTCCCTCCATTCACGCCTGTCGCGACACCACTGGAGGCGGGCTGCGCGATGTTGGGGCATGAGCGGAAGACGGCCTAACGGTGTGCGGGACCGTAGCCCAGCTTCATGGAGACGGTTGCGAATGGTCCTCGCCGATACCCCAGGAGCAACAGTGTCCCTAATTTGCTGGGAAGTGGCGGTGCGGTCCCCTACGGCACTGCATAGGATCCTACGGTCTTGGCGTGCATCCGTGCGTCGCTGCGGTCCGGTCCCAGGTCGACGGGCACGTGCATCTTCCGCCGACCACTGGCGACAACATCGATGTACTGTGGAGACCTCACGCTCCACGTGTTGAGCAATTCGGCGATACGTCCACCCGGCGTCCCGCATGCCCACTATACGCCCTCGCTCAAAGTCCGTCAACTGCACATACGGTTCACGTCCACGCTGTCGCGGCATGCTACCAGTGTTAAAGACTGCGATGGAGCTCCGTATGCCACGGCAAACTGGCTGACACTGACGGCGGCGGTGCACAAATGCTGCGCAGCTAGCGCCATTCGACGGCCAACACCGCGGTTCCTGGTGTGTCCGCTGTGCCGTGCGTGTGATCATTGCTTGTACAGCCCTCTCGCAGTGTCCGGAGCAAGTATGGTGGGTCTGACACACCGGTGTCAATGTGTTCTTTTTTCCATTTCCAGGAGTGTATTTATCCCCAAAGGCGTTCACAGACTTTCGTTGGTGAATGTATAGGCATCAGTGAGTTACGACTGGTCTGTTGAGGTAGGATATCCCTTCCATGAATTCCTGATTTTCTAAATTCTTCATAATTTGAATAATTCGACTGTTGCTGAGTTGGACCCTTGTTCGTGGCTATACACCGCACGAGATTATACTCCAAAGGGTGCTCACCCTGTAGGCTATGTGGGGTTGTTTGAGATACTGCTCACCTCTCTCGAGGAGAGTATTTTTTGTAGCGCTCTACCATTTCTTAAACAGACAGTATCTTCGGTTGGAAGCATCAGAATTTTGATACTCTAATGACACACTTCAGTAAAGGCAGTAACACAATCTCATATTTAAATACACTCAGTTTTAGAGCACGAAGACACCGCATAAATTTTATTCCTGTCTGTAAATGCTAGTTCTTAGCAGAGATTAAGTATTTCGGAAGTTGCGCCAGTATTCTATGAATGTGACAAGTAACGAAATCTGTAAGAAGCGTAAAAAAAGTATCTGCATAAACGTTATCATTTTTCTGTATGAAGAAACTCGTATATGCTGATGTTATTGTTTTCGTGATTAATTATTTCAGAAGATTAATAATGTAGAACCCATTAAATATGTACTGAAAGCAAATGCAGCATGGATAACAAATTAACAAAGCCGTGTGGGAGCTACACTCACTGGGCAGACACTTTATTTTCGTTACAGCTTTGAGAACAGTAACAGTTTGTGGCAGTTTGTTGTTGTACTGTCTGTTCGGAATAGAGCATCAGCGCATGTTCCTAATGATAAAGAAATGCACAAGGGAAATTTACCTTGAATATACGGGTATATTAGCAGAAGAAAGGACTCTACGGAAACACTGATGCGACACTGCCATAAAATGAACTATGTGGGACATAATGGTTTTCTGTCACTAAAATACGACCCCGACGACAAAAAACCAGCTAAGTCACCCTCTTCTTTGTAGAGTGCAGATTCGCAACAAATAAGAAACTCTTAATTATCAATGTAGACAGTACCGTTCATTGCCAGCCGGGGTGGCCGTGTGGTTCTAGGCGCTATAGTCTGAAACCGCGCAACCGCTACGTTCGCAGGTTCGAATCCTGCCTCGGGCATGGATGTGTGTGATGACCGTGGGTTAGTTAGGTTTAAGTAGTTCTAAGTTCTAGGGGACTGACAACCTCAGAAGTTGAGTCCCATAGTGCTCAGAGCAATTTGAACCATTTGAACCATTTGAACCGTTCATTAAAATCAGTAAAATGGATCAGTTTGTTACATGACCGTTTTTCAACGAATGAAAAGAAAATGGTACTAAATCAAATAGAATGTTTTGCCACTGCAGTAAACAGACAGAATCAAACACTGCACAGTATTTCTCGTACAAATAATTGTATTGCTTAATTCATAATCAGTAATTCAGTTGTATGTCTGGCGGTGTGAGCGATTATTGTGTCTCTTATGAGAGTAAGTTATTGTGAAATCCAAAGCGACATAAGCAATATAATTTGAAGACTATCACAAATACTCCAGTGGTATCTAGGAAGGGGAGACCGACCTCACTCTCAACCCCGAAGGTGAATTTGATCTTGGGGTGAATTCCATTTAAGAAATTGTGGAACGCATGAAGTTGTTCTTCAAAATTGTCAGTACATGGGACAGAAATAGTAATTTTCCGTGTACTTGAACTTTATTTATAGAATGGCATTGGTTAGCCCGAGAGAACGGCGTTGGGTAGTCCGATACCAACGGTCACAGTTTCGTATAAATTGGTACCATTTAATTACAAAATCCCGTCTGCGACGTCATTATTCTCATCAATATGAGAATTTGCCCGTTTTAACATGACCTAGCATCACAGGGATATGTAAGTCTGCAGGCTTTCGTGGCCGTTGTCACTGACGTTAAAATCTTCTGGGTTATTGCGCTGCGTCCTGCTTCTTCTAAAATGATCGACGTTTCGACCCCTCTGCTGGGATCTTCCTCAGGATCTTTTGGTGTCCACTACTGCTAGAACACTGTCAGAGACGAGTGTCGCGTCCACTTATAAAGGGGGAGTTTCTGGCGTTCGTACTGGAGAAGTGATAGTATTGGTTAAAATTCATATGGCTACCATTAGTCGGCTTTAGTCATTGGCTAATATTCATGCTCCGATGCAGAAGAATGGGCGTTGGTAGCGCATCTCCTGTGGATACCATTGGCGCTCCATCGTCATTGGATAGAATGGCACTATTCCACACTTACGCTGGAGAAGGGTTATTGGTTGAAATGCCTGCTACCGCTATTGGTTGGTCGTCATCAGTGGTTAGATTCGAAACGGACAGAGCAAGAGACGGGGAATGTTTACACAAAATATTATTGTCCGCCGAGGTGACTTGCAGCGCGTTGTTTATGCCGCTCACACACCGCGGCCGCGTATTTACTTCCTTTATGGCGGGCAGCCACGATGCCAGAAGTCTATAGCCGTCCTCTCTATTGAAATTAGATGCATTCTTAGAAATTTCAACCTCTTCTCGGACCTTTCTTCCATAAATGTTTGTTTCTTTAGCCAGTACACGTACGTTATTAAAATCAATGTCACAGCCACAGTTGGCCGGCAGAAATGGTCGTGCGGTTCTAGGCGCTACAGTCTGGAATCGAGCGACCGCTGCGGTCACAGGTTCGAATACTGCCTCGGACATGGATGTGTGTATGTCCTTAGGTTAGTTAGGTTTAATTAGTTCTAAGTTCTAGGCGACTGATGACCTCAGAAGTTAAGTCGCATAGTGCTCAGAGCCATTTGAACAGCCACAGTTCTCGTGATGTTTTGCTACTGCCGATTTTGCTCTTTGTTTCAGCTGCATGTGCCATTCGTGTTCCTTAATTCGTTTTTTAACAGTTCTTCCCGTTTCGCCTATATACACTTTGCCGCAGCCACATGATATTTGATAGACGCCTGCATTGTGGAGGTAATCAGGTACATCCGATTGGTCGTTTTAACATGACCTAGCACCACAGGGATATGTAAGTCTTTTATTTTGTTTTGACTAAAAAAGGTGTCTTAACACCAATTTTCTTAAAAATTCTGCTTATGCGGTCGGTGACCCCAGAAACCCCTGAGGGAGTGAGAAGGCGGTTCCTCGTCATTCTTATTAGTGGTATAAAAATCTCGCTTAAAAGCCCTGTCGATTGAATAACTGTCATACCCATTCGCCTTCAACGTCCTCTTTAAAAAATTCAATTCCGATTCCAAGTTTTTCTGTTAGTCGGCTTTCTGTACACTCTGTGACCTAGAGTGTTATCGGATCTTCTGTATACCAACTAATCTACGAATGGGAGACCGACCTCACTCTCAACCTCCAAGGTGAATTTGATCTTGGGGTGAATTCCATTTAAGTAATTGCGGAACGCCTGAAATTCTTCTTCGCCTTGTGGCCATTTAATAAATGTATCGTCCACATAGCGGATCCAGCAAGAAGGCTTCAAAGGAGCTCTATTTAACGCTTGTTGCTCAAAATGTTTCATAAAAACGTCAGCTGCAACTGGCGAAATGGATGAGCCCATAGCAAGGCCGTCAGCCTGTTCATAGAATTCACCACTGTATTTAAAATAGCTCGAACGAAGACATAATTCAGTTAAGTCACAAACATCTGCAGCAAAATTGTCTCTTATGATCTCCATTGTATCTGATACTGGGACGTTAGTAAATAAAGATGTCACATCGAAACTAACAAGAATGTCACCTGCAGATATCCTCAGTGTGTGTATAATTTCTAAAAAGTGTTTCGAATCTTTTATAAAAGTATTTGTTTTACCAACTAGATGTCTCAGTTTGCCAGATAAATGACGTGCCAAAAAATAAGTCGGCGAGTTAATCCCACTGACTGTAGGCCTCAAAGGAGCCGATTCTTTATGTATTTTCGGTAGTCCGTACATTCTGGATGTGGCAGGTATTCGAGGTGTTAGATTCTTTGTAATAGAGCTGTGCAATCTGGAGTCTGATATCAGGTTTTTCACTTTCCGAACGATTCTGTTCGTCGGATCGCTTTTTAACTTGCGATGCACAGTATCAGCTAGTAGTTGTTCCATCTTCCTGTGATGATACACAGCGTCCAAAACAACAGTAGCATTCCCTTTATCCAATTTTGTTACAACGATGCTTTCGTTTCTCATAAGTTCAGTAAGAGATTTCCTTTTCTGCGCCGATATGTTGCTTTTTGGAGGTTTCGATTTCCGTAGAACTCTCGACAAATCCTGTCAAACTTCTTCGGCCTGCACCTTCTGAAGACGAAACAAGGATGCTTCGACGGCACTTACAATTTCTTCATCAGGTATTCTCTTCGGTGTAGTTGCGAAATTTCGACCTTTGCCCAGAACTGAAACAGCAACTTCATCGAGTACTTCTGACGAGAGATTCACCACAACTCGCTTCGGATCCACAGTAGCGTCTTCCTTCTGAACTGTAACCTCTAGCTTATCGAACTTCTCTTTTTGTTTCATAGCACTGAAATCCGGAAACCTTGTTGAATTATCAAACGTTATTTTCTCCACTTTATCCCAGTCCTGGGGTGAGAGAGTTGGGGTCAGTGAAAAATGCACATCAATTATAACGGAGGTAACATAATTGAAGTCTCTGCGTATTTGCTGGATTCTTTCACGGAGAAGTGCTTCGCTGGCCCTTTGGTCGATTCTCCTGGCTTTCGCTGTCTGCACATAGTGGGTACTACTGGTGAATGTGGGAATAACATCCTTATCACGGCAACGGGATAGAAAGGCCAAATGGCATAGTAATTTACTTCTTCTTCTGCGAAGGTTCTCCAGTCTTCTCATGGGGTATAAACCTCTTGCCCATACGAGCGTTTTATGTAACTCTGCAGGCTTTCGTGGCCGTTGTCATTGAAGTTAAAATCTTCTGGGTTATTAGGCAGTGTCATGTTTCTTCATTCACCACAGGGATATCTATGCATGAGTTTATATATCGAGATGCGGTGGTTCTGCTAAGTTTTCCCACCATGCTAACATAATTGAGCTAATGGACGGACACAATTCACCTAGATATGTGGAAGGACTAACATTTTGCAAAACATCTAATAACACATAACAATCCAATTTATAAATAGTATCATGCTCTTTAAATAAGTATGTTGTAGCGCTGTTCAGCACCTGCAGTATACTTGTTTGGAAGCATCAGAATTCGCTATGATGTCGGAAAATCTAGTAATGTAGTGTGGACTTATGGAAGGATTTATTTAGCGTTGTGCAGTATAACGTATGTTTAAAGTATCTTTGATTGGAAACCGGTAAAACTGCTGTGCTTCTAGAATTTTATGCGACGTCATTATTTCCGACAATGTGTTCGTTTCTGGCTCACCTACACTATAGCGTTACACACATTACTAGCCGGCCAGAGTGGCCGAGCGGTTCTAGGCGCTTCAATCTGGAACCGCGAGACCGCTACGGTCGCAGGTTCGAATTCTGCCTCGGGCATGGATGTGAGTGATGTCATTAGGTTAGTTAGGTTTAAGAAGTTTTAGGTTCTAGGGAACTGATGACGTCAGCTGTTAACTCCCATAGTGCTCAGAGCCATTTTTGAACACATTAATACTGAAGAGGTAGCTTAGCAATAATAAATAACTCGGTCAGCAGCTGCATCGTGGTTTACTGGCTGAGAGCATCATGATATCAAAGTGACGCGGGTAACAGTGGCATGTCTCTTATAATGGAGTCCAACACAGTATTTGTGAAACATACATAAATCGTACAAAGTATGGAACAATGGGAGTACTTTCATATCTGCATATGTTCACCCTCTCCTGGTTCCTCGAATGACGAACCTCAGGTAATACTGATTTGTGATTAAAATATGCAATTCTGGTTATATGATTTAATATTATTCGTTATTAACAAACCGACCCAGCCAACAACATGTTATATGGTGCCGAGCTCCAGCGTGAATCAAACCCCCTCAAGTGTCCCAAAGATCCTCACTGGTCCTGTGGAAAAGGGGAGGGAAGGGGTAATAAATTCTGGTGTTTATCCAGGTGTAAGTAGGGCGAAAGGTAGCCTCGAATATAGCTCCCCCATGTGTTTAACCTAATGGTTCAAAAGGCTCTGAGCACTATGGGACTTAACTTCTAAGGTCATCAGTCCCCTAGAACTTAGAACTATGTAAACCTAACTAACCTAAGGACATCACACACATCCATGCCCGAGGCAGGATTCGAACCTGCGACCGTAGCGGTCGCGCGGTTCCGGACTGTAGTGCCTAGAACCGCTCGGCCACTCCGGCCTGTGTAACCTAATACCTGATGTACTTATCAGCAACGCACACTCCAGATAGTGTGCCCATTGCTATTCCACGGTCCCTTTAAATCGCGCCTCTATAAACCCCATTATCTGAAGGTACCTTTAAATCTAACAGGAACCTTGAAGAAGTAGAAAAAAAAACAATATATATAGTACGTATACAACCACAATAAAGGTGATAAATACAGGAAAATCTAGAGGAATACAATGGGACAGTGTGGGAAGGCTTAAGTGATAAATGAAAGGAAAAACTGAGTAGCATTTGGTCACTTAATATTAAATTAGGACTGTGTGACAAGATTTTGTTTCACAAATAGCAAACTTCATGTACTGCTTCCAGTATTCCATTTCCTAATATATTTTCTCAATATCGCCTGATTTAATTACATTACATGCTATTACGCTTGATGACAGTTTTCATGATGTAACTTCTTTTCAAGCAATATCCACTTTCCTTAACTTACATTCAAAGTTCCTTACAATCTTTGGAAATGTCACCCATATTCCTCAAAATCATTATTTCTTCTACCTTCACTTTTGTACTGCTTTCCTCATTGGGTTCCCCATGCACATATTACATTACAGCATGGATGGGTTATAACATTTTCCCACTATTATCTCAATTTACTGCTACAATTTCAGATTAATTGAATTATGTAACTACAATCTGGGTTCAGTAGATAACGTCCCACTCTCTGTCTTTTTTCCCCTGCTTCTTTAAGGATTTCAAAGCATTTGTCACAGTCGAACCGTCAAAACTTTATCTATATTTAAAATTGCTACAGAAATAAGTTTGCTTATTGAGCATATCTACTAAGCTATCCAGTAGGGACAGTACTGCCTCGTGTGCTCCTACGTTTCCCTACGTTTCCCCAAATCCTAAACTGATCTTCCTCGATTTCTTCTACCAATCATCCCAAAAATAATGTTGTTAGTATTTTGCAGCCATAACTTATTAAATTAGAGGATTGATATTACTCACATCTGCCTGTTTTAGAATTGAAATTATTACGTTCTAGAAGCGTGGAGGTATTCCGGATCTCCCACAGATGCGTAGCGAAATTCTTAATCTCATCTACTCTATTCTCGCTATCGCTACTACGCTGGTCATTTCTGGTTACATACATCAAACACTGTTCAACCAGAACACTACGACTACCTACCTACTATCGATGTAAATCCGTCTAGGCGATAGCAGCGTCAATCGGCGGGGAATGTCTGCTAATGACACAAACGCACAGTGCTTGCAGTATCGCTGAGGGTGCTTTCCATGTGTAGGATGGGGACGGCGTGCAATAAATCAAAATCTGACCGAGGGAGTATTATGACTGCCTGGAGGCTTTACACGAGCATTTAAAAAACTGCACGACTTATCGGGTGTTCGAGGAGTGCTGTGGTGAGTGTCCTCAGCTCATGGCGAAACTAAGGTTAAACCGCGTCCAGACATCGTGGGGCTGTGCGCCGATCACTCATTGTTAAGGTCGGGCGTCGTTGACTTTCCAGACTGCTAAAAGAAAAGGCGACGAACTCTGTCAGAACTATCTCCAGACTTCAATGCTGGGCAGAGTACAAGTGTCTCTGAATGCATAGTGTACCTAACACTCCCAAAGATGGGCCTCCGCAGCCGACGACCCATGCATATACTGATGTTAACGCCACTACATTGGCAACAACAAGTTAAATGGGCACGTGACCATCGGCACTGGACGTTGGCTCAGTGGCAGGGCGTTGCATGATCCGATGAATCCGGATAACTTCTTCATCATGCCGATGGGAGGGTGCGTAACCGTAGTCCTCGAGGGTAGCGGGACTGAGACAAGCTGGCAACGACTCCATTATGCTCTAGGGAACCTCCATAGGCTCAGTGGACCACGAGAAATGCATCATGACGACCAAAGAGTGTCGTACGCTTGTTCACGACACGTACACGCCTTCTTGGCAATAGTGTTTACTAATGACTTTGGCATTTTTCAACAAAATAATGTGCTGTGTCACAAGGCGAGGGATGTGATGGAGGGATTCGAGGAACACACTGGCGAGTTCCAGTTGATGTGGTGCCCCCGCAACTCGGCAGACCTGAACGCGATCGAACACATCTGGGATGTGACTAAACGTGGCATCGCAGCTCAGCGCTCCCTTCCCGGGAATTTACGGGTATTAGGTGAGTTGTGTGTGCAGATGTGGAGCCATCACCCTCCACTAACCTCTCAACGTTTACGCTACGACGCGTCGTCACTGTTGTGCAGATCAAAGGTGGACATACTGGCTATTATGCAGGTGGCCGTAATGTTCTGGATGACCATTGTGTATGGTGGGAAGATATCGTCTAGTCGAAAGACAAAGAAAAGGAAAAAATTTGAATTGCGTTATTTATACAAAAACAACCTGCACCTTTATAGTGTACTGCACGGAGAACATGAACAGCAAGAACGGCCATACGTTGCCCACGGCCTGGCTGCTAGCGATTTCAAACCAGTGGATTGCGTTTGTTTGCCAGCTATCAGCAGCAACTGACCCCACCAAGCAAGCCGGCCGAAGTGGCCGTGCGGTTAAAGGCGCTGCAGTCTGGAACCGCAAGACCGCTACGGTCGCAGGTTCGAATCCTGCCTCGGGCATGGATGTTTGTGAGGTCCTTAGGTTAGTTAGGTTTAACTAGTTCTAGGGGACTAATGACCTCAGCAGTTGAGTCCCATAGTGCTCAGAGCCAGAGCCAGCCACCAAGCACCATAAAAACCGGCCACAAGAGAACAACAGTGCATCCGTAACGCTTCGCTACAAGTAAACACTACTCCACGGATACTAGTTGCCGATTTGCCTACCAATCACTAACTAGAGATAAGATGTTTCCTACCAGTCACCTACTAGAGTTATCTTGCAATCAGCTACGAGAGTAGCACCGGCAGTAGCGCCGGTCCAATCTATAGAAACCTAATTACATTCCCGATATGGCCGTCCATTGTGGCCGAGCGGTTCTAGGCACTTCAGTCCGGAACCGCGCTGCTGCTACGGTCGCAGGTTCGAATCCTGCCTCGCACATGGATGTGTGTGATGTCCTTAGGTTAGTTAGGTGGAAGTAGTTCTAAGTATAGGGGACTGATGACTCAGATGTTAAGTCCCATAGTGCTCAGAACCATTTGAACCATTCCAGATATGTGACGTTGGCAGCCTTCAGGTAACCGAAATATATGGCGTATAGTGGAAGACATTAACCAGCATCCAGCAGGGATGCTGAAGGGAACCACAGAGATAGTAATTTAGCTGTTTAAGTGCTGTAAAATACCCTTCGTAATACATGCAATTATTATATTTAAAATCTGTACCACCATATTGACCTTGATAATTTTTGACCACTTGCGTCCACTTTAGTGAACTTAGCACGTCTGCTATCACAGCGCCTGAGAAAAGACACAGCCTACACGAAAGAGCTCACGTAACGGCAAGATTAAGATAACGTTTCCTTAATCTACCGCGAGTTATGGCGGTTAAGAGCCACCTTGAAAGGAAATGGCTCTAACTAGACCGTCGCGTCTGGCGGGACGAGCAACGACGTCGGCACTTTTGAAGGCGGTGACGGGCAGCCTCACTTCATTCCGAGCGCCCTTGAAGCGGGCGCCGGCGAGAGGGCCTGTTTGCAAAAGAGCTGTCCCTTCCCTGCGACAGGCGCGCCACGCCGACGAGCGGCGGGTGTCAATAACAGTTTAGGCTGTCAGCGGGCGCGAAATTCAGGCTCCACCGAGCCTGATGTCATTAGGTGCCGCCGACACAGCCGGCGACGGTGGGGGCGGAGGAGACGGGGAGACGGAAGCGGCGTCTCTTTCCAGAAGAGCAGGGACCTCGCCGTCTCCTGCCACATCACACTGCGCCACGTCACGCAGGAGGGGCGGCCGACGTCGTCAGCTGCAATCGCATTTTCTTAGATTAGAGGCCGGAGACAAAGACGTTAATGGCATTTCATTGAGGCGTTGCAAAATAAGCGGGTACAGGCAAGAGATTATGAAAACCGCAGCATAAAATACTTATTGTTCTGCTGGCCGATATATATATATACAGGGTGAGTCACCTAACGTTACCGCTGGATATATTTCGTAAACCACATCAAATACTGGCGAATCGATTCCACAGACCGAACGTGAGGAGAGGGGCTAGTGTAATTGGTTAATACAAACTATAAAAAAATGCACGGAAGTATGTTTATTAACACAAACCTAGGTTTTTTTAAATGGAACCCTGTTAGTTTTGTTAGCACACCTGAACATATGAACAAATACGTAATCAGTGCCGTTTGTTGCATTGTAAAATGTTAATTACATCCGGAGATATTGTAGCCTAAAGTTAACGCTTGAGTACCACTGCTCCGCTGTTCGATCGTGTGTATCGGAGAGCACCGAATTACGTAGGGATCCAAAGGGAACGGTGATGGACCTTAGGTACAGAAAGACTGGAATAGCACATTACCCCTACATGCTAACACCTTTTTATTGGTCTTTTTCACTGACGCACATGTACATTACCATGAGGGGTGAGATACACGTACACACATGGTTTCCGTTTTCAATTACGGAGTGGAATAGTGTGTCCCGACATGTCAGGCCAATAGATGTTTAATGAGGTGGCCATCATTTGCTGCACACAATTGCAATCTCTGGCGTAATGAATGTCGTACACGCCGCAGTACATCTGGCGTAAAGTCGCCGCAGGCTGCCACAATACGTTGTTTCATATCCTCTGGGGTTGTAGGCACATCACGGTATACATTCTCCTTTAACGTACCCCACAGAAAGAAGTCCAGAGGTGTACGATCAGGAGAACGGGCTGGCCAATTTATGCGTCCTCCACGTCCTATGAAACGCCCGTCGAACATCCTGTCAAGGGTCAGCCTAGTGTTAATTGCGGAATGTGCAGGTGCACCATCATGCTGATGCCACATACGTCGACGCGTTTCCAGTGGGACATTTTCGAGCAACGTTGGCAGATCATTCCGTAGAAACGCGATGTATGTTGCAGCTGTTTGGGCCCCTGCAATGAAGTGTTTGTTGAAACACGCAACTGAACGTCGGAGGTTTCAAGCGTCAACTTTAGGTTACAATATCTCCGGATGTAATTAACATTTTACAATGCAGCAAACGGCACTGATTACGTATTTGTTTATATGTTCAGATGTGCTAACAAAACTAACGTGGTCCCATTTTAAAAACCGTAGGATTGTGTTAAAAATCATACTTCCGTGCATTTTTGTATGGTTTATATTAAACAATTACAGTAGCCCCTCTCCTCATATTCGGTCTGTGGAATCGGTTCGTCAGTATTTGATGTGGTTTACGAAATATGTCCAGCGGTAGCGTTAGGTCACTCACACTGTATATATATATATATATATATATATATATATATATATATATATATATATAGTGTGAGTGACCTAACGTATATATATATATATATATATATATATATATATATATAGATAGATAGATAGGCCGGCCGGTGTGGCCGAGCGGTTCTAGGCGCTTTAGTCTGGAACCGCGCGACCGCTACGGTCGCAGGTTCGAATCCTGCCTCGGCCATGGATGTGTGTGTTGTCTTTAGGCTAGTTAGGTTTAAAGAGTTCTAAGTTCTAGGGGACTGATGACCTCAGATGTTAAGTCCCGTAATGCTCAGAACCATTTGAACCATTTTTATATTTTCCATCAGAGTGTTTAGTAGAGAATCGTGTAAAAGTGTGTAGTAAATCGGTCAAGAACATTTCCTGGTTTTGGAAACATTTCTTTGCATAGTAGTACAGATAACACCTCGAATTGATTTTGAGTTCCTTTGCCTCATGGAGGATTAAAGTGAGTGTGAAGTTGGGAAGTTTAACAACTAGAGAGAAAGAGAATTGCTGTCAGGAAGCACCACTGAGAACTGTGAAACACTGGGGCAAACCATATTCAGTAAGAAATTCAAGGTTGGTGATAGTCTGGATTTGGTGGTACCAAGCACATTGCCGTTAGGAGTCACTAACCGCTGGACATAGTGCTGATTCGCAAGAAACAGTTGCAGAAGTAGACCTCCATTGCCATTATAATGACAGCTATCAACTGTACTTAATGTGATGGGAATGATGCTGGTATGGTATGCATCATGAACTGCAGATTGTGGAAAAACTGAAAATCGCAAATAAAAAAGGATGCTATTGTCACGTCAAAACAACAATCCACTGCAAATTGGAAGTCATGGTCGTCAATGAAATACAATGTAAAGCACTGCAAATATGATTACTACTGACAATAACGTGCAGCCACAACACAACTTATTTCACAAACGGAGAGAGCACCTTTTATGCAATAGTCTATTTTTCTGAATGCTGCTATTTATACAAACGTTTAAAAGTACAGAAAATTCGAGCAGTACACGCAAGGTACTTTGAGAACATTCCAGAAACGATGGATACTAAATAAAAATTAATGATTTAAACTGCCGATCCGCACATGACAATCTGGTACGCTAACCACTACGCCACACTCCTAAACCCACAACTTTCCGTAATATTTAATGTGCCATTAATGTATTTTTTCTTCGCATATTTCTGTTTATGAGTAGCTTACTTCGATTCTAAGTGCAGTACGTTTCGACTGCGCTGAAACGTACGTGTAGGAAACCTTTGGGATGAAACTAATGTCATTAGTATTTCTTACTTGTTTCGACGAATGAAATTAACTCTAAGGCAATGAAATACGTTACTAAATGAACAGTTCTCATTATGGTATAGCCTAAGACCACCTACTATAATTATACACTTGATAAGAAAAGATTGATTGAGTTGCGATGCCATGTTGTATTTCATACAAGTAGTGTGATTCGACCACCGAAAGTTGTTACACTAGTCATTACATAATATACACTCCTGGAAATGGAAAAAAGAACACATTGACACCGGTGTGTCAGACCCACCATACTTGCTCCGGACACTGCTAGAGGGCTGTACAAGCAATGATCACACGCACGGCACAGCGGACGCACCAGGAACCGCGGTGTTGGCCGTCGAATGGCGCTAGCTGCGCAGCATTTGTGCACCACCGCCGTCAGTGTCAGCCAGTTTGCCGTGGCATACGGAGCTCCATCGCAGTCTTTAACACTGGTAGCATGCCGCGACAGCGTGGACGTGAACCGTATGTGCAGTTGACGGACTTTGAGCGAGGGCGTATAGTGGGCATGCGGGAGGCCGGGTGGACGTACCGCCGAATTGCTCAACACGTGGGGCGTGAGGTCTCCACAGTACATCGATGTTGTCGCCAGTGGTCGGCGGAAGGTGCACGTGCCCGTCGACCTGGGACCGGACCGCAGCGACGCACGGATGCACGCCAAGACCGTAGGATCCTACGCAGTGCCGTAGGGGACCGCACCGCCACTTCCCTGCAAATTAGGGACACTGTTGCTCCTGGGGTATCGGCGAGGACCATTCGCAACCGTCTCCATGAAGCTGGGCTACGGTCCCGCACACCGTTAGGCCGTCTTCCGCTCACGCCCCAACATCGTGCAGCCCGCCTCCAGTGGTGTCGCGACAGGTGTGAATGGAGGGACGAATGGAGACGTGTCGTCTTCAGCGATGAGAGTCGCTTCTGCCTTGGCGCCAATGATGGTCGTATGCGTGTTTGGCGCCGTGCAGGTGAGCGCCACAATCAGGACTGCATACGACCGAGGCACACAGGGCCAACACCCGGCATCATGGTGTGGGGAGCGATCTCCTACACTCTCCGTACACCACTGGTGATCGTCGAGGGGACACTGAATAGTGCACGGTACATCCAAACCGTCATCGAACCCATCGTTCTACCATTCCTAGACCGGCAAGGGAACTTGCTGTTCCAACAGGACAATGCACGTCCGCATGTATCCCGTGCTACCCAACGTGCTCTAGAAGGTGTAAGTCAACTACCCTGGCCAGCAAGATCTCCGGATCTGTCCCCCATTGGGCATGTTTGGGACTGGATGAAGCGTCGTCTCACGCGGTCTGCACGTCCAGCACGAACGCTGGTCCAACTGAGGCGCCAGGTGGAAATGGCATGGCAAGCCGTTCCACAGGACTACATCCAGCATCTCTACGATCGTCTCCATGGGAGAATAGCAGCCTGCATTGCTGCGACAGGTGGATATACACTGTACTAGTGCCGACATTGTGCATGCTCTGTTGCCTGTGTCTATGTGCCTGTGGTTCTGTCAGTGTGATCATGTGATGTATCCGACCCCAGGAATGTGTCAATAAAGTTTCCCCTTCCTGGGACAATGAATTCACGGTGTTCTTATTTCAATTTCCAGGAGTGTATAATACCAAGTTGTAAAATAGGGTTTTTATGTGTACACCTTTTGGTGTAGACTTACTTGATAATTCGACATATGGTAAGTTTTGCTGAGCAACCTGATTTCTATAAGACAAAGTAGTCTCTATGAAGAATATAATTTTCATAATGTGAAAACATCTCTTCAGAAATGACTTTTCTAAGGGTCATGTGCTTAAAGCAAAACTTTTTGGGAACAACCATTTGAAATAGCTCCTTACGTATGTTGAAAAATTAGGGATCATTGGATTATTTTCACGTTCTGTTTCCATTTCGATTAATAAATTTGAGGTACTTAGTTTCAAACAAAGGAAATAAGATAAAAAAAAGGCAAACCTTGAGGAATCTAAATTTACTTAATAATTGTTGATAGGGAATCAGGAAGGAGTAACTGAGAAAGGCAAAAGTAGCAATACGAGACACTGCAGCAAGCAAGAATTCGCAATCAATTGAGAACCTAACTATCAATATTCACTTTTTAACTAAATACAACTATATTTTAGATTGAAATTATTATTTCGATTTTCAAACATCGACACAAAATACGTCACTTATTGTTTAAAACACTGTATGTCTTCAGTACTTTGTAAAAATAATACAGCAACATACCTACACTGATGGCCACAATGAATGCGATATACAACAAATGTTAAATTTTTATATAGTGCACTTTATGCTTGTACATGTATACCTAATAATGTTACGCACATCCAAGCATAAAGAACACTCCAAATCAATGTAATGTGTATTGATATTGCAGTCATCATGGCCATCAATATAAGTAGGCATGTGGGTAGCTTTCATAGCACGTGAAAGAAATACAGAGATTGAAATAATAAATGATTCACTCTGTAGAAATATTTAGAAATGAAAAATAATAATTTTGGTACCAAACATAGTACCATTTTAATCTAATTTAATTCATAACGTATTATTCAACAGAATGCGATTTGTAGAGGGACAAGTAATTAGTTCACTGGGAGCACAAACACCCCAGCAATTACTGCTGTTTGTATGTTGCACATTATGTGATAACTACCCTACAAAATTTTGTTTTTAATAATGCATAATTACAAAACTTTATATATTAATAAGATTTTATTGAGGTTAGTACAAAAGTAACAAGTCCAGACATTCACAGACTTTGTTGAATAGTCTGTCTCAGTTTACGGTTAATCAGTGTGTTCAGGTCACTTCAAACAACGGCTTCATATCTACGTATTTTTCCATTAGTCTTTCTAATGGCAATACTCAGAATGTTTCTTAAATATTTTAAAAAATTTGAATGATATCCAGTTGTGTGTATAGTTTTCGCTACTGAAGCAAAATATAGAGTAACAGACATGTTTCAGCTAAAAGTTTAATCTTGTAACGCTGATTTGGAGTCATATAGTTTAAATTATGACTTTCAGAAAATAAAGCTATGTAATTAATTTCAGGTGCATATTTACCATACTGGCACACATAGAAAATCACATATCAGAGTAGCATAGTAAGCCTCTACGACTATCAAAATAAAAGGACCTAACCCATTGATAAAGTCGAGTATCATGCGTTACATTATTTTATGTATTACGGGGTAAACACCCTTTAACAAAACATGCTCAGTTATAAGCGTCTATAGCCACAATGAATCCTCAAGTGCACATATGCATACTCTGCTATCGGACAATTGTAAATTATGAAGAGAAAGACCTATCCGTGGTAAAGAATGAATCATGGGAGAAGAGGAAGTTTGGATGCTCAAAAACTATGTATCACAGTAATGGCGATAGTGAGAGAGCGAAAAGCAGTGACGGATGAATTTTCAACTTCTTGCAAAAAATTTTGAGCGCGAAAATGTTTATGTATTCTCTGTTGCCTTCTATCGTCGTATCTAAAGCCGACATTTCTTCAACGGTTTTCCTGGTGTTTCGTCAGTGGGACTCGTTGGTATTGTCAAACGTATGTCCTCCAACGTCAGCTACCAGCGATGGAAGTCACACACGTGAAACTTCGGCTGAAGATCCTGAGTCAAAAGCCGACAGCCATCAGCAGTGGGCAGAAGCGGGGCGGGACTGACATTGCAATCCGCTTGTGCTGGTCAAACGGCATGCAAATTGTTAAAAAAACTAGAGACAGAAACTTAAAGGCGCCAGCAGTGAAGGGTGCAGATTTAACAGTGCCTTGCTAGGAGTTTACAAACCGTCAGCGGTGACCTTATCAGCGCATGACATTATGCTAGAGAAACTGAAGTTGCTGGAAAGGATTTGCGCGAGGGAAATCTACCAGGCCAAAGGAAACTTTAATAAAAAATCATAATTTTTTTTTCAAATTTTAATTTATAGAAGTTCACGAGTAATAGCAAAGATCGAAAAATTTTATTGACTTATACAAGTTGAACAAACTCTACCAAGCTATCAATAATCCTAACAGGACAGATGTTAACTGAAATAGAACACTTTAATTGAAATTCTTGCACAATGGTGAATTTAACAAACATAAAAGAAATTTCGACATAGTAGTTGGGAAGCCATATAAGTCTTCGTGTTCGGCTTCTTTTTTCCCCTCTCTTCTAAAAAATACGGCGTGCACACACTTTATTCAGCATGTAAACATCACTACAGATATTAGGATTTAGGGTATGATATGTTCGATAATACGCTTGCCATCATTGGCGATGACGTGGGGCAGACAAAGAGCGAAATTCTGCATGACCTGCTAAAGTGTCGGAATATTGATGCTGTCGATGATCTCAATTACTGTTTCCAGCTTAGCAATTGGTTTTGTGATTATTGTTGTTCATCTTTCTTTATCATAGCACCACATAAAGGAGGCGAATGTATTGAGGTCTGCAGAATATGGCAGCCAATCGAGGACCATGCCAATGGCCTCTTGGTACCCCAGAGTCAGAATGGGTCCTCATAGTGCTACTGACATCACTCTCCTGCATCGATGGGATCAAGCTCCATGTCTTGCATGGTCCACATCTTGTCGAAATCTGGGTCACTTTGTAACAGGGATGAAATCATCTTCCAAAGCCTTCATGTACTGTTCGGCAGACACCATCAAACCATTAAGAAACTGACAGGACTGACTGGACATTGCGCTCCCTCAGAGGGAGAAGAGACTTCTCGATCGTGAAATGAGGATTCTCAGTCTCCCAGATACTCCTGTTTTGATTATTGACGAACTCATCCGAATGAAAGTGTACTTCATCGCTAAGCCAAACCATATTCACATGAAAGTCCTGTTCGTCAGTTCTGTGGACAACAGTGTTGGCGAGACACAACCGCTCTTTCAAGGTCCCAGGACTTAATGGCTGATGGACTTAAATTTTTTAGGGAAAGAGATGCAGGTCTTCCACAACAATATATCGCAGTGTCTCCCGGTTGATTCCCACCGGTATTGCAGGTAGTCTGGTCGATTTCCTGGGGCTGGTACGAAACATAATGCGTGTCCTAACGATGTTTTCAGGCATTTTCATCCTTTGTGGATTACCGCCTTTGCCAACATTATCATCACAAATGCAACCTGTCTTCTAAAACTTACAAATCAAATTGTTGATTGGCAATTTATTTTACACGTCTGTCTGGATCACATAAATTATTACATCTAACTATATAAGGTGTAGCGAGATAGTAGGGGATCCTACCGTTAATTTATTTCTAAGGGTTTATTTTATTCACTTGTTACGGTCAAGCAATTTTCTCGTCCCACCGTCTGGCAACAGCAATTCCGCACCAGGGTGGGCAATCTCGATCACCCACCTCCCTCGTGTGCTAATGAGCAAACGCCACCTAGGATACGCTGAACTTATGTTAAGTTTCTCGCTGTTCTCATTTCTACTACTTCTCATTACCTTCGTCTTTCTCCGATTTACTCTCAAACCATACTGTGTACTCATTAGACTGTTTATTCCGTTCAGCAGATCATTTAATTCTTCTTCACTTTCACTCAGGATAGCAATGTCATCAGCGAATCGTATCATTGACATCCTTTCACCTTGTATTTTAATTTCACTCCTGAACCTTTCTTTTATTTCCATCATTGCTTCCTCGATGTACAGATTGAAGAGTAGGGGCGAAAGGCTAAAGCCTTGTCTTACACCCTTTTTAATACGAGCACTTCGTTCTTGATCGTCCACTCTTCTTATTCCCTCTTGGTTGTTGTACATATTGTAAATGACCCGTCTCTCCCTATAGCTAACCCCTACTTTTTTCAGAATCTCGAACAGCTTGCACCATTTTATATTGCCAAACGCTTTTTCCAGGTCGACTAATCCTATGCAAGCGTCTTGATTTTTATTTAGCCTTGCTTCCATTATTAGCCGTAACGTCAGAATTGCCTCTCTCATCCCTTTACTTTTCCTAAAGCCAAACTGATCGTCACCAAGCGCATTCTCAACTTTCTTTTCCATTCTTCTGTATATTATCCTTGTAAGCAGCTTCGATGCATGAGCTGTTAAGCTGATTCTGCGATAATTCTCGCTTTTGTCAGTTCTTGCCGTCTTCGGACTTGTGTGGATGATGCTTTTCCGAAAGTCAGATGGTATATCGCCTGACTCATATATTCTACACACCAACGTGAATAGTCGTTTTGTTGCCACTTCCCCCAATGATTTTAGAAATTCTGATGGAATGTTATCTATCCTTTCTGCCTTATTTGACCGTAAGTCCTCCAAAGCTCTTTTAAATTCCGATTCCAATAGTGCATCCCCTACTCTTCTACATCGAATCCACTTTCTTCTTCTATCACATCAGACAAATCTTCACCCTCAAAAAGGCTTTCAATGTATTCTTTCCACCTATCTGCTCTCTCCTCTGCATTTAACAGTGGAATTCCCGTTGCACTCTTAATGTTACCACCGTTGCTTTTAATGTCACCAAAGGTTGTTTTGACTATCCTGTATGCTGAGTCTGTCCTTCCGACAATCACATCTTTTTCGATGTCTTCACATTTATCTTGCAGCCATGTCGTCTTAGCTTCCCTGCACTTCCTATTTATTTCATTCCTCAGCGGCTTGTATTTCTGTATTCCTGATTTTCCCGGAACATGTTTGTACTTCCTCCTTTCATCAATCAACTGAAGTATTTTTTCTCTTACCCATGGTTTCTTCGCAGCTACCTTCTTTGTATCTATGCTTTCCTTCCCAACTTTTGTGATAGCCCTTTTTAGAGCTGTCCATTCCTCTTCAACTGTACAGCCTACTGCGCTATTCCTTATTGCTGTATCTATAGCGTTAGAGAGCTTCAAACCTATCTCGTCACTCCTTAATACTTCCGTATCCCACTTCTTTGCGTATTGATTCTTCCTGACTAATGTCTTGAACTTCAGCCTACTCTTCATCACTACTAAATTGTGATCGGAGTCTATATCTGCTCCTGGGTACGCATTACAATCCAGTTTCTGATTTCGGAATCTCTGTCTGACCATGATGTAATCTAATTGAAATCTTCCCGTATCTCCCGGCCTTTTCCAAGTATACCTTCTCCGCTTGTGATTCTTGAACAGGGTATTCGCTATTACTAGCTGAAACTTTTTACAGAACTCAATTAGTCTTTTTCCTCTTTCATTCCTTATCCCAAGCCCATATTCTCCTGTAACCTTTTCTTCTACTCCTTCCCCTACAACTGCATTCCAGTCGCCCATAACTATTAGATGTTCGTCGCCCTTTACATACTGCATTACCCTTTCAATATCCTCATACACTTTCTCTATCTGTTCATCTTCAGCTTGCGACGTCGGCATGTATACCTGTACTATCGTTGTCGGTGTTGGTCTGCTGTCGATTTTGATTAGAACAACCCGATCACTGAACTGTTCACAGTAACACACCCTCCACCCTACCTTCCTATTCATAACGAATCCTACACCTGTTATACAATTTTCTGCTGCTGTTGATATTACCCGATACTCATCTGACCAGAAATCCTTGTCTTCCTTCCACTTCACCTCACTGTCCCCTACTATACCTAGATTGAGCCTCTGCATTTCCCTTTTCAGATTTTCTAGTTGCCCTACCACGTTCAAGCTTGTGACATTCCACGCCCCGACTCGTAGAACGTTATCCTTTCGTTGATTGCTTTCTTACTATGTCAACACAAATCACTCTGACTGGGACAGGAACGTCCACTACATCACGTCAGCATATAAAAACCTTGACCATGAATCAACTGGACATTCCCCTTATGAAGCGGTATATGGCCGACCTATGAATTCGCCTTTTGAGATTGACAAACTGCCGGCTGGAATGATGTCTAAAGGCGTGAAAGGTTTGGCACGTCGTTTAAAAGCCATTTGGAAGAAAGTAAGAGGGAACAATGCAAAAGCTACGGACCAGCAGATAAAGAGGAATAATGAGGAAGCCAAAATACCCGAGTACAAGGTAGAAAATGTAGTTATGTTACGCAATCCTGTAGTAAAAAAGGGGAGAACAAAGAAATTTACACCTAAGTATGAAGGACCGTACCTTATCATGCGGCTTACTTCGCCGGTAAATGCAAAAATTCAGTTAGCAGAACGCACAGTGTTCATTCATTGCGACGGGTTATAGTTCAATAAGGGTTCCGAGCCACCCCTGCTCGACAGTGAAACAGGGCCTGTTACACCAGTAGCCCCAACCAAGAAGCCAAGAAAGAAGGTAGTGAACCGCCTAGAGTGCAACCTAGGTATGCTCTAAGGTCAAAACATTCCTATGGTTTACGCTTCAGGGACTAAATCCAACATGCCATGTTATTAACTGGAAAAGCCTTTAGTGAAGCAAGAGAACTAACTGACGGGAAACCGCCGTCGTTGCTACTATGTATTTCCTTATGTTGTGCATTGTAAGAATGTTAGTGCTAAGTATTCGTAAGTATTGGCAACCATTGGTATTAGAATTTAGGATGTTATGTTAATGGAAGCGACTGGAGTTCTTGTAATCAGTTTGTCTTACATCATTTAATGTCTCCAGTAATTTTGTAGCAGTAAAGAACAGGAAACGCAGACACTTATTAGTAACGGAATTAAAGGGTAAAGTTGTCTTTGTGGATAGAACATGCAGAGTTAAGAATGAATTAATACTGTATATGTCAAATGTGTTCATGGCTATGAGCACTATGGGACTCAACTGCTGAGGTCATTAGTCCCTTAGAACTTAGAACTAGTTAAACCTAACCAACCTAAGGACATCACATACATCCATGCCCGAGGCAGGATTCGAACCTGCGACCGTAGCGGTCTTGCGGTTCCAGACTGCAGCGCCTTTAACCGCACGGCTCAAATGTGTTCATACTTGACCTGATGACTCAGTGGATAGTGAACAGAAACAGGTGTTAAAGCTATACGATGAAAATATGTTCGTATCACATATTCATAACTGTCGTTAGCTTAAGATCAGTGACAACATGCTGCCATCTACGTACAGTTTGAAATACGCCATAGTACATTTATGTTTATACGAAGTGATCACACCACGATAGTAAAAATGTTAAAGAGGGAAAAACAGCTGGGACATCAGGTTAGAGAGACCATGGTTTCAATTAGGGAGAATACATCTAAGATAAACATCAAATATATTACTTTGAAAGTAAAAGGACTCCTCCCTAAGTGCTATTTCATTGTTCACCTAACATGCCTCCAGAGAAACCACAAGGTAAGCTTTGGATACTACGTGTTTCTGCATGTCAAATGCAAAAGAGAAAGTCACGCAGTCAATGCCAGACAAGACCGCCGCTCATGTTTGTTTACAGACCGTAAGCCTCGCCCTTCCCCATCGTCTTATGACGCTCCAGCTTACCCCTCACTCCATCTTCCGCACAGGCCACTCCGCCAAGTGAGCGGCCATTAGAGTTCCACCTCCCCCCTCCCCCCCCCTTTCCTACACACTGCACTGTGACACGATGTATCCTGCTCCCACGTCTACCGCTGGTGCAAGCAGCGTCTGCAACTCTCCCCCACCACCACCTCTTAGCTGCTAGGACTGACCTCTTGTCTTCCCCCAGCACTGAGACACTCCAGCCCCCACCCCCTCGCCCCCCTCTAACGCCTTTCTGCAGCGTGGATCAAGCCCCCATGCTATGCTTTCGTACATTCTTACGGTTGTAGTGTGAACAGTAAATCCAAGAAAATAGTTATGAAAATAAAATGGTTCAAATGGATCTGAGCACTATGGGACTTAACTTCTGAGGTCATCAGTCCCCTAGAACTGAGAACTACTTAAACCTAACTAACCGAAGGACATCACACACAGTCATGCCCGAGGCAGGATTCGAATCTGCGACCGTAGCGGTCGCTCGATTCCAGACTGTAGCACGTAGAACCGCTCGGCCACACCGGCCGGCATGAAAATAAACCCAACAACCTAATATTGCCCTACCGATTTTACTAGTTTTGCCCAGGGATAGAAATCTATTCGAGTCATGTATTTGAATTTTTAGCAAAGAACAAGAATGAGAGAAAAAAATAGTTTTTTAGTGTAAACACTGCCCAATCCACCCAGATAGGAGACTTTGGGATCTCAACTTGGCCTCCAACTACATTGTATTGCCACTTTCGCGGTTAATAAACAGATCTATATGCCGTGATATTTATTCCGTTAAGTGACCGCTGTACGGGAAACATGTCAGCCAAATGGATAGAGTTCGAAATGCCATCGTATAATACAGTGAAGTAGAGTAAAAACCAAGTTAATGTTAACCCTTTGAGTACTGCAGATGAGATCTGCCGCGGCGTTCCATTTTGCCACGGGGTTTCGGGCGTTGTTTGCCGCTGAAGTGGGTTTTCCCGTGGGCCGTGCAGACGGCATTCGCCGTGCGGCCTGGCCGGTACTTCACTCCTAATGACGGCTTATACCGTAGCCGGTTCCACTGCCTGTGGGCCTGCGGACGTCAATAGCCGCTCAGGGCTGCATGCCTGCCCGTCGCAAGTCCTTTTATCCCGTGCACTCCCTGGGGTGGATGTACCCTATTTATTGTTCTGTGCCGCTGTCCCTGCTATCTGGGAAACACTCTGCTACGGACTTTGCAGTTGCTGTTCGACATTCGTGCTAGCTGGTTCGTGTGATCTGCATTCTGCTTATGTCGTGTCGTTTAGCTATCGGCTGTTTCATTAGGATTTTTAGAGTGCTGCCACTTTTGAGTTCCACAGACAAATGGCACATAGGCGTCGTTGCACTGACGAAGAGATACTGGGGATACTGATAAGGAGTGACAGTGACAGAGAGTGTGGCATCTTCAATGAGTGTAATGTTGATGAAGATTCATCAGAAGAAGTACTTCTATGTACTTCAGTTAGTAGAGCTCGCTGGGACAGTTCTTCATCAGATTCTGAAAGTGAAGTCGAATCGATCCGTAAAAGGCCACGCCATAGTGAGAATGAGAAATTTGACTGGCAAAAATGTGATTTCAGTCCAGAACTTCATGCATTTGATGACTTATTTTCAGGACATAATTGCCAACTAGCGCCTGATTCAAGCGTTCTGTCCTTTTTCATGCTATTTCAATCAGAAGATCTGTTGAAATTATTACCACTTGAAACAAACCAATTTTTCACTTTCACCATGGCAAATACGTCGGAATCAGTTTGTTCTCTACTATCCACCTGGAAAGGTACAGGTTTTGAGGAAATGTATAGCTTCATTGGTATTTGGTTCTCATGGCTCGTGTTAAAAAGTTGAGAGTAACGGGTACATTGGTCCAGAGATGTACTTCTGACTACTCCAATTTTTGGTGAAGTTATGCCTTGTGACCGTTTTATGTTACTTTTAAGAACGTTGCATTTTAGTAACAACTCGGCCAATCGTGGAGACGACAGTTTGCTTAAAATTAGGAAAATAATTGATACAGTATGTGTGGCGCTCCGCAGTACATTTAATCCATAAAGAAATCCCTGTGTCGATGAAAGTATATAATTTTTCAAAAGTCGCTTTTCTTTTAAACAATACATTCCTTCGAAACGCAGTAGATTTGAAATCATATCATTCGTGTTATGCGACAGTAAAACTGGACACGTCTTGTATTTCATTGTATTCAAAATGGTTCAAATGGCTCTGAGCACTATGGGACTTAGAAGTCCCCTAGATCTTAGAACTACTTAAACCTAACTAACCTAAGGAAACCACACACATCCATGCCCGAGGCAGGATTCGAACCTGCGACCGTAGTGGTCGCGCGGTTTCAGACTGTAGCGTCTAGAACCGCTCGGCCACATCGGCCGGCTAGTCATTGTATGTACAGCACAACAACAGAAATTGAAGATCATAATTTGGAGAAATCTGGTGGTATTGTGACCACTCTACTGAAGTCATACCTCGAACGTGGACATACTCTGTATGTCGACAATTGGTATACAAGTGCATCCTAGTTCCTCTGGCTTCACAACCAGAGAACAGCAGCATGCGGTACTGTACGCAGGAACAGAGGCAACTTTCTGAAGCTACAAAAGGAACTGAAAACAGGAGAAGTTGACTTTATATCAACTGACGTAATACTTGCCATCAAGTGTTGCGATAAGAGAGTAGTGTTCATGCTGACTACCTGCAACACTACAGAAATGTGTGACACGGGAAAGACAAACAGGACATGTGGCGAAAAGGTAATGAAGCCGCAATGTGTTGTTGATTACAATGCAAATCTGGGAGCAGTAGACGACACCGATATGCTATTAAGCTCTGTTGCATCTGTGCATAAATCTGTTAAATAGCACAAAATTTTTTTTTTCATGTCGTGGACCTTTGTATTTTGAATGCTCACACTCTTCACAGATCGGTGACAGGGAGCAAAATATCATTAGCAGATCTTCATTTATGTGTGGTATGAGAACTTGTGCAAAAATTTGCTACAGAACAGAGAAGAGATAGGAAAGGAAGACTCTCTGATGACGAGAATCCTCTTACCTTTACTGAGAGGAACTTCCCAAGTGACCAGTTCAAGAAACGCGTACTATGGCGCAGTCTGCTCGAAACAGAATGCGCGTCAAGAAACGAAATGTTGATGCAAAACATGCAGTGTACCTTTTTGGGTATACCCATGTTTTGAAACATACCACAAACAGAAGAACTTTTAGCCAAGCAGCTACAGCTGGAAGATGAAATGAAGCCCTTACTTCTCAAAAAAGTTACTTGAAAATAAAAAAAAATAAAAAAATTAATTTTTTTTGTAACTCCGCCATTGCCGTCCAAAGCCCGGATGAGAGAGAAAGATGAGAAATGAAACCGTGCAAAAAAAAAAAAATCTGCGAATTATCTGAGTTTGAAGAACCTCTCCAGATGAAATACTTTGCTGAAAAACACCTTATGTACGATCTTGTGAAATATCCATTCTGCGTTCACAAACAGACTGGATGCTTCAAATGTTCATACAGAAGGTGCAAAAACAAACTTTATACAAATTTATGGATTCTTCCATAACTTATTGGTAGAAGTTAAACTTTGAACTTAGTGCAAATATCATTAATTAAACAAAAAATTCTAGCTTTGTTATTACTACAAAACTGTAGCCTGGGTTGTGGTAAAAGATATTTATTTAAGCAGTGACTAGTTTCGAGTGAATTCCATTTTCAAACCACCAAGTAAAACAAAGACAGTGACAACCACATTACAGCTGTTAACAAAACCATAGAAAGTGAATAGCTATTGATATGCCATGGTTTTATTAAGTGCTATAATTTGATTGTCACATTCCTTTTTGACATGGTTGCTTGAAAATGGGCTTCCTCCGATATTAGTCGCCGTGTAAATAAATATGTGTTATCCCAACCCAGGCTACAATTTTCTAGTAATATTCAGTAACAGAATGCTGTCCTATTTTTCCAGGACACTGGATTTGTAAAAAAGTTCTAGGCCTACACTTGGAAAGGGCGTCTTGGCACACCTTGGTCAGTTGTACACACTCGCCCGTTTCTGAAGAACAAAAGGTCATTAGGAATTAAAGGTGACATTTAAATAGGAAACTTGAGTATTTCCTTATCTAATTCTTGAACAAAAGTTATAAATCATCGTTTATTTCTACTGTACAATAACAATTGTGTCCCATATAAAAAGAATTCTCTAGTAATATTCAGTAACAGAATGCTGTCCTATTTTTCCAGGACACTGGATTTGTAAAAAAGTTCTAGGCCTACACTTGGAAAGGGCGTCTTGGCACACCTTGGTCAGTTGTACACACTCGCCCGTTTCTGAAGAACAAAAGGTCATTAGGAATTAAAGGTGACATTTAAATAGGAAACTTGAGTATTTCCTTATCTAATTCTTGAACAAAAGTTATAAATCATCGTTTATTTCTACTGTACAATAACAATTGTGTCCCATATAAAAAGAATTCAGAAGTGAATTTTTGATTTAGAAGTTTCCTTGGGGATTATTTATTGGGTTAATTCTCTCAAATTATAGAGATTAGCTTCAAAAGTGTGTCTTTGGATCCAGACACTTTCCTCGACGGTTGTTTGTGGGCGAATTATTGCGCTAGTACAAAAGAACGTCAACGTTTGGTCGTTGCGGATTCTACAGCGTATACATCGTACGTTGCGTACAAAAATGTGATAATTAAAGAACAATATTGCCAAATAAAACACAGATGTATACTAAGACCTTACGACGATTCTCAAGAACTAATTGCAAATGAAAGAAAGCCTCTCATAAGGAGTTACATGTTAGCAGCGTCAGCAGTTTCAGAGAACATTAGGTCTGTCGAGCAATTCATCGCCAGATTCAAAATTATCGAATAAGTATTCAGATATCCTGCGTTTATTTGTAATGTCGGCGATGACACTAACTGCGAGACTGTCGCGGCCGCCGTGGTTCCAGAAATACTCAGGCCAGGGCGAGGACGGCCGAGTGGAGAGCTCAGGCACACACAGCAGTCCGCGGAAGTGGCTTCCAGCGCAGGTACACAGATTAGGGGGGCCCCAAGGGTAGGCTTGACACGGCCAGCCGTACGCTCCGGGGCAGCACTCAAAGGGTTAATTCAGAATAACAGTTCTACCTGCATATCCTACTGTCAATCTCAGAAGTTGTTAATCCCGAGTTTCAAGTAAACGATATTTGAGAGAACCAGGTTGTCATTACAACTCACGCAGAAGTATAAAATTCATAAATTATGTACATTTTAGAAGAACAGAGTATCTAGGTGAGCAAATGAATCATGATAGTTCCACGAACTTTAACGATTTATCAGAGCCCCTGGAGAAGAAGATCCTTCATGAATAACTGTCGTGAACGACATAAGTTAGGTCTGGGAGAAATTTAGTGACCACCCAGAGGAACCTACTCAGCGCGTCGCAAGGACGCACCCGGTCTCCACGTACCTCTCAGTCGTTTTTATAAGGAAACGTCATCCGCATATGGCCTCACTGCAAAATATTGACGAAGAATAATTAATCCTGTTCACCAGTTATTGTGCCAATGAAATTACATACACTCTCATAAATAGGGGGCTCCGTCGAGGAACCCCAGTTCGACTTCAGTCTGTTTCAAAGGCTGCGTTCATATTTAGTTTCGTCGTTGTTTACGTTATTATATATGTTAGTACCTCCATATTATTTTCGTCTAAAACCATTTACTACTTTGTCTTTTGTAGGTAGTAGTGCCCGGCATGACGAAAAGCCTTATGAAAGTCTATGAAAACGAATCATATTTTTGCTGTTGTTACAGATGTTATCGTTATTACATCCCTATGCTCAGCTAAAGTTTGGATTATACTTCTTCAGGAATTGCAGAGTGATGATTATCTTGTGGAATCTAGTCTTTCCTTTGTTGCTCTGACTACTATGTTATTATAATAAATTTAATAATGCGAAGGCCTGTTTCTTAACTGCCAATTGCTTCTTTTTTTTCTTTTTGTAATGAACACTGGCTTCCTCTACTTGAACACTTTCGATGGTTTACTTTTGCACTGTGTTTCGTTGGGTATCTGTGTTAAAACATTGCTGTCAATTTCCCAGTATGCCCTACAAAAATCTCTTTCTTAAGCCATCGAGCTCTGGTGATTTGTTCATCGGCGGTTTGCTTACGAGACAACTCCTTCTTACTAAAAATCAGTCAACATTGTTTCTTGCAGTTAGCTCTGCGTCTATTGCCGGACATTCCCAAAAACACACGTTTCTCAGGTGCATTGCGTTACCACCTAGTGCCAAGTACCTCTGTGACCTCAGTAGTCATTACACATCGCGAGAGAGGAGAATGTGGCGTTCCGCCTACAGGAAAATTAAAGAGGCCTTTGGAGAAAAGAGAATCAACTATATGAATATCAAGGGCTCAGATGGAGAACTAGTTCCAAGCATAGAAGAGAAAGCAGAAAGGCGGAAGGACTATATAGAGAGTCTATACAAGGGCGATGTAGGTGATGCTTAGGAAATTATATTAGGAAAGCAGAATAACTGAAGGGCAATATTATGGAAATGTAAGAGGGCGTAGATGAAGATGAAATGCGAAATATGAAGTACTTGACAGAGCACTGAAAGACTTAAATCATAGAAAGCCCCAAGAGTAGACAACATTCCATTGGAACTACAGATAGCCTTGGCAGAGCCAGAACTGACAAAACTCGACCGTCTTTTGAGCAAGTTGTATGAGACAGGTGAAATGCCCTCAGACTTCAAGAAGAATACAATACTTCCAAAGCAGTTGTTGACAGGTGTGAAAATTACCGAACTATCAGTTTCATAAGTCTCGGCTGCTAAATACTAATACGAATTCTTTGCAGACGATTGGAAAAACTGGTAGAAGCCGACCTCGGGAGAGATCAGTTTGGATTCTGTAGAAACGTTGGAACACGTGAGGAAATTCTGACCCGACGAATTATCTTACAAGATAGATTAAGGAAAGTGAACGTTTCGAACACTTGTAGTTTAGAGAAAGTTTTGGTTAATGTTGTTCAAATGTTCAAATGTGTGTGAAATCTTATGGGACTTAACTGCTAAGGTCATCAGTCCCTAAGCTTACACACTACTTAATCTAAATTATCCTACGGACAAACACACACATCCATGCCCGATGGAGGACTCGAACCTCCGCCGGAACATTTGACAATGTTGACTGGATTATTCTCCACCAAATTTTTTAGGTGGTAGGGGTAAAATACAGGGAGTGAAAGGCTTCAATTTGTACAGAAAACAGATGGCAGTTATAAGAGCCGATTGACACGAAAAGGAAGCAGTGGTTGGGAAGGGAGTGAGGTAGGGTTGTAGCCTATCCCTGATATTATTCAATCTGTATATTGAGCAAGCAATACAGGAAACTAAAGAAAATTTTGTAGTAGGAATTAAAATTCATGGACAAGAAATAAAAACTTTGAGGTTAGCTGATGGCATTGTAATTCTGTCGGAGACAGCAGAGGACCTGGGAGAACAGTTGAGCGAAATGAACAGTGTCTTGAAAGGAGGACATAAGATGAAATTCAACAAAACCAAAACGAGGGTAATGGAATGTAGTAAAATTATGTCAGGTGATGCCGCGGGAATTAGATAAGGGAACGAGATACTTAAAATAGTAAATGAGTTTTGCTTGGAATGTAGTAAAATTATATCAGGTGACGCCGAGGGAATTAGATTAGGGACGAAGATACTTAAAGTAGTAAATGAGTTTTGCTTATTGGCAAGCAAAATAATTGAAGATGGTCGAAGGAGAGAGGATATAAAATGTAGACTGGCAATAGCAAGGATAACGTTTCTGAAGAAGAGAAATTTGTTAACATCGAGTGTTGATTTAAGTGTCAGGGAGTCTTTTCTGAAAGTATTTCTATGGAATATAACCATGTAATGAAATTAAGCATGGACGATAACTAGTTTAGACAAGAAGAGAATAGAAGCTTTCGAAATGTGGCGCTACAGAGGAAAACTGAAGATTAGATTGGTATATCCCGTAACTAATGAGGAGCTACTGAACTGAATTAGGTAGAAGAGGAATTTGTGGCACAACTTGAATTAGGGATCGGTTGATAGGGCTTCAAGGGGTTACCAGTTTAGTATTGGAGGGTAGCGTGGAGGGTAAGAATCGTAGAGGGAGACGAAAAGATGAAAACACTAAGCAGATTCAGAAGGATGCAGTCGGTAGTTACTTGGAGAAGAAGAAGCTTGCACAGAATAGAGTAGCATGGTGAGCTGAATCAAACCAGTCTTTGGACTGAAAACCACAACCACGATAACATCTTTAAGCCTATGGAAACCCTATTAACGTTTAAGCTCTAAAAGTATATACTCGCAGCTTTTAGGTAACTTTGCAGCTCACATGTAATTCATTAATGGAAGAATAAAGAAAGCAATGAAAGGATGAGTAGATACTGGGACCCCAGCACAAGTCCTATGTTTTCATTCTGTGTTAATTCCATTGCGACATGGTGATGTTCCTTGCCACATTTTATTTGACGCAACATTACTATGTGACTCTCTGTATAGTAACAAGCGTGTTCAGCTAATAATGTAAGAAGGTCCGATGGTGACAGAGTAGATCTATCGAAATCGGTTGTAGTAATAAAAAGGACTGCTAGAGATTTTGGCATACTTAATTCTACCAGAATAAAATAGCGTATGTGTTAGACTCTGGTCGTGATGTACCTAGCTTCCTTGTGTCTATTTGAAACGTTTCAATATCCTGTCCACACAGTGTCTCCCATATACTGATCGACTTCTGTCTCTGCCCCATCTTCTGTCCAGTCCTAATTTTGACCTGACTCCATGTGTCTTGACTTGGTTTTGCGTTGATCCTCCTTTTGAGGGCAATCGTTCGTCGATCCTGTATCTTGGTACTGTCATCTATGTGTATGTGTCTGTTTGCCGTTGTTTGTCGTCCTTTGGCGGGGCCAAACTTTCTCCGATGTTGCTGTCCTTTTTTTCAAAAATGGTTCAAATTGCTCTAAGCACTATGGGACTTAACATCTGAGGTCATCAGTGTCCTAGACTTAGAACTACTTAAACCTATTAACCTAAAGACATCACACACACCCATGCCCGAGGCAGAATTCGAACCTGCGACCGTAGCAGCAGCGCGGTTCGAGACTGAAGCGCCTAGAACCGCTCGGCCACAACGGCCGGCTGTCCTTTTTTTCTTTCTCCGTCACTGACCTCAGCTTTTCACCCATTGTAGGAACTTTTATCTCACCGACTGATGTGAAAGCGTCCTCCTTTTATTTGTTTTTGACACCTCTTTTGGCAACTACTCGGGATGCTCCTATAAGTGATACCCTCTGTCTTATGTTGACAATCTTTGCGGGGTATTGAAAGTTTCTTGTCTGTGACTCTTCCAAGTCACTTGTTACGGTGTCTTTTTTTCTTTGTTGTACTCTCCTTCTGTCGTTTTCTTTGTGTTGCCTCTTCTGGTTTTTCTATAACGTCGGATAGCGCCGTGTTAGTTTCTCCACCTATTGCTTGTCCTACTGTACGTCTTCTGGCGACAGATACTCAGAATTGATTTCCAAGGATGGGTTAAAGTAGTTGTGGTATTCTTAGTTACGATATCAGAGTTTGTTCACGAATCGTCGAGTGAATTTAACACGTTTGGAGTGATAACTTAAGCAATTTCTGAGCTATCTGTCTTATATCACCTGCTCACGGTGTCCACACACACACACACACACACACACACACACACACACACACACACACACACACACACGAAGGGATATGCTTCAGTAACTCAAATTTGAATTGTCTTAGGCCATTCAAGATTATTTTTCGGCAGTGTTTTGTAATGACTCTTCCATATCTGTGAAGTACAGAAAGCATTCCCTAAGCAGGAATTTCGAAAGGGAGTTCGAATATTGTAATTCTTCTGATACTGAGTCCAGCAGGAGTAACGAGGACGTCATCGCTAACTGTACCACCACTGTGCTTAAAAAGTACAATGGTCAACGAAGTTTTTCGAATTCTCAGTTTCTTGTGATTTTTTATTTTTTATTTGCTGATATCAAAACAGAAACAGGTTTTGTTCCCATGCTCTTGTTTCCATGCAGTAAAAAAATTTCCATTTCAGGTGTTTGTGGTTGCTTTAATTACTTACATGCTCATGTTGTGCACAAGTTTAAAATATTTCAATTTTTTTTTCTTTCCAATCTGATGTCATTCATCATTGCTAAGAAGAGACGTCAAAGTAAGAATCATCCAGGCAATTCCTGCTACACTTCTTGGTACTACACACTTCTTCGTCAAAAGCTGAAGCACTTGTGAGGCAAGCTTATAGTGTGTACTTTGGACTTCCACTTGGCGGCCGGAGTGGCCAAGCGGTTCTAGGCGCTACAATCTGGAACCGCGCGACCGCTACGGTCGCAGGTTCCAATCTTGCCCCGGGCATGGATGTGTGTGATGTCCTAAGGTTAGTTACATTTAAGTAGTTCTAAGTTCTAGGGGACTGATGACCTCAGCAGTTAAGTTCCATAGCGCTCAGAGCCTTCCACTTGGCAACCATGACAAAACATAGGCCCCACATACCATAAGTCACAACGGTGAAAAATGCTGCGTGACAGGAAAGCGTAAGGGTTTACCTTCCAATATCCCCGTGTCCTGGCAAGAAACAGTGGGTCACACAAGTGTCTCTTATTTTTTTTTTTTTTTTTGGTTGATGCGAAGGGAAATTGTGGGATAAACTGATCTAAAATCTCCTATCGTAATATCCCGTCGTCAGTCAGACCTACTATACACTATATACGGTTTTTACTGAATTTATTCCATCTACGGTTGCGGATAGCGACCAAAATTCGGAGACAGTTGATAAAAGTGTCTTTGACGTGTATTCTTTTACTCCCTCACAGTCTTGAGCTTCTCACCAGTTAAGGCAGTCTGAACTGCGTGAGCTGTGCGTGATTGGGCTGCAGCTGAAGTGTTAGCCTCTAGATCATAAAAATAGTGTGTGCTGATTGAGTTATAATGTAAAAGTGTCTTATTGCCGAAGCGCGAAGATGTCTTTCTTCCATATTTTACACAGGAAAATTATTGTTATAAAATGTCGGGTCTTCTCCAGTAGTTACGGATTACATTTTACAATCCGCATGACTGGAGTTCATTTGTAACAGTTCAAATCAATGTTTGAAATGTTTATTCTGTGTATTTATGGCAAAAGTATAAAGAACCGACGACTGTGATTAACCTATTAAAATACCAGGTGCTGAACTGAACAATATGCACAGACTTAAAAATAATTAATTTGCTGCTAGGATAACAGAGAGGATTACAAAATATCCCAGTTTTCTTTGTATGCGGTTCAGCCGAGCACGAGGCAATCACTGGAACCAGAAGGAATGGGACTCTGCAAGGCTGTATGCCAAATATTGTCAACGACCCTCTAGAAAATATCATTTTCCATTCACTCCACATGAAACTGGGGACGATGAATGCTTTCAACATACAGGCAGTGCACTTCGATCTTTGCCCCTTGAGAAGATCAGGGCATGAGTGTTTAATGAATGCCAGATTGGCCACTTGTAAATGATAAAGAATTTATCAGAAGATGACGATCAAGAGAAGGCCTGCACGAGTGTCTTTCGTGGCGGCAATGGAAAGCTTTCTTTGTAATAAAAAAGCTGATATCTATGAGAGTCTCATAGCAGATATGTTTTGAGCATTTCAGAGATGTAATATGAGTGGGAAACTCCCTTTCCTGTACAGTGACCTTGAGAAATTTCCTAAACACCTAACAGACGTCACTGACCAGCAAGGCGAAGTTGCGTCAGGAACTCAAATTATTGTAAGCGCGAGACGAAGGAGCAAAGCAGTCATCATCGGGCAAGGTAACTACAAGTGTTTCTTGGGACTGCCACTGTGTGGTGCCAACAGATTGAGCTAGTACAGAGAAAACCGTAAGAGGTCAAAAAGAACTAACACGACAAGTTGTCCAGGAACATGCTTCTGCTAAGCAACAAGGCGCTCACTCGAAGTTGACCCCTTGTAGAAGATGTCATACATTGAGGACGTGTAAATTTCTAATGGACAGGGAATGTAATCTTTTGATGACTTCTTAAGACATGGGATACTTGAAACACACGTGTCTTCGAAAAAAGTTGTGATACAAAATCAAACGAATGTTCACTGCTAACAGTCACGTTAATCAGGAAACATTCTAATACATCACTATACATGGTATTAAACGATTCATTGGTGCGTTTGTGTCCCTTTTGCAGTGAAGAACATGGTAATCGTCCATTTTACAATGAAGAAAACATGATAATCGTTATGATCAATGAGAAAATGACTAGAGATTAACATTTCGAGTGAAATTTGATCACTACCTTAGTTGCAGCAATAAATTTTTTGAACGAGGTTACTTGACAACTGAAATACTGGGATGTACAGACAAGTTCAGTGTAATCTGTAATCTTGGTTCTGTCTGAACGTTTAGAATAAGATCATGTTGAACTCAGATTCTAAAACTATTGCAGTTACTAAGATTCGAGTTCTGACTTTTCAGGTATGCACTACACAAGTTATCCGGTAATGAATATAGTTATCGTAATGGTCTCAGTTTATTGACACGCTGAATTTCAAAACAGAAAATTTTTAATTAATAGCGTATGTGGTTCCATGATGGGTGGAGATACTAACAGCTGACGTAGTCAGTGTTAGATCAGCACATATGGCTGTATCTCTGCTTTTGGGTGAGCAAGGATTAGTTTGGAGCAAATAATGAACTTTGTTTGTTAGTGGAGTGTCTCAAATAACAAATCGATATTACTTTGCAATGAGTCATTACCTTAAACTTTCTGAAACACTTACATTAACATTCGCAAGTATGTGTGAAAGACATCTCACATAACACACACATTTCACAAAAGAGAGCAACGTAAGAAATTATAGTTAAAGGGAATTTTCCTATGTTTTTGTTTACCACACAATTTTTTTCTATAGAGCCACAAGTGAAGAAAGAGAAAAATAGGGTATACAATGTAAAAGCTTTCATGCGCAAGAACATTCTGCACTCCATCTGCTAGGCTGGGGCAACGCAGCTAAACAATAATAGTTGCTGTTGTGGTCTTCTGCCCAGAGACTGGTTTGATGCAGCTCTTCGTGCTACTCTAGCCTGTGCAAACTTCTTCATCTCCCCAGCACCTTCTGAATCTGTTTAGTGTATTCATCTCTTGGTCTCCCTCCGCGATTTTTACCCTCCACGCTGCCGTTCAATACCAAACTGGTGATCCTTTGATGCCTCATAATATGCCCTACCAACCGATCCGTTCTTCTAGTCAAGTTGTGCCACAAATTTCGCTTCTCCCCAATACTATTCAATAACTCCTCATTGGTTATGTGATCTTCCCATTTAATCTTTAGCATTCTTCTATAGCACGACATTTTGAAAGCTTCTTTTCTCTTCTTGTCTAAACTATTTATTGTCCACGTTTCACTTCCATACAAGTCTACACTCCATACAAATACTTTCAGAAACGACTTCCTGACACTTAAATCTACACTCGATGTTAACGAATTTCCCTTCTTCAGAAACGCTTTCCTTGCCATTACCAGTCTACATTTTATATCCTCTCTACTTCCACCATATTTAGTTATTTTGCTCCCTAAATAGCACAACTCATTTACAAATTTAAGCGTCTCATTTCCTAATCAAATTCCCGCAGCATCACCAGATTTAATTCGACTACATTCCATTACCCACGTTTTTTCTTTGTTGAATTTCATCTTACATCATCCTTTCAAGACACAGTCCATTCCGTTCAGCAGCTCTTCCAAGTCCTTTGCTGTCTCTAACAAAATTACAAAGTCATCGGCGAACCTCAAAGTTTTTATTTCTTCTCCATGGATTTTAATTCCTACTCCGAATTTTGTTTCCTTTACTGCTTACTCAATACACTGATTGAATAACATCTGGGATAGGCTACAACTCTGTCTCACTCCCTTCGCAACCACAGCTTTCCTTTCATGCCCCTCGACTCTTATTACAGCCATCTGGTTTCTGTACAGATTGTGAATAGCCTTTCACTCCCTGTATTTTACCTCTGCCACCTTTAGAATTTAAAAGAGAGTATTCCAGTCAACATTGTCAAAAGCTTTCTCTAAGTCTACAAATGCTAGAACATACGTTTGCCTTTCCTTAATCTATTTTCTAAGGTAAATCGTAGGGTCAGTATTGCCTCAAGTGTTCCAACATTTTTACGGAATCCAAACTGATCTTCTCCGAGGTCGGCTTCTACCAGTTTTTCCGTTCGTCTGGGAGGAATTCGTGTTAGTATTTTGTATCCGTGGCTTATTAAAGTGATAGTTCGGTAATTTTCTCATCTGTCAACACCTGCTTTTTTGGGATTGGAATTATAATATTCTTCTTGAAGCAAGAGGGTATTTCGCCTGTTTCATACATCTTGGTCACTAGGTGGTAGAGTTTTGTTAGGCCTGGCTCTGCAAGGCTGTCAGTAGTTCTAATGGAATGTTGTCTAGTCCCGGGGCCTTCTTTCTACTTAGGTCTTTCAGTGCTCAGTCAAACTTTTCACACAGTATCATATCTCCAATGTCATCTTCATCTACATTCTCTTCCATTTCTGTCATATTGTCTTCAAGAACATGGCCCTTGTATAGACCCTCTATGTACTCCTTCCACCTTTCTGCTTTACCTTCATTGCTTAGAACTAGGTTTCCATCTGTGCTCTTGATATTCATGCAAGCGGTTCTCTTTTCTCCAAAGGTCTCTTTAATTTTTCTGTAGGCAGTATATTCTTACCCTTAGTGATATGCACCTCTACATCCTTACATTTTTCCTCTAGCCATCCCTACTTAGCCATTTTGCACTTCATGTCGATCTCATTTTTGAGACGTAATGGTAACAATAATAATAATAATGGCAATAATAATAATAAGAATAATAATAATAGTGAATACCATACACTTGCACATACCTATCACCGTTTTACTTTTTATCATCGTCATGGTAATACATAGTGTGATTCAAAATGCTGCGCAAAATTGTAGGAGCTGACAGAGGAATCGTAATACATCTAGTACAGCACAGGAGCTTAATGTCTTTGAAATAATCCTGAGCCAATGAACATTTCAGAATGAGGAAGACAAAAGACAGTTTATGCATATGCGCTGTGTGTTCAGCAAAGATGATGTACTCTGTCTTAATTCGTATGACAGGCTATCAGTTAAGCGCATTCCATTAGCCGTCATGCCTTTAATATGCTGTTTGTTTATTAGCTGCTTCATTTCCAATGCGCTGTGTTGCAATGTGAGGTCGAAATGCAGGGCCATCCTGATCCCCTGGCCTGAAGTCGCTTGACTTTGTTTCTTTGTGGGGCTTACCAAAAACCTCGTAGCCTATTGGTGCAGACCAATCAGGGACAAAGATTTCGCTCTGGCGGGGAGACTTGCAGCATCATGAGGTTCGTGTGGTGCCTGTTTCAATTGAAACAGTGTGTAAAAATTTTCTGAGAAGATTTTATATTCGCACTGAAAGTCGAGGTCGCCATGTTGAGCAAGATCTCTAATGTATAGGACTGTAGAGTTCACAGTACATTATTTTATCACTACTTAAATTGTGTGTGTATTGACAGACCTACATATTCACGCATCCCAAAGCCTTCTGTGACTAAGAATAACTTCCAAGACCATACGTTGCTATTCCGATGTTGTATTTAGACTCGCAACCTGCTTCTGCATGCCGGCCGAAGTGGCCGTGCGGTTAAAGGCGCTGCAGTCTGGAACCGCAAGACCGCTACGGTCGCAGGTTCGAATCCTGCCTCGGGCATGGCTGTTTGTGATGTCCTTAGGTTAGTTAGGTTTAACTAGTTCTAAGTTCTAGGGGACTAATGATCTCAGCAGTTGAGTCCCATAGTGCTCAGAGCCATTTGAACCATTTTTTTGCTTCTGCATGTGCCCGTGACCTAGGGATAGCGTCTTTGACTAAGAATCAGTTTGTTCTGGGTCCCAGGATTTAACACAGCCGCAACTTAAATTTTGAATAAAAATGATAAGCAATGGCAGCCAAAGACTTCCGACGTAAGAAGTCACCTTCGTTCTGTCAACAGCGGAGGAGCAGACAGTTTCACTCTCATGTCCTTCGGGTAGGTAACTGCCCATCAAAGACGGACGAACCAGAAATGATCAACGGCTTCAAATGATCAACGGCTAGAAATGAAGTGGAGAAAGACTGAGTTCTGCAATATGTTTCAGATGGTATTAGCGAATACACTGTCCAAGACAAACAAGAAGAGGAAGTGTATTTGCAAAAGGCCGGATGATACGCGAAGAGTTCTTTTAGATTACGTTATGGTCAGGCAGAAGTCTCGAAATTAGACATTGGATTGCGTGTTGTAGTTAGGTACTGTTACAGACACAGGTGACAATTTCGTAATAATTAAGAGTGCACATAAGTTTAAGAGAATTGTGCGAATACCATGACCGTTCCTTTATTTGTCTTCAGAATTGCTTCCTGCTACCTTTCTAAAGCCAAAGTGATCGTCACCCAAACAATCCTCGACTTTTTTTTTTTTTGTTCTTCACTGTATTAAACTTCTCAGTAGCTTGGGTGCATGAGCTGTTAAGTGATTGCACCTTGGTGGTTGCATTTATCTGCCGTTGCTGTCCTCGGAACTCTGTGGACAATACGTTCCCGAAAGTCTGATGTTGTGTCACCAATTGTATACGCACTACTCACCAACTTGTACGTTGTTTGGTAGCTACTATTCGAACGCTTTTAAAAATTCCATAGAATATCTATCCCAAATGTATTATTTGAATTCTAACCTTCCAGAGATCTTCCAGTATCGAATCTAAATCTGAGTCTCCTGAGTCTTCCACACCAGCTCCAGTTTCTTCTTAAATCATCTTGTCAGACAAGGCCTTCAATGTACTATACTCACCAATCTGCTCTCACACCTACGTTTAACAGTGGAATTACCATTGTACTCCTATTGTTACCTCCCTCGGCGTTAAATGCACAGAATTTTATTTCGACTTTACTGGTTTCTTGGACAGTTCTCTCCATGATCATTTTCTTCTTCGAATTGTTCTCAAATTTCCTACAGCCATCACGCTTTGGTTGCCCTGCACATGTTATTTACTTCATTCCTAACGAATTTAATTTGCTGTATTCCTATGCTTCCCTGAATATTTTTGTACGGTCTTCTTTCGTCAATGAACTGAAGAACTTCATATGTTATCCATGGTTTCTTCGGAGTTTCGGAGTTACCTTGCTTGTACAGCCGTGGACAAAACGAGCGAGACCCCTCGCCTTTTCGTTATGCTGATCCGCACAGCTTTAAAGTCTGCTACACAGCATAACAAGCAAGGCGACGAGGTGCTACCAACATACTATGCTCAGGCGTGAAACTGAAAAACTATCCGAACTTTGTCAGACTGTTTTCAATCATGTGTAAGACTATATTAATTCTGATTAGTGTGTTAAACAAAATACGCAAATATCAGATATAGATGAAAGACGAAACGCTAATTAGTATGAACTGTACTAATAAAAATGAATTTCAGCTTATCGAGATAACATAACTGTTTTAGTAAGACAAAGTACCCCTGATCGTTACGAATTAGCAACATATTATGCGCATTCGGCGGCGAAACGGTCTGTGTCAACGTTCAGACCAGTCATACTGAATTAATCTTGCTGTCCTACCATGAAAGTGTGCAAATTTAGCAATGCGTGAAGATTCATAACGAAATTCAGTTAAAAAGCATTCAGTGCCACATTTAAGTCTATTTAATTACTGACAGAAGCGGGAAAAGTAGGCAGTAAAAAGTATGAAATTATACAAGAGTTTCATACTGACATACACAGGGTGCCGGTACGGAATAAAGGTAACAATAAAACGAATTGGGGGAGCGAGAATTTCTTAAAATTGCTTTACTGATAGTCTATCTGCCTTCATTGAGATTAGAACCGAAAACACACCAGACCACCTTTGCAGTAGCAAACACCTTTCACTACGCTAGCAGACAACCCAGGCAAACAGCCCTCATGAATGTCACCCCAACTCGCTTATCAAATCTGAGACTCTCTCTCCCCTACTTCGTGACGTTACAAATCGTGCTACCGTTCCTTGGACAGGAACAGAATATTTGGGAAATACTGTGAAGAAGAAGTGACAGGAAGATATGGCATGTGTTACGAAATCAGAGAATAACCTCTATGGTATCAGAGGCAAGTGAAGAGGCTAAAAACTGTAGCGTAAGACATAGATGTGAATAAGCACAACAACTAAATAAAGACATAATGTAGAAGTGTCTCTCGGTGATGAAATGTTAAGCGCACAATTAGTGCTGGACCGCATCAAACCGATCACAAAATTGTATTTCTCTTAATATTTAGTTGCTCAAAATAACAGAATCGGATGAGTATTTCCTTCTTCTCGTAGGATCCCTTACTGACGATTGTTTTGATGGACACAAATTTGAGCTCTGAATGTAAGTATAAAGCGCTAAACGTGATTTTATTTCACAGGCGCCTCATTCAGAATTCAATATCGTGTAGGAGTGCGTAGTGACCTTTCCGTGACCTCAAAACATTCGATTATCACATTATACCAACAGCTGAGTTTCTGGCGTAGTCCTGGTACGTATTTATTCCTGTCTTCAGTTAGTCCTTCTCCTGCTTCTGTCTCTCTGCCCATTTACTCTTCCCCCCCCCCCCCCCCCCCACCTCTCCATGTCCATCTCCTTCACCTACTCTCTTTGCCCATTTCCTGTTACTCTCCCTCTGTCCATCTGCGGCTTCCTCCTTTGACCATCTCCAACCCCTCTCTCTGATCATCTCCTCCACCTCTATTTGTTCATCTCCTGACCCTCTCTCTGTCCATCTCTCTATCTCTCCAATCTCTCTGTCCATTACGTCACACCCCACTCACTGTTCATTTCATCCTGTCCCTCACTCTGCCTGGCTCCTCCCGCCCCTCTCTCTGTCCGTCTGCGCCTTCCCATTCCTTCTGTCCATCTCTGTTCCTATGCCCTCTGTCCATCTGCTCAATCCTCCCCTGTCCATCTCTCGTCCTCTCTAGAAGTCCCTCCCTTCTCTCCTTGTTCAGCTCCTCCTCCTTTTGTCTTTCTGTCCATCTCCCCCTCTCCTCACTCTCCATATTCCACCCCACCCCCCTTACCACTGTCCATTCCCTCCTCCCTCCTCCCTCCTCTCTGAGTAATGACTCTCTGTCCTCACTCTAAGCCCATCTAATTCTCTCCCTTCTCTCCGCTTCCTCTTCCCCTGTCCTCCCATTCTGTCCTATTCCTCTTCTACCTTATCTGTGTCCATCCCTTCCATCCTCCTCTCTGTATGTCCATCCATTTCTGCTCCTTCTTCTCTGTACAAGTTTTCACCAACACCCCAATAGAACTCACTGGTTCTTACCCCCATACTATTTCTTTTTAATCATGTACCAGATATTGTTTAAATATGTCCATGGGTTTAGGAGAAGTTTTCTCCATGTGGCATTCGCTGCGTACTTGAGTATCATATGTATATGACATACATTAAACATATTTTGCACATATTTGTACATAATCTCAGCCTTTATCGAATTTAGCCCTGATGTTTCCTGTTCAAGAAGCTCAATGTTAATGGCGTTATGTCTCCTAAAGCATGTGTACTACAATGATACAATTTTGCAGCTGAATTTGAGGCAAATGTGTTGAGAATACGCTTAGTAGAAAAAAGTTATCAGTTATAACGTTATGCATAATGTGGCGGTTTTTCCCATAATTTAGTATTTATGAAGTCATATCTGCTGAATATGTGTCATGCAGTGACATAATTTTCCTCGTACATTCAGTAATATACGTGAGTACTGTCTGCAAAATGTGTTGCGAATAGATTTACTACTAAAGAAGCAATAAATTAAAACGACCTACCTCATGCGGCAGTTTTACTGCATTAACAGCGAAAATGTTGTCAGGATTAAACATTTTTCCTCTCATCATTTTTCGGGAGATGTCAGCAGGAAAAAGTTTCGTTAAGTTTTAAAATTATTTGTTAAGTCTGTTGCAAGTCACTAAGGGCTCTCATTCTCAAATACTGGATAAGTATGGTCTGACCATCAATTTTTTCACACCCATCCCAGCTCGTTTGATAGATAGGTGGTTCTTACCCGATAGGGGCTACATCGAACACTTTGTCATGTGACACATTTATAGTGGCACTGGACAGAATTTTGATGAAATTTGGTACCAATGTGACATCATTTACCCACCTTACAGTTCACACGAATTTCGGAGCTATGACCTGATTTCCGTATGTGTCGACACACCTTACTGTTTCCATCACCGCCGAGACCGACTGTGACGTCACAGGGCGCCACGCTTTTGAATCACTACAGAGGAAGATTGTGGGCTCCTTTGAGCCAAATTTCAAACTCACATGTCGCAATGAGGGGCAATTACGGGATATCGAATAATTCACTGTATTTATATCTATTTCTACAATGTGTATGGATTTTAATACAATGTGTTAAGTTTATGTTAGATACAGTTGCGTGAAACCACGTTACCAACTTCATATTTTGACAAGCAATGGTGGGAATGCAAACAGTGGAAATCAATCTTTTCTTTTGTACGTCAGAAACTAATACTGCCTGCAAACACGTACGTACTTATTTTAGCATCTACAGACAACTAAATACTTTATTTAATTGCCTTTTACTAAACTGAATGACGTACTTGCCGACAATACCAGAATGGAAAGCACTGATCAGTTAAATGAGTGTAAAGAATGTCCCCTTTCAGCTCAACGTTTCAAGAGAGAGAACTAAGACACATGAGCATGAGATACAATATTTTATCTCTTTTACATACTGTATTAACAGCTCCATTAAATTGCTGTAAATCACACGGTCTTAAGATATTGGACTGTAATAGATAAGGTATCGAAAAATCTGCATTTGTAATGTGTTATATTGCCACATTTATGACTGTATGGCTTTGCTGAGCTAGCTTTAATTAAGCCAGCAATTGAGTTTCCGGCCAAGAGGCGCTGCCATTAAGGAAGTATCCAGCTGTGAAGTCCTTGACGTCCTGTAATCGAGTGAAGCACGGCCGACTGCTCCGTTTCCAAGCCGGACCGACCTAGATCGATATCCAGGCAGGCGGTATCACAGTCGGCAGCGCATTATAGCAAGTAATTGCGTCCCCTCCACGCCTGCGGCTCTGCGATAGGCGCCGTCCCGCAGGAGATTAGGACACGCAGCGCCAGCGCATGCCGCTGTTAACCACGAGCCAACACCTGTCACGCTGCACAGCTGTCGAAGTATTACTAGTGAGTACAATTCTTCATGAAAATTCACCCGTACTTAATGCGTCATTTTTAAAACTATTTGGGCACCATTTTACATCTGTTTGCAAGCCGATAAGGCCAAGACGACGGCTTGCATCAAAGTCGCTAACCGTGGGACTAATCAGTTTCCGCAGTATTACGTAAAATACACTTTTAATAATAGTCCGTCATAGACCCAATAAATACAGATAGTAGTGAATTACAGAACACTTCTAAGAAGTGTGTTGTATAGATTTTACAAGCATTTTAGTTGCTATTTTCGGAAGCGCCTGTTTTCTTGTTAGGAACTTCATCCCTGACTAAGAGCGATCATGCCGACTGTGTGCAGCGATGAGAAATTTATGACAGTCACTTAAGTAATACACTGCTCGGAAAAAATGAGGATGAGATAAATAAATTAATGAATAAAAGTACAGGATCATGTTGCCAGAGGTTTCCCAGTCGTGTACATAAAGTTGATTGTCACATGCCATGAGGCCTGAGGTACTACAGTCCCGCAACACGAGGCAGTTGAAGGAACGGGAAGAAAGGTATGTCAACAAGCGGGCCATTACGGTGCACCGTGGTGGTGTTCTTCATTACTACGGGCCCGGAAGTGGGTTTACAGAACGGCATCCGGGGACGTGGGGCAAAACGTGGTATCTGCCCCGGGCGGCAATTTTAGGAGGCGCCAAATTCGTATTCTTGAAGAGAAAAACCTTGTTTAACAAAGCGCCTAGCATCCAGTGCACGGTGGTCTATCGATTACTCATGCGATATTGAAACGCATCCGTTTTGGTTTTTGAACATTTTTCAACACATTCTAAGTTGATTTCAGAACGAATCATAAGTTGCTTTTTGAATGCGTCCGTAGCATACGTGAAATCTCTGGCAGGGGAATCTCCGCCAAATCTAGAAGTTATAGACTTCCCTGCAGACAAAAGGGGACGGGGATATACGAGCTGAGTCGAAGAAACCCTAACTGGTGAATACCAGTCGCTGTTTGTGTGGTTGATCCGTTGTGCGAATGATAACCTTTGTTGTAATAATTACCGAAATCCATAGATTCAGACTACCAGAGTGGAAAAACACGACCAGTCGGATTAACGGATAAGAAAGATTACATATTACTCTCTCTGTATATAGAAGAAAATGAAATTCTGACAGAAAATTTTTAGCAGATCGCTACACTACTACTAAGGGCCAGTTGTACAGTCCCGGTTTATAGCCGCTTAAGTTCTGTTCGAACAGCGCGGGAAACGCATCGTAAGAACACGTAGTAACGTCTAACCAGAGAATAAATTCGAAATAACTAAACTGGTGATTCTGCCAGTGTTAGTGAAATTAATCTGAGATGAAGTTTTCACAATGGTAGAAATAGTTACAGAATTCTTAACGACAAGATTGTTTTTAGAACGAGGAAGGAGAAGAAACGAGGACATCACACAAATTATATGGAAGAATTGGACAATGAAAAATTTGTATTAAAATTTCGTAATACTACCAGTTTTCGGTCTCGCACTTGATAAACTGAAGCATTTGAATTCAATGTGAAACTATTTCCTAACATAAAACATTTTACTTGTAGTAGGCCTAATAAGCAATTGGTATTGGTACTTGGTGAATTATGTTCTGCCGTGATATCTATGTACATGGACATTTGTGCCAAAACAGTCTCGCTTATTTGGCGTCTGTTACAACTGCTGCAATATTAGAAAGGCCTATTTCGTTTCACCTAGCAGACAGTGACAAAATAGACGTAACCAAATCGAGAAACTACACAACTCTTGGTTACTATCCGTATTAAAAGCTTCTTCAGTATTATAAAACATTTTTATTTTTCACGTAGCGTTTGACTAATTTAAATGCGGTAACAGAATCTTTCGACAAAAAGGAAAGTACGCCGAGTAAGGCTGCAGCAAGATTGGAGAGAAAAAAAAAATGCTGGGGCATAATGATTGAAGAAATGCTTACCGTCTTGCTTGCCTCATGTCTTTACTGGTTTCATGTTTCCTATATTTAATTTTACGTCACACATAAGAGAAAGATATTAGCTAAGAGGAAATACAGAGTGCAAATTATCTGAAGAGTTGTTATTCTCCCGGTCACAAGTAGTCCTACGCAGTATCATTTCTATCGGGTGTAGCATGTCAAACCAGCCTACGGAGAGAAGGAGCGGCACCACAGGACATTTTAATTTCAGCTCTCCTGAATACAGGCTTCATGGCTCCCATTAAAAAGCGTCCCACAGAGGGAAATACAGTGACGTGTTGTAATATTTCTGGCTTATTCAGCCATCATATTAGGCTCCAGGAAGCTATTCCCAGGGCAGTGGAGATGCAAGAAGCATAGAGATGACGCAATGTGGGATGAGGTACCGGTGACAGATGTTAGATTCGGTGCCATTCCCGTGAGAAAGACCGCCTGCACGATGCAGCTGCTCTGTGATTGGCTGCTGTGTTCGGCGGTAGGGCGCCAAAACGTTAAACTTTAGTTGCTATTATTAATTAAACCTGTCATCCAAATTACTTCATTTTTTTAAATAAACATCTCTCAAGAGCCAGCTATCAATCAGTCATTTCAAAATTACTAAAATCAACGTATTACTAAAACAAAAGACTGACGATATTACTGCTGATGCGCTTCGGTGGCGTTCGGGTCACGCCTTGCTGGCTTGGCGCGCGAAGTGTCTCGGGCAGTCCGTCTCTCCCGTTCTGACCGTTCCAGTAGACAGACATGTTGTCTGTTATAGCAGTATTTGTTTCATGCAATTTTATTTACTACAGTTCCGACCGTCGATAGGTACAGACATGTTGTCTGTAACAGTAGTATTTGATTCATGTAATTTTATTCTCCAGTTCTGACGGTTCCAGTAGACAAATATGTTGTCTGTGGTGGGTTGTATTTCATGTTATTTAAGCCAGATATAATGACTGTGGAAAGATATGTTCAGTACGTTGTGATCAAGAATAGTTTCTCGTGTCTATATCAATAAAATCGCGAGTGGCATCCAGAATGAGTTATAGATTATTCCTAGCAGCAGTTCCTTGTGAAATTAATTTCAGCCTCAAGAAAAAGAATCCACGACCTGCGTGCTGTTTTCTGCACTGGAGACATCATCATTATGAAGACAGCAGGTTAGTGAAGTGTACAAGAACTTATGCATTCCACACAGGGCAGTGGAAACAACTAGGCACCTCACGTGTACTGCATGCACAGTACAAATGTGCTCAGTGACACGTCATTTGCAGTAATGCAGAGGAGGTAAAGAAGGGTGAAAGTATTAACACTATATCACTCTTATTCGTTTTTCTTGCCGTAGTGTGACAGAAGAATGCTGTGTGTAATGCATGCACTGCACTTTCGCAACTTAAGAAGAAATGACATGTCTTACATTTCCTCGAACGTATATGTTTCAAATATTAACCTCTTCAGATAATAGTAAGTTCAGTCTTGAAGTACAAGAGAATTTCTGTCATTAATACATTGCACGTCCCACATATTCTCTTCACTTAGTTTACATCATCGCTCAGTAGTACGAGAATGATATATTTGTAGATTTACTTGATGATACTTTCTGCACTGTAAAGAAATACGTGGAGAGTAAAGCACATGCGTGACTTCAAACTCATATGGAGAAATTTGTGTAGTGTGCCGCTGTGATCTGCTTTAAATACGAGTGTTGTTTGCAGTGCCATAGTGTGAGCATCTACCTGGAACACAATAAGCACCGCAACAAAAACATCGTCATCCACTGGCACTTTTGTAAGTAGATCCAGCTGTTTCACCTTGCATCTAAGTAAATCCAGGCGCATTAGACTGTTTTTATTACTAAAGCAAAACACAAAGCGGCTCTCAATATTCGAAGTCTCTTATGCAGTGCAGGAGCGGACAATGTGCTGCTATCCAAAACATCAATGTAACTGGAAGGGTATGGTATGGTATGGTAGCTCGAACCGGCTATGGCACTGAAAAGAAATGCATTTTGAAATATTTAATATTGTTCGCGTTATAAACCCACAAAATAAAGGCCGAGGAGTTTACGATATCCAACAGGGGTAAAATAATATTTGAATTACTGTTGAAGACAACACAATTTTCCAACTGTCTTCCCTTGAAATCAGGGGAAGACCAAACGTTCTGAATAGTTATATATATGTAAACATAAAAAAGCTTATGTGGGAGCTGCAAATAATAGAGATTAAAAAGTCGTTGAAACTTTTTGCCATTTATAACAGAACTTGGACACACTGAGTGATCAGAGTAGGACGGAATACCTTCGAGTTTTAGTTCTGCTGCCGTTCACATCATTAATAGGAGTCATCAGTCTTCTGATTGGTTTGATGGGGCCCGCATGAAGTCGTCTCGTGAGCGAACCTCTTCATTAGACCACGACATGCAACCCAAGTCCTCTTTTATTCCATGGATGTATTCCAACCTCAGTCTGCCCCTACATATTTTACCCTCGAGAGTTATCTCTAGTACCGTGGAGATTATTCATTGATTCCTTAGAACGTTTCCTGTCATCTTGCCCCTTGCTACTGTCAATGTTTTCCCTATGTTCCTTACCACGACGATTCTGCAGAGAATTTCATTCCTTATCGGTCCATCAAATTATCATCTTTATGCTGTAGTACCATACTTCAAACACTTCGATTCTCTTCTATTCCCGTTTTCCCACGGTAGGTGACTGACTACTAAACAAGTCTGCGCTCCAAACACACATTCTCACAAATTTATTCTTCAGTTTAATGGCTATTTCTGGTACTATTCGACTTCTCTTGTCCAGGAACGCCCTCTTTGCCTGTATTATTCTGCTTCTTATGTCCTCATTGATTCGTCAATTACAGATTATTATGATTCCAAGGTAGCAGAATTCCCCAATTTCTTCTACTTCGTGATCACCAACTCTACTCTCACATCTAATATTTCTCATTACTCTTGTATGTTTCCGTTTTACTCTCAATCTATATTTTATAGAATGTTCACGAAATTCTAAATATCGTGTAGGTAATTCTCTTCAATTTCACTGCAAACAGCAAAGTCATCATGAATGTAATCATTGATATTCTTCTACCATGAATTTTAATCCTACTCTTGAAACTTAAATATTTGTCTGTTATTGCTTCTTCGATGTACAGACTGAACGGTAGGGGCGAAAGAGTGCATCACTGTCTCTCACTCTGTTTAATCCGAGCGCTTCGATCTTGATCTTTGATTCTTACCTTTCCCTCTTTGTTCTTGAGCATATTGTATAAAACCCGTCTTTCCTTGAAGCTTGCTCCCATTCTTCGCAGAATTTCGAACAACGTGCACCATTTCACAATGCCGAATGCTTTTTATAGATTGAAAAATGCTATGCTCTTAAGTTGGTTTTTCTTCAGTTTTGCTTCCATTATTAAGTGCAACGTCAGAACTGCCTCATTGGTAACTTTACTGTTGAAGCCAAATTAATCGTAATAACAGATCCTCACCTTTCCTTTCCAGTCTTCTGTGTTACTTTGTCAGCAACTTCAATGCATGAGATGTTGAGTTCCAATAGTTTTCACAGCAATCTGCCATTACTATCTCCAGAATTGCGTAGATAATATTTTTCCGAATGTCTGATGGTAAGTCGCCAATCACATAGATTCTACATACCAACTTGAATAGTCGTTTGGTTGCCATTTCGCTCATAGAGTTTAGAAATTCCGATGGCATTAAATTATGTCAAGTCTCCCAGAGCTCTCCTAAATCCTGACGCTAATAATGGATCCCCTATACCTTGCTTACTTGCTCCAGTTCCTTCAAGTCATCAGACAGTTCCGTCATCTCAGTATGCTCTCTCCGCCTATCCGCTCTTCCCTCTGTGTTCCCATTGCACGCTTTACGTTGGTACCTTCGTTTTTAAATTCCCCGAAGATTTTTTTTTTTTACTATATGATGATTCAGTCCTTGCGACTATAGTACCTTTCTCGGTTTCTTCGCAGTTTTGCTGCAGCCACTTCGCCTTGGTTGCCATGCACTTCCTATTTGCTTCATTCCTAAGTGAGTTATATTGGTGTATAATTGTCTTTCTGTAATTATTTTTGTACGGTACTTCATTCTTTCCTCTATGTTTGAAGTAATTCGTCTGCTATTAAGGTTTCGTCTGGTTTACGTTCTTCGTACTTGTGTCCGGCTGTCAACCATTTGTCATTGCCCTTTTTAAATATGTACACTCATCTTAAACAGAGCTGACTGTCATAGTCATTACCGCAGTATCCGCATCCTTATTCGATTGAAAAGCATCTCGCCCTTTCTATGCACTTGATTCTACACTGATTCTTTCGTTCAGTTCTCTTAACTTCAATGTACTCTTCGCCATTACTAATGAAGATCTGAAACTATGTCCGCTCCTTGGTGCACTTTACAATCCAATATCCGATCTTGGAAACTCCGTCTCAAAACAATATATATTCCAACTGGAATATTCCTATGTCTGTGTGTCTTTTCCAACTATATCTCTTCCTCTTGGGATTATAATACCTGCTGTAATATATTGCAGAACTCAATTACATTCATCTTCCTTATTCCCAATGCCTATGCCATATTCTCCCATAGCCCTTTCTTCTGTTCCTACCCCTATAGCCGCGTTGAAATCGGTTATGATTAAAAGATTCTCATCTCCCTTTATGTACTGAATTACTCATCTCCCTTTATGTACTTTCTTTACCAATGATATTCTGCCCTCGACGTCGGCAGTTATACCTGAATTGTCAGCGTTGTTTTGCTGTCCTATGTGATGTGAACAATCCTATCGCTCAAGAGATCGTAGTGGCTCACTCCAATTGATAACGAATCTTGCTCCAGTTATATAATTTTCTGATGACGTTGATATTACCACATATTCGTCCGACCAGAAATCCCTATCGTCATTCCACATCAGTTCACTGGCATTCACCACATCTAGATTTTGCTTCTGCATTCTAATTTCCAGATTTTTCTAGCTTTCCTGCTGCCTTTCCGTGCCTCTAGAAGTAGTTATTCGATGTTTTCCTCATGGTCATCTCCCACTTGGCAGTCCAGCCGTGGACCTACGAATGCGGAACTGATCCGGACTCCGTTGCAAATGGAGAGATCATTATGACACTTTCCAATTACAGACCACATGTCCTGTGGAAATACTTTAGTGGATTTAACGCAGTGGTTCCTGTTGACTTCTGCATCTTGATTCCGTAAATCATTGCTGGTTGTTCCGCCCTTTAGGGTTAGTTTACCACCCCAAGTCCACGAGAGTCTCCTGCAGATAAGTCCGCTCCTGTACTCCCTTTGACAAGGCTGTTGGCAGAACGAGGGGGATATCTCACGCCTGTAATCTTTGGCCGCCACTGATTTTGAACTTTATTCAGGGTTACTAGTAAAGACAATACTCCCAGATGACTGGTTCACTCTGAACTAACCCAGAAGGCAAACTACTAGGTTAAATTTTCAGTAATTTATGACCTTTAAAACTGAATAGCTGTACTGTACGAGGTTACATCGGGTTGTTTCGCAACTGAGTGGAAATGCAAAACCCATTCTCCTTGTAGGGTTACTTGGAGAACACGTCATCATTGTTGTGTGTGGAAGTGAAAGGAGGTATAAGTAATTGATAATAATTTAAGGGCACCTCCCTTAATAAGTGGAATCTCAAGGATAGTACACCCTGGAAGTTCCAAAAGGCAATTGCTTTCAATTATCGTCGTATTAATATTACAAAATGGGTTAAATCATGTATGAATAAAGGATATCCAAAACTACCCCATTGGCATTTCGTGAGCACTTCTATGAAAGTAAGCTTATCGTCGCAATTAACGAAGCTGTGGTAAGTTCACAAATTAACGATAAATATTTTAGTGCATTAGCTAAAATTAAACTGAATAAAACGCGCATCTCAAGACTTTAGGCTGAGAATGTATACCGCCTAACTGCAGCTAACGTTTCACTTCGCCAAGCCACGTTTACCCTCTCAAGATTCGATCTCAAGTCTGCCTCTGCCTCCTTCCAAATCGGATACTAGGATATATCAGGTCTCCTTCCATTTCAAATCAACCCTACAAGTAGAACGATGTAGAATGTTTCCGATGTCTGAACTCAATATCCACGCCCTGCGTTTTATAGCTACTCCGTGATGTGCACGAGAGGCACTTTTCACGTCATCTTCCCCAACGTTAATTTGCGAAGGTGTGCCAATGGGATGAAGAGACGACGTATACCTGACAGCCACTCCTTGGAAACACGAGCAGAAAAGCACCACGTAAGGCTAGAGAGGTATTAAGATATTGTGCAAGCGAAATATTTCTTGTTTTGTGACCAACTCATTGGGTCTCATTGTTTGAGAAATGTATGTCATTCTCGGAAATATTATGTTGTTTAGCTTGCATCCGACCCTACACAGAACTCTTCTCCTTCCACTAGATAACTCGAGCAGTGTCCGGATGTCAACTGGGGAAACGTATTTGCTCTACCCTCCTTATCGCATATCTGCAACACAAGCGTCATTACCGCTGGGGGTTCGCGAATGTCATCAAGGAAGCCAGATACCTGAAGTAGGGTCAGCCTTCTAAGCGAACTATGTACTTTTGCGTGTATCTTCTGCGTGACTTCCCACAGTACGGGCGTGGCCTTAAGGTTTCCCTGCATATACCAACACGCCCGAGAGGGTACAGAGTAGTCTTCTTGGACGTATGCACTCTGCCTTCCCTGGGACCTGCCACTGCCCTGCCTTAAAAGGGTAAAATCACGTGTGTGTTCTCTTACGGGGAGTGAACAGAACTTCCCACTATTTCCCTGTGCTATAAAATTCATTTACAGTTGGAAGCTGATATAACTGAGACACTGTTGGCTCTATTTTCACAACCATATTTCAGCACGTATTGTGTTCTCACCCTTGAGGTATTCTTATCTTCCGCTCCGACACGACGCTGAGATACTAATAAGGTGTGCTTATGTTGATTAATTTGTCATTACCATCTATTTTCTTGTAACCTGTCATTCTTTTTGAGTTTTTTATTCTTCACTTCCGTTAAGGTAGTTATTCTTTGGTAATAAAAGATCCGACTGTTTCACTCGCTTTGTATTGATTTTACTACTAACAGACCTTCTACAATCCCTCTTGGTAACTGTTATTGCCTTGTGCACACACTTCACATGACAGGAGGACAGAAATCAAATAGATAGAGATAGACATTGATGTTAGTGAAACGTTCCAGCCAGAAACAGGATCGACCGTTTCAAAAGCATATGATGTTACGTCGAGGAAAAGTAATACCGAAAAGTGCGCTCTGTGGACGGTGCCTATAGTCATATGGATCTTCGGAGTTCCGACAAGTTTTTGACACAAAATTGGTGACGTTCTGTCTGTCAGAAATGATGTCGCTCAAGATAGTATCGTAAAATTGTTTAAAATTGTTATAAAATGGTACATCGTCTACGATTAGGAGACCAGGGCATTGTTTCTTATCTGTGCAAGACTTTGAGGATTTTTGAGTTCGTCTAACACTACAACAGCATTTTCCAGCTGCAGCAAATATTACAAGATTAGAAATGTCAGCCACTCATAACCATTTTAGATTTTCTACACTACTGGCCATTAAAATTGCTACACCAAGAAGATATGCAGATGATAAACTGGTATTCATTGGACAAATATACTATACTAGAACTGACACGTGATTACATTTTAACGCAATTTGGGTGCATAGATCCTGAGAAATCAGTACCCAGAACAACCACCTCCGGCCGTAATAACGGCCTTGATACGCCTGGGCATTGAGTCAAACAGAGCTTGGATGGCGTGAACAGGTACAACTGCCCATGCAGCTTCAACACGTTACCACAGCTCATCAAGAGAAGTGACTGGCGTATTGTGACGAGCCAGTTGCTCGGCCACTATTGACCAGACGTTTTCAATTGGTGGGAGATCTGGAGAATATGCTGGTCAGGGCAGCAGTCGAACATTTTATGTAACTAGAATGGTCCGTACAGGACCTGCAACATGCTGTTTGTAGGGTTTCGCAGGGATCGAATGAAGGGTAGAGCAACGGGTCGTAACATTTCTGAAATATAACGTCCACTGTTCAAAGCGCCTTCAATGCGAACAAGAGGCGACCCAGATGTGTAACCAATGGCACCCCATACCATCACGCCGGGTGATACGCCAGTATGGCGATGACGAATACACGCTTCCAATGTGCGTTCACCGCGATGTCGCCAAACACGGATGCGACCATCATGATACTGTAAGCTGAAACTGGGTTCCTCCGAAAAAATGACGTTTTGCCACTCGTGCACCGAGGTTCGTCGTTTAGTACACCATCGCTGGCGCTCCTGTCTGTGATGCAGCGTCAAGGGTAACCGCAGCCATGGTTTCCGAGCTGATAGTCCATGCTGCTGCAAACGTCGTCGAAGTGTTCGTGCAGATGGTTTTGTCTTGCAAACGTCTTGCATCTGTTGACTCAGGGATCGAGACGTGACTGCACGATGCGTTACAGCCATGCGGATAAGATGCCCGTCATCCCGACTGCTAGTGATACGAGGCCGTTGGGATCCAGCACGGCGTTCCGTATTACCCTCCTGAACCCACCGATTCCATATTCTGCTAACAGTCATTGGATCTCGACCAACGCGAGCAGCAATGTCGCGATACAATAAACCGCAATCGCGATAGGCTACAATACGACCTTTATCAAAGTTGGAAACGTGATGGTACGCATTTCTCCTCCTTACACGAGGCATCACAACAACGTTTCACCAGGCAACGCCGGTCAACTGCACTTTGTGTATGAGAAATCGGTTCGAAACTTTCCTTATGTCTGCACGTTTTAGGTGTCGCCATCGGAGCCAACCTTGTTTGAATGTTCCGAAAAGCTAATCATTTGCATATCACAGCATCGTCTTCCTATCGGTTAAATTTCGCGTCTATAGAACGTCATCTTCGTGGTGTAGCGATTTTAATGGACAGTAGTGCATATAGGAGGGACTTTTAATTAGTAATTTAACCCATTTGTTCTCCACCGGTTTCCTCTGAAAATTGAAGAATTTATTGTGGGACTTCATGGTATATTCCAGCTTCAGCCCCTAAGTATCATGCAGCTCCGATGTGTGGTGGCGCTATACGTAGCCTACAAATCGGCGTCCGCAACGCAGGTGTGTTCCATGCAGAGACCTGTCACTGATTCTTTTGATGAGTACATCGTAGATATTCGTAGGCGCTTCCAGAATGTCTACGGAGACCTCACAGTGAAGAAAAGCACGGTGAGTCTTTGGGCGATGTGTCTATCATCATCGCAATAAGCTCGCGCAAACCTGTCCAGTCTCCCGCTTGCCGGCCAGCCGCAGACAGCTGTGACTCCTATAAAATTGAAATGTGTGTGCACTCTCATTCTAGGCGACCGACAGATCGCAATCAGATACCTTATGGCCCAACTGGACGTCTCTGTAGGTAGTGCTGATTCGCGTCCACAAGTTGGGTTACTCAACGGAGTGTGCCTGCTGTTTTCCTCGACGTCTGTTTGGCGCCATTATGGATTCAGTCGGTGGGAAACTGTGTGTAGATCATGGGGAGGATGTTGATCCAGAAAGGCATTGGCCTCGTATCGATCAGTAGATTGGTATCATGCGGGCATTGAAGCTCTCCCTGTGAAATGGCGTAAGGCCTACATATTGAGCTGAGATTATGTTGGAAAATAGGGTAATGTAGCTAAAATGTGGGAATAATAGGGTGTATGGAAACCTCAATGAAACCATCACTCTTTCAGAAAAAAATGTGTTTCATTTCTTATAGTACACCCCTCAAATTAGTGCGCCTGTCGGTTTGAACAGTTCTCGTCAAGTTTCTAAGCTACATCTGCAAATGATGTATACCATCTTACTGACAAAAATTTTATGTGGTTTCTGGGTCCACATTAACTGCATAAACGTCGTTTTTTCTAAGGGACTGAAGACCAACTCTCTCAAAGGACTGAATGTCTTCAGATGACTTTGTAAAATTTTTATGGATCGGAAACGGCCCTACAACTGAAGTTTTGTAAATCTTTAACATGTCTCTTACGGTTTAGGTATAGAGAGGTTTGTGGATGAGAAATATCTACTGTGCTAACCTTCACAAGTGGTTTAGCTGGCATGCGGAATTAGCGCTCGTAACAGGCCAAAGTTCGGTGCGACTGGCGTATAGGTTTTTTGCTGCTCCAGAGTTTCCTGCGCACGAAGCTATGGCGGGATGTGCTATGGAAGCAATTTTCATATCTATGAGCAACAAGACGCAACGCGACCAACATATAGCACAATCTTCTGTGGAGCAATTGCTACCTTGGCTAGAAAAAGTCTCGTAGTGAGATTAGTGAGACCCAGAAGGGGCATCAGTCTTTCTTCAAGGGATGGCTTCGGAATAGACACAACTATCACTTAAATGAAAATGTCAGAATAACGGTGGTTCATATTCATCTTGTCGTTTTGAAATTTTTCGAGATCTTTGTGTGAGTCCCATATCGACAGAGGTATTTCTTGTTCAGTACTTTCTAATTATCATCATGGTTTGTAGTTTCTGACACATTACACAATATGAGATTCTACAGAGCTCCCCACGAAGGCGTGGAACAATGAATAATACCACGTCAGAGGCTGCTGAGTGAGATTTCTTCACAGCAGCTTGTTACTACTTGTTCAGCTCGATATCTTGAGAATGGAAAAGAGAGTACCATATCAGCTGTACATGTTCGGTATCACCTAACAGACTTTCTGCTTCTGCGTTTTCTGTCCAAGATTAGACGATTAAACAGATACTACTCTTCTCGACGTTGCGGAAACTTTGAGTATGATAACACTGAAAGAAGTTATAAATAAAGTAAATGTTAGCTGGCTCTGCGTAGCATTCCGAACGTTGAGCATCAGATCCCATTTGCGTAAAATCGTCATACATTCTGAAAATTTACAGGCCATTCCTCCAATAAGAATAGGATTGCTATCCGTCAAACGCTACGCTGGCGGTGACAACGGTTATAAAGTGACAAATCGATAAACGAATAGCCGTTTATTGCCCGGATTTCCACGGAATAATTTACGATGCGTACAGTGTCTCTCATACATATTACAAACAACATTATCACGCTGTATACATGACAGCACATGTACCCGTTGTGAATAACATAAATTTTTCTCCAGAATAATACGGAATAAACCATTAATAAAAGCAGTCCTTCGAAAACAAAATCCTCAATGCAGAATGTGGATGAAATCATTAGTTATGTGTAAATGTTTTGGTAATCTGTTAACGAGGTTAATGAATGTAAACTTTAGTAAAACTGGACATCGGAAATCACCTTGTTACCACGAACACCGATATTTGCTATTCCAATCTTGATATACAATTTTCGATTACGACGAGACTGAGATGACTGTATATGGTTTATGTGTTCGACACTTAGCTGGTGTGTGGAAACAAAATGTGCTTATCATTTGAATTTCTTGAGGGACAAAATCTGCACAGGTAATTACCAAGTCCGGATGAGGAAAACGATTGGCGACTTTAGTACTCAGCGTTTGGATTTAAGGCATTTCAAAGTTTAGAACTTATCGCTAGTTCTTGCAGTAACGTTTTTGATTTACTTGTTTCGAAAATGATAAAAAGAAACAACCAGAAACATCTTCGCAGATATGAGAAGTGACTGATTCTGAGCATTCCAAAATTTTTAACAGAAAAGCCTCGTATCTGGACGACAAACAATCATACGTTTAGGGCACTGAAAGTGGGTACGTAGGTACTTAACCGACTATGCTAAGCGTGACGTAGGTTTCATTGAAACCGACACTGAACGTTCTACGTGTTCTCACCCTTGACCTGACGGCTGCATCGGCCGAAACATCATAATGAATAAACAAATAGGCTGTTGAGCCAAAACTTTATGGCTACTTGCTTGATAGCTTGTTGGACCATCCTTGACTTGCATTACAGCAATGCTTTAGCGTGGCATGGATTCGACAGCACCTTGGTAGGTTTCTGGTAGTGTATTCTGCTATGGGTCTACACACAGGTCACGCAATTCACGTGAATGGCAGAACGATGGCTTCTGGGTGTGAGGCTGCCTCCCGCTAGCGCCCCATATACGTTTCATTCGGTCAACATCGGGTGAATATGTGACCAGAACAGCAACGCGAGTCTATCGTACTCCTCAAATCACAGTAACAGGTTTTTGGACTCTTAAGAGCCTAATGGGACATGCCATCGCCGTCGGGAAATATCAAGTAAGAGCATCTACATTTACATAATTACTCTGTAGTTCATAATTAAGTGCTTGGAAGAGGGGTAACCGAACCACCTTCAGGCTATTTCTGTATCGTTCCAGACTAGGGCAGCGCGCGGGAAATACAGACACATAAAACTTTCCGTGCGAGCTCCGGTTTATCTCCTTTTATTTTAATGATCATTTATCTAGATGTAGGTTGGCACCGACAAAATATTTTTGCATTCGGAGGGGAAACTTTGTCATTGACTTTTCATAAGAAGATCAAGCTACAAGGAAAAACGCCTTTCTCTTAATGATTCGCTTCCCAATTCGCGATCAGATCCTTTCGATGGACAGGGAGCATATTTTTTTCGCTCATCAGTGTTTTTCAAAGTAAATTATGGTAAGTCCTGGGGAGTTTGGCCACTGGTTGAATCAAAATTGTTCAAATGGCTCTGAGCACTATGGGACTTAACATCAGTCCCTTAGAAGTTAGAACTACTTAAACCTAACTAACACACACTCACAATCAAAATGATTGAAATGGCTCTGAGCACTATGGGACTTAACATCTGAAGTCATCAGTCCCCTAGAAGTTAGAACTACTTAAACCTAACTAACCTAAGAACATCACACATACCCATGCCCGAGGCAGGATTCGAACCTGCGACCGTAGGAGTCGCGCGGGTCCGGACTGAGGCGCCTAGAATCGCTCAGCCACCACGGCCGGCTCGCCACTGGTTGAGACAGACCGGTGACGTATTTCACAAACGCCAGCCGGAATGGCCGTGCGGTTCTAGGCGCTACAGTGTGGAACCAAGCAGCCGCTATGGTCGCAGGTTCGAATCCTGCCTCGGGCATGGATGTGTGTGATGTCCTTAGGTTAGTTAGGTTTAATTAGTTCTAAGTTATAGGCGACTGATGACCTTAGAAGTTACGTCGCATAGTTCTCAGAGCCATATTTCACAAACGCACTGCCTGCAAGGAATTTCTTTTAAGAACCGACTTGATGCAAAAGTGTAGCTGTCATTTTCGTGTTCCTGAAGAAAAATCACATTCTCTGTCGTGGTTAGCCGAAATGTTTGACAGTACAGTTATGTTGAGTCAAATTTGCACAACATCGATGCAATTTTATTACTGCGGGCATGAAACTAACCTAAAATGGCAGTCGAGTTCAGTGCCTACAGACAGAAATTGAGGCGGTGCATCTGTCCCAGACCATTGGAAGATACGGAGCAGTGTTATTTGTGATAGATTGACCGCTTGTTTTAATGGAAGAGAGATGAAATACAATTAAATTTATCTTCAAAGCATGTGCGATAATTCCATTCAAGATGGCTTCAGTCTCAGACTATGCTTATTTGCTGGAAGGTATGTAAGCGACGACAAATGGAAGATCAGAATATCACGCACTGGCCGACCAGCCAGCTGAAAGCTTCTAGTGATCCCAAGCACAACAAAAGAGCAGAGTTATCGGCATAAGTCAAGTTCCTTCACTGAGACAACACAGGACTCCACTCCCACTAAACTTAAGACATCCAGGATTACCACCTCAGACCAATTGCTCCAAAGCCAACACAATCAAAACATTTGGAAGGACTATCAACTGTTCCTGCTACTGATACAACCGTGGATATTGAAAGGAGGGCAGCATCTTTATCCAGAGGGCTAAACTTTGCTTAAAATAATGCAACTGTAAAGAAAAATAAGGGTAACGAAAGAAAGGAAACAGATAAAAGGCACAAAAAGATCACCAAAGGGAAATACTAGAGAAGAGAGAGAACTGACTGACAAAGCTAAAAACAAGACAAAATGCAAATACCTCACCATGGTTATCAGATGCAGGCATTGCAGAATATTACGGAAAGAACTTCGATGAAAGCAGTGAAGATGAAGGTGTTGAGTGTGGTAAAATCTGTTACGAAACAAACTGCTATGGTGGGAGAAAGGTAGGCTGATGCTAAAACGAAACCAACAACTCATTACAAAAGCAAATGTTCCATCGAGGCTTATAATAAACTGTTAAAATTGTTTTGGACTAGAATATTTAATAGTACTATAATTCGGTATGCATTAGAACGCATTCCAGACAAATACATGAAAATTTTATGTAGCCTTTTTTTTCATGTGTAGCCATTTTTACGTAGGCTGTCTTTCGCATTTCACTAGTCCATCTGCCCCATACGTCATTTTATCACATCACTTGCATTTTAAGTGGCACAGCCTTGATAACATATTGCACTTAAGTATAAGTCTCGCTTTACATGAACGTTTTGTCACCAGCTGAAGAAGTTGAAGCCACACAAATTTAACGTTGAAGTAAGAACGTGCTCCAGCTCCCCAGAACTCACCCTGTCGTAGGAAATTATTGCTTTGAAAGTATGGGTATTGATGTCCTCATTAAAATCTCAGATGTTAACGCCAGTACACATAGATTAGCTGACAAACAAGGGAAGTTTGAAAAAACTACGTGGCTGATTGTATTGCAAGTGGTTACTGAACAAAATGGACAATAGGTTCCAGAGTACTATTTCAAACTGCCTGCAGTAGAAGTTTAAGAGCAGCGTCCAAGCATTTAGTGACTCTAAATTCCTCAAAGGGTTTTGTCTAACGCTAAATAAGTAAGTGATCGAAAACTTCTATACTATCGCTCGGTAACCGGGTTCACACAGGAATAGAATATGATAAAGAGAATTCCTAAATATAGAATTCAGTCTCCTAAACAAATTTTTCTGCGAAAGATGATGATACAGTTCATGTTTCTTACTATCCTAAGTACTCCGAAAAGGCAGAAAATGGCAGATATTGAGATAAGTGACCGCGAAAAACAGTTTACTAAAACCGCACAACTAATGAAAGGCAAACGGCTCGATTAAAATACCTGTGAGGTACCTGGCTCTGAGCACTATGGGACTTAACATCTGAGGTCATCAGTCCCCTAGACCTTACAACTACTTAAACCTAACTTACCTAAGGACATCACACACATCCACGTCCGAGGCAGGATTCGAACCTGCGACCGTAGCGGCAGCGCGGTTCCAGACTGAAGCGCCTAGAACTGCTCGGCCACACTGGTCGGCCCGAAGCTCTTAAACGTTTTCGAAAGGAGTGTTGAGCCTCAGCTATAGGAGTATATCACTAAAGTCAATATATTGTAGAATCGAAGGTCCTATTTTGTATTGATACCAAATGATCGTTATCGAAAAGGAATTCCGCAAACACAAATCTCAATAAACTCAGCTCACTCTGTTCGTTTATGGGATCGAGAGCGCTGTAGCGAGCACCGAGATATACTCGTGTTCTCAGAGTCTCGATACCTTTGCAGTCTGCACCAGATAGGATGGACAGACTGTTATGGTCGAGCGCGTGGTAAAGAGTTTATTGCAATCGTCGAAACTAAATGGCTTGTCGCGAGTACTGTCGTTAGCGTCTATGGAAAGTTCTTGAAAGACTTGAAATCGGTGGTAGTGGACCTAGTGCTGGGCGTCCCCGTGCCTCACAGCAGAATGTAGGGATTACGGGCTTGCCATTCTATAAAACAGGACAGGCAGCGATATGTGGAAGATCTTACTGCAGAGTACAGTGCAGGTTCCAGGCATAAGTAGCCCGCATCTCGTGGTCGTGCGGTAGCGTTCTCACTTCCCACGCCCGGGTCCCCGGGTTCGATTCCCGGCGGGGTCAGGGATTTTCTCTGCCTCGTGATGGCTGGGTGTTGTGTGCTGTCCTTAGGTTAGTTAGGTTTAAGTAGTTCTAAGTTCTAGGGGACTGATGACCATAGATGTTAAGTCCCATAGTGCTCAGAGCCATTTGAGCCAGGCATAAGTGTTTCGAGCTCACCGTTCAGCCCACATTATTCAACGTGGGGCTGTGCACCAGATGACTAATATGTTTTCCTATGTTGATAGATTCAGACTGTAGTGTGCACGGAGTCTTCGATATCTGACCGTGGATCAATGCGAATATTGCGCTGCCACATCAAAACTGTTGCCACAGTTTCCGTATCCCATGCGGCCTGTATGAAAGGGGCTTGCTCCAGTTAGTGGGTGAGACAAATATTGAGAGGTCATCAGGATCTCATGCTATTACTTACTCAATATCCGACTGTGGGAAGGCATGGACTGCGAACTTAATTGCAGGGATCCACTGATTTGAACTGATGCTGGAAGAAAGGTGTAGAAATCGAAACTAGCACAAAGAGGTATATTATGAAAATAGCAAAGGACAGCCCAATCTTAACCTAGGGAAGCCTACACTGACGTAGACACATCCACTGAACGACATAGAAGGAAAGCAGTCACCAGTAGCTACATAATTTGATGTGAGAGCACTTCGGAGCGGGAATGCTGAACCATGGGTTTTGGCAACAAAAGAGGGAGGCAGAATTAGGTGAACCTTACCGCATGGCTGGCGCACTTTATTTATTTCTCTGTGCATGACGGCATCCGATATCTGTTTGCAGATTTCCGCTGCTCTTTACGTAAGGTATTATTATTAAAACGTTTCTTTCGCTTCTGTAATTATTTAGACGCTTAATCTGTTGTTGAATCTTTAGGTACATCAAAACGAAACTGATATTCAATTTTCTTCTAGATCACCTATTTGTTCCTCCCCAAAAGGTCCCGAATCTATCACCTGATTTCATAATCATTAACTACTTCTCGACCCATACTTTGTTTCTTGCCTTTTGTGGCCGCCCAAGTGCTCGTCACTGCACGTGGCGTGATGTGTTAGAGCGTGTCTCCCAATAGAACGAAATAAGTTTCCTGCAATGTCTCGATGGTCGCCTCATATATGCCTCCGTACAGACCAACAGCTACTCGAAACGTGACCCACGTGTGTGGTGGAGGCCGTCGAGGACATTATTATGCAGTAAGGGACAATCTTGGGCGTCAGTGGGACGTATGACGGCATCTTCCGGCAAGATAACTGACCGCGTCGCAGTGACATAATTGTTCTAAAGTGCTTTGAGGAAGGTGATAGCGAACTCATGTTAGTGCCATGGCCAGCAATCTCGCCTGATCTCAATCCGATGCAACATACCTGCGTACGCTACCGGTGCCAGGTCCGCCTCCTCAACTGATCGGCCTTCAGCTGATTAGAACTGCATGTTCTGCTCGTACACATCTGGTGCCACATAAATCATAAAACATACAAACGACACGTCGAATGCAATCACCGCCAATTCGCTGCTCCACTGTGTTCCAAAAGTGAATCAACAATCTACTAAGCTGGTGGTCATATCTTTTGATTCATTAATATATACTCTATTGTGTAACAGACAAATTGTGTAATTTCCAGTAATCTATGATTTTAATGCAGTTAACGTGTAATGTTGTTTTGTATACAGATAATCATGCTTGCATGTACGAGGGCTGTACAGAAAGTATGTTCCGATTGATCGCGAAATGGAAATCACAGTGAAAATCAGAAATGTTTTATTTGTAACAGTTAGCTACACCTTCCACCTACTTCTCTACCTAGTCGCCGTTCAGACTTATACGTTTGTCGTAGCGTTGTACCAACTTTCCAACACCCTAATCATAGAAGGCAGCCGCCAGTGCTTTCCTTCAATTGTCTACGCTGGCCTACAACTCGTTGTCTGGGCCGAAATGTTGTCTTCATAGCCAGCGGTTCATATGAGCACAGATGAAAGTCAGAGGGAGACATTTACGGGCTGTATGGTGAGTAATTAAACATTTTCAACTGCAAACGATGCAGGAGCATCTTCATTGCCCCTGTAGAATGCAGCTGAAAATTGTCTTGAAGAAGACAGTTATGTAATGTTGGGTGCATAGCTTCAGGCGAAATTTTTCACCAAGCCCTCGTACTTGGCGGGAGACACTATTTTCTATACATCTTTACGCGCTCACTGTGAACTCAGAAACGAGAAGAGCGACGTGATGCTATCTAGGGTCATACTAAAGACCCTGCCCAACACATCTGTGCTAAGCTTTATCGGATTTTCATAGTCGTTTCAATTTCGCGACCGATCAGAACTTACTTTCTGGACACCCCTCGTATATCCATTTATAACGTGTTTTATCATGCAATGGGATTATCACCTGAATGAAAAATAAAATGTTATACAAATCATAATTTTTTAATGATTAGATTAGATTAATATTTGTTCCATTGATCATGAATACGATACTTCATAATGATGTGGAATGTGTTAGTTTAACAAAAGGTTTCTTTACGTGATCTCATTCACTTTCTTCAAAATAAGAGTAAAATTAGTAATTTACATGAATAAATCCATCTATTGAGTAGAAACAAATGTAATTCAGAAAATCTTTTTATTTATTTGTTAATTATTTGTTTTCAAATGATGGCTTTCTCTGTAACCTCTTGTGTTTTTTGATTGGTGGCTAAAGATTTTTGTGGCAGCATGATAACCCCTTTTTGTTTGCCAAAGATAGAGTTAACCTAGTGTTGAAGCTATCCTCAATGCTACTGCTTGTGAACTTGGATGGTCTATTAGTAATAAATTTCGTAAATGAATGCAACAAATATATCTCTGTGTGTGTGAATATCTGTAATTACTCAAATAAAAAGCTCGTAATGGTTCTTTATTTACGTGACCATTACGGCACTGCAGCCCCAGTTCTCGATACCAGTAATATCGTACTACTTTTCTGGGAAGTAACAGACATATTTTTTTTACAATATTCGCATTTGGCTTTATTAATGTATAGGTACTCCGATGTATCGATATATTACAGTGATATGGTTCTTGTGTCTGTTCATTTCTGTGAGACTGTCATAATCTTTGACTTACTTGTAACCGCTTCGGCGCGAACGCGCACAGAGCAGTCTTCCTTTCACTTTGCAGAAGTTAATTGGTTATTTCGCTTTGTAAAAGAACAGTCAAGTCTTGTGTTTGGTTAAAGTGGAAATTAAATATATGAAGATATATACAAAACTGTTTTCTTGATGATGTGACAATTAAGAAGAAATATATGTGAATTTACAAGAAGTTTAATAAAAATGTGGATCGTGAACACCAAGTCAAAAATTATTTCTACCATACCATTGTTCTGATCTGGGATTGTTTGATCATTAAGAATTTCCTGAAAAACGCATTTCTATGGTCCTCAAATGTTGCTAGCAGTCAAAGTGGAATCACCCTGGAATCAACAAGATGAGCCATAACAACTTCGACGAAATCTACGTGGGAATCCATTCAAGATAAGTGCCAAAATTAATGACTTTTTTATAGTGACTTCATTATTTCCATTCTGAGAATACTGTCCACAGTCAATAACTTTGTTGTTACTCAATAAAGCGAACAATGGATCTTTTTTTCCTTAATAATGAATTACCCCAAAATACGATGCCTTTAGAAAGTAGTGGCTACAAAGAGGCATACTAAGTTTATTTACTGATATGTTTATCAATAAAATTTCCAATAACACTAAGAGCGTACGTAGCTGAACTCGAACGTTTCAGTAGGTTATCAATGTTATTCTTCCAGTTCAATCTCTCATTAGTGCACACACCCAAACATTTTGAGCATTCTGCCGTAGCAACAGACTTACATTCAAGATTCTATGGCATTTACTGTACAGAAGTGTGTATACTGTGTTGTAACGAAATTGAGTGAATGTCCTTTTGCAGTGAACAACTTAATAATGTTCTACCAGCAATTATTTACAATTTCCTTCATTATTCTTTCTTAATGTAGTTACTATTCTTGTATCATCAACAAAAGGAATTAGCTTTACATCTTTGTGACAACCAGCGACAAGGCATAAATATATATTAGAAACAAATTGGAACATATGGCTGAGGTAGGATTCTAAAATTATGAGCTGACCGAAGCGACTGTGGAAACGAATTTGGTCTCATTTCATCTGAATAACGTCTCAGCAGCATACTTGGAAAAGGCCGGGAGGTAGGGGAAGATTTCAGTTAGTTTACATCATAGTCAGACAGAGATTTAGACATCGGATACTGGATTGTAAGGCGTACCTTTGGGCAGATATTCACTCAAATAACAATTCAGTAGTTATGAAGAGTAGGCTGAAATTCAAGAGACTGTTCAGAAGGAATCAATTCGCAAAGAGGTGGAAGTTCTCTGAGTCTACAGACACTGCAATAAGAAACAGAGCAGTAGGTAGTTCAGTTGAAGGGTATTGGGCACCTATAAAAAAGGCAAACATAGAATTTGTGAAGAAAAACATAGGTAAAAGGGTAACAGTGAAGGAACCATGGGTAACTGAAGAAATATTTCAGTTGATCGACGAAAGAATGAAGTACAAAAATGTCCATGGAAATTCGGGAATACATAAATACAAGCCACTTAGAAATGAAATAAGTAGGAAGCGCATGATGCTAAGTTGAAATAGCTGCACGAAAAAATGTAAAGAAATCGAAAAAGAATTGATTGTGGAAGTAGCGACTCAGCATATAGATAAGTCAAAATAAACTACGGTGAAATTAAAAGCAAGAGTGATGGCATTAAGAGTGCAATGCGAATTCCACTGTTAAATACAGAAGGGAGAGTAGATAGATGGGAAGACTACATTGCTGGCCGGTGTCGTCGAGCGGTTCTGGGCACTTCAGTTTGGAACCGCGCGACCACTACGGTCGCAGGTTCGAATCCTGCCTCGGGCATGGATGTGTGTGACGTCCTTAGGTTAGATAGGTTTAAGTAGTTCTGAGTTCTAGGGGACAGATGACCTCAGATGTTAAGTCCCATAGTGCTCAGAGCCATTTGAACCATTTTTTTTTTTTTTTTTTTTTTTTTGAAGACTACATTGAAGGTCTCTCTAAGGGCGAAGACTTATCTTATGACGTGATAGAAGAAGAAACAAGAGTCAATGTTGAAGAAATACGGATCCAATATTAAAATCAGAATTTAGGGGTGCTTGGGAACATTTAACATTGAATAAGGCAGCAGGGATGGATAACATTCCATCATAATTTCTAAACTCGTTGGGGGAGGTGGCAACATAACGAATATACACGTTGGTGTTCGGAATGAATGAGTCTGGCGATATATAATTTGACTTTCGGAGGGATGTCACCCTCGATATTCCGAAGACTGCGAGAGAGGACAAGTGTGAGAATTATCACATAACCAGCTTAACAGCTCATGCACCAAAGTTACTGACAAGGGAAGAATGGAAGAATGGAAAACGAACTTGAGGAAGTATTAGACGACAGTCAGTTTGTTTTAGAAAGGAAAGAGGGACCACAGAGTCTCTCCTGACGTTGTGGTTGATAATGGAAGCCGACCTGAATAAAGCGTTCGAAAATGCCTAATGTTGGACTTTGGGAAAACCGAAACAGAGGACAGTCGAAGCATAAGGTTAAAAATTATGTGTGCTGAAGACGTAAGGAATGTGGAGGTTCTCCGGAAACCCGTGAGGGAAGTAATATACGGAAAAAAAACTCTGAAAAGAAGAAGGGAGACATCTGCTATGACATGAAGGAATACCTTCCATGAAACTGCAGAGAACTGTAGAGGGAATTAGAGATTGGAACTCATTCAGAAAATAATTGACGACGTAGATTGCAAATGCTACTCTGAGAAGGAGAAAAAGTACCTGATGCATCATAGTTTTCAGAGCAAGATATTGCCCGTAGCATTCACGGTAGCGTTAATGGTGGAACTTATGAGTTTTAGGTTCGTGTTTGGGTCCTATGAATGATTCCTTGGGGCCCTGTGGACTGTTAAACTACTATAATTTCTCACAGGTGTGAAGCTGTGGCCTGGCTAGTCCGTTACTTACCCATTTCTGTTGAGCGCCGCCTCTGTCGAGGCCACAGCAGAGAGTGGGCTTGCGCTTGGCTGAACACGTGATGGAATTCAGCGAGGGGCTTCAGTAATTAGCTGGAGGACTTCCCGCTCGTTGGGAGCGCTAAGGGGCTTATTCGGGTGGAAAGCGGCAGTTGGGGATGGGGTGCGATGAGACTGAGATACGACCGCAACGTAATGGGCAAGGCGACAGAACACCTCTAATAGGCTCGAGAATGGCGTTAACGTACGAGCAAGGTGCTATTCGGAGAAGCGAGAAATCAAATCACTTTCTGGAAATTGTGTACTGGGCTAAGCTTAAAGTAGGGTGCAGATGTTAATTTCATAAGCATGGTTCCCATCAGGGGATTATACCCTAATGTTATACAGGCGCGCAAATACCGCTATTCCTTTTAAAGCTGTTCTTTATAAAACGAGTGCTGAAACGGTAACATCTAGAGTTGGTTTTTCAGTACAGCACTAATTCTCATTCAGTAACTGTATTTAGTCAGGAGAATTAGAAGTTTGTGTCGTTTCGCATTTATCAATACACTAACGTATTTTATGATTCACAGCCTGCTGTGGGTTATTAATATAAACAAGACATTTGTGGATGAACAACAAATAAATGAATTGTGATCGTATAGAAGATTTGCAATACAATGCTTCAATTGCTTTTGATTACGGGGGTGTTGAGTAGAGCTAAAGAAGAAAAAGCTTATTTTCATAGGATCAACATCCGATTATGTTCGATTTTTATTTCTCTTGACAAACACTTCAGTTTCTCTCTGCAGATTTCACTTATTATATATCTATATAGACAGTACTGTCAAGACTTAAAATCTGGGGACGCTGGCGGCCAAGAAACGTATTGAATACTGCCGATCCCTTCTGGCAAATGTTAGATTTAGATAACGTGTCACCTGACAAGGGGACGCTGGCGGCCAAGAAACGTGTTGATTACTGCCGATCCCTTCTGGAAAATGTTAGATTCAGATAACGTGTCACCTGACAAGTAAAGTCCTGTCCACTCAAGTTAATGTGACCACCAGTCAAAATCCTGAACATCCACCTTTTCCAGTGTAGACGGCCGCGAGACGTGCAGGAAGAAATTCACTGAGGTTCTGGAAGGCAAGGAACGTCATATGGAAAAATGCTGACTCCAGTGGCGTGGCCAGGTGCGCAAGGATCCATAGCGCGTGGAGCACGATTGATGCGATATCACAAATTGTCTGTTTGGTTTAAACCCGGAAATATTGGTGGCCACTGGTGAACTGGTGCTCTTACCACGTACGTACACTGCGAGGTGTGTGATACGTTACATTGTACTACTGGTAGATGCCATCGTGCGAAGTAGAAAGAAACTGTATGTAAGGGTGGATATAGTCCCCAAGAAACACGCTTACCTTTGTTGGTTGATTGTGCCTTCCAGAATGACGAGAGCACCCAGAGAGTGCCACGAAAACATTTCCCTGACCATAAAGCTCCGGTCTCTAGACTGGACACTTGCAATTACTGTTGAAAGGTGTTTTCTTTCAGACGTTTCATGCAGTGCGCGCCAACAGTTATCTGTCCGATGGAGTATAAAAAGTGATCCATCAGAAAAGACCACCTGTTGCCCTAAGCGTACGTCTAGCTGCGGTACTGAGGTGCAATTTTCAGCCAACGTCACCTATGAACAGCAGGAACCAGTTGTCTGCAGCAGGCGTCCATACGCCTCATCTTTCGCTAAATGGTCGTTGAGGAGATACCGTTGGTAGCCCACTCGTTCAGTTCGACAGTAAGTTCCTCAATAATACCACGTATATTGGCCCATACATTATTTGCGGCCCTCGGTGCATGACTGTTGCCTCGGCGCCAGCTTTGGACAGCGGAATTTTATGATGCACAGTATGCTGTAACCACCAGGGCAAACTTTCGTTTTGGTCATAGTTATCTGACAGGCGTTTTCCAGGTCGATATATCCTATTAACGTGTCTGGATTTTTCTGTAGTCTTGCCTCCATTATCAACCGCAACATCAGAATTGCCTCTCTGGTTGCTTCACATTTCCTAAAGCCAAACTGATCGTCATGTAACACACTCTCAATTTTCTTTTCCATTCTGCTGTGTACTATCCTTGTTACTGCGGTCATTGTGCTTTCATTCTCGCACTTCTCAACTCACGCATTCTTCGGAATTGTGTGGATGATATTTTTCCGAAAGTCATATGGCACGTCGCCAGACTAGAGCATTCTACACATCAACGTGAATATTCTTGCAACTTCTCCATAAGATTTTAGAAATTCCGATGGAATGTTATCTACCCCTTCTGCCTTATTTCACCTTAAGCCCTCCAAACCTCTCTTAAATTCTGATTCTAATACTGGCTCCATTATCTCTTCTAAATCGACTATTGTTTCTTCTTCTATAACTTTAGACAAGTATTCTCCCTCGTAGGGGTGATCAATGTACTCTTTCTAACTATCCGCCCCCTCCTCTGCATTTGACAGTGTGGTATTTCCGTTGCACTCTTAATGTTACCACATTTTCTTTTAATTTCACCGAAGGCTGTTTTGACATTCCTATATGCTCAGTCAGTCCTTGCGACAATCATTTAATTTTTCATTTCTTCACGTTTTCCATGCAGCCGATTCGTCTTAGCTTCCCTGCACTTCCAATTTATTTCATTGTCCATATATGTGCCGGAAAAAGACATGGCGCTTCTGGAGTTACAGCCTATTTGTATTTGAGAGCGGTTGTTTGGAAGCTGTAATTTGGAAGGCAGCTACAATTTTGTGTGAAGGAACGCGTCGTTTGCTAAATACTGATTTTGGCCGAAGGAGATCGGCGGTTAAAGCAACAGCACTATATTTCCGCTGCGCCATGGGTGCATTGACACACGAGTGTTGGATAATTCCACGTGGATCTGAGTAACTTCATTATTGAGTACTTGCCCATCTGTGTGTTGGAGCTCTTTGTCTTGAAAAATTATAAATCAATCTGTCCTTGTGGGGCGCTGCTAGTTCCATTATTCCGTGATTGGTCATTTGTTTTTTTTTTTTTAATTGTTCATGTTAAAAGGCTGTCATCGCGTTTGCCCTGATGGAAGGCGATTATTTATACGCGTGTGTGGGACCAGTGGTAACAGACTCACACCAGTTTAATGGCGTGTGCAATGTATTGCCACGGTGTGTGTGCAAGGCTGGCGTGTGAAATAAAGTAAGAGTACAAGATTACTACTCTGCAAAAACACTGAGGTTGCAGAGGATACAGATTTGTTCTTCAGTAAAGCAATTACCTTTTGTAATTTGTTCGGTACTCCTCTAAAGTAATTGTGCAAATTCTAAGCTATAGCACGAAAAACTGGTGTGAGCAAAACTTGTTATAAAGAGGTTCCACTGTAATATGTTGTGTATTTAAAGTACATTTTTAGGTTTGAATTGCTGTCAGTTTGTTATTGTAAATTTATTAAATGGTTACTACATGCACATTGAAATACCTTCGGGCATTTTAAACTTTTTAACGCAAATCGTTATAGAGCTTGATTTGAAACTTTTAATTGTTGTTATAATTGCCTTGGGCTCCAAGACGATGTTTTCTAATAAATGTTAATAATTTTACTAGCGATATCTGAATTCATGGTAGCCTGACACCTTAGCATTCCTTAATAGCTCCTACCAGATTAATTTCAGTGTGTACGGGCAAACACTCGTGCTAAGTGTTTTTGAACATGTTTTCTGAAAACTGTCTTCGGCAGCTAGATCGCACACACAGTGGAAATATCTTAGACCTTTTAGCTGCAAATTGGCCGAACCTTATCGACAACGTCAGTATAGAAACGGGGATTGGTGACCACGGTGTCGTTATTTCAATTATGCTTATGAAAGCTAATAAATCAATTAAAAACGCTAGGAGAGTGTTTCTTCTAGAAAGATCACAAAATCAGTTTTTAGCATCTCACTTGGACACTGACTTGACATCACCTACTTCCAGCAAGGCGGATGTAGAAAAATTGTGGGCATTGTTTAAGCAAATTGTAAATTGTGGTGAGGAGAGTTATGTCCCTAGTAAGTGGATTAAAGATATAGAAGTTGCACCATGGTTAACTAACGAGATTCTAAAAATGCTGAGGAAGCTGACGCTATTGCACTCTCGGTTCAAAAGAGAATGGGCAAATGATGACAAGCAAAGTTTAATACAGGTTCGTCCGTCTTTGGAAACATACATGCGAGAAAAATATAATTACTACTGCCGTCATGTGCTGGCAAAAGATCTGACAGACAACTTGAGAAAATGCTGTTCCTATGTAAATTCGCTAAGTATGTCTAAGGCTTCCATCTAGTCACTTGTTGCCAAGTCTGGTGTGGCAGCTGAAGATAGAAAAATGAAAGTCGAAGTTTTAAATTTCATATTCAAGAATACGTTCGCGCAGGAGAATCGTACAAACAAACCGTCGTTCGACTATCGAACATACTCCCGTTTGGATGACATAGTAACAAACGTCCCCGGCATAGAGAAACAACTGAATGAGTTGAAAACAAGTAAGTCAGCAGGTCCGAATGCAATTTATTTCTTTTTCACATCAGGTTCCGTAGGACCAAATCGAGGAGCAAATCTCTAAGGTCATGGACGTGTCAGTACATGAAATTACAACTTAAAAGAAATAACAGATAAAATAAAATGTCTATGAACGCAAAAAACAAGTCATAAATTTAAGTAAATGTAATCAACAACAACAGAGGAATCAGCTTAATTCTTCGAGGAACTCCTTGGCGAAATAAAAGGAGTGAACCATAAGGAAACTCTTTAGTTTTGATTTGAAAGTGCGGGGATTACTACTGATATTTCTCAGTTATTGTGGTAGCTTCTTGAAAATGGATGCAGCAGGATACTACTCGTCTTTCTGCACAAGAGTCAAGGAAGTGCAATCCAAATTCAAACTAGATTGCTTTCTAGTATTAACTCAGTGAAAGCTGCTAATTCTTGGTAATAAGCTGATATTTTTAACAAGAAACGACAGTAACGAATATATAAATATATTGAGAGGTCAATATCAGAATACCCAGACTATCTAATATGGTCGACAAGAGGTTTGCGAACGTACACCACTTAATGCCCGAAATGCCCGTTTCTGAGCCGAAATTTTGCTTCGAGAATGGGAAGAGTTACCCCAAAATGTAATACCATACTACATAAAAGACTGAAAATAAGCAAAGTAGACTACTTTTCGTGTCGAAAGATGACTTACTACATGTTCTCACTTCGAATACAATAAATTTTATTGAGATCTGGAAGCTTATGTAGACGGAACAGCATGGTCTTAGAAAGCACCGCTCGTGCGAAACTCATGTTGCCCCTTGATCACATTATGTACCACGAACTATGGAGGAATGACAACAGACGGATTCCATATTTCTAGATTTCCAGAAAGCGTTGGACACGTTGCCCCATTACAGACTGTTAAAGAAGGTCCGAACAAATGGGATAACATCACAGATACATGACTTGCTCGAAGACTCCTTAAGTTATAGAACCCAGTATTTTGTCAAATGGCTCTGAGCACTATGGGACTCTACTGCTGAGGCCATTAGTCCCCTAGAACTTAGAACTAGTTAAACCTAACTAACCTAATGACATCACAAACATCAATGCCCGAGGCAGGATTCGAACCTGCGACCGTAGCGGTCTTGCGGTTCCTGACTGCAGCGCCTTTAACCGCACGGCCACTTCGGCCGGCCCCAGTATTTTGTCCTCGACGCCGAGTTTTCATCGGAGACAAGGATATCGCCAGGAGTGCCTTAGCAAAGCGTGATAGGACAACTACTATTCTGTATATACATGAATGATTTGATGGACAAGGCAACCAGCAAATTGTGGTTGTTTGCTGATGATGATGTGGTGTTCGGTAAGGTGTCGGAATTGAGTGAGTATTGGGGGACACAAGATGACCTAAACAAAATTTCTAGTTCGTGTAATGAATGGGAACTAGCTTTAAATACAGAGAAATGAAGGTTAATAAGGATGAGTAGGAAAAATAAATCCGCAATTTTCGGATACAGTGCTTGACAAGGTAACATCGTCTAAATTTCGGGACATAAGGTTGCAAATCAGTATTAAACGGAATGAGCATCTGAAGATTGTTGCTGGAAAGGCGAATGGTCGACTATTGGATTTATTAGGAGAATTCTGAGAAAGTGTGGCTCATCTGTAAAGGAGACCGCACACAGGACGCTATTCTTGGGTACTACTCGAGTGTTTGGGATCCGAACCAGGCCGTATGAAAGGCAGACATCGAAGCAATCGAGATGATGACCGCATGGTTTGTTATGGGTAGATTCGAACACACGGCAAATGTTACGGAGATGCTTCGGGAATTCAAATGGGAATCCCTGGAAGGAGGACGACATTCTTTTCGAGCAACACAACTATGAGAATATGTAGAAATGACATCTGAAGCTGACTGCAGAACGATTCTGCTGCTTCCAACATACAATGTGCGTAAAGATCACGAAAATAATATACGCGAAACTGTGGCTCATACGGAGGAATACAGGTAGTCGTTTTTGTCTTTCTCTGTCTGCTAGTGAAACACGAAAGGAAATGACTGATGCTGGTACGGTGTACCCTTGGCCACCCGCCGTACGATGGACTGCAGATTATCGATGTGGATGTGGACGTACAACCCTATCCAATGATGTTCGCAACTCATTTTCGAGGAAGTCTACATGAGGGGCCCCTGTAAAACCACACATCACAAAAGCCCCAAACCGCTGATTACTACCATGCCACACTACACATCAGGAGAGAGCCCTCTTTAAAATTGTGCCTCCAAATACACATTTAGATTTCGCTGGAGAACCGATATAAGGAGCGAATCTTATAGACACTTTACGCTGGTCATCGACGCTCATTTCGAAGCGTTACACATCACTGATGACAATTCTACTCCAGTCAATGACATTCCAGGTTAAATATGTGTCTGGAGACGTCCTAGACAGCGGTGCTGTACTGACTGTCGCTCACGAAACACTCTACAACGTGGTGTGATGGTATGGGTCCCAATTCTTTTCATAGCAAGTTATCACACGCGGCACACTCACAGCTTAGCGGTACGTCAACGATATTTTAAGCCCAGTTTTTTGCCCTCCCTGGGAAGCATCTGGGCTTACATTCAGCCCAGACACAGCTACTGCTTGTCTTCATGCTTGGCAAAATCTACCTCGGCCCAGTGGAGAACTTTTGGAGCATTATGGACAAGGCACTTCAGTCAGCTTGGGATTTTGACGATAGAATGCTCCAATCGGAGAGAATTTATGGTGCCAAATAACGACTTGCACAAGAGTCAGAGGATGACCAAAGTGTTAGTAATTTAGCTTGTGAAGCTCTTTTTCTTGAATAAATCATCCATTTTTTCCTCAGCTGTACTTGTCTTTGTATATACGTCTCCTCTACCGATTTCGGGCCCTTTCGATTATTGCTTCGAGGTGCGTCATTTTACCTCCCTCTTTAAGTGTAGGAGAAGAAGTTTTATGAAAGTTTTTGGCTTAGTTCTACGAACTGAATAATGGTCTACTTGATCCATAATCTGTTCATTTGCATGTTCCGAAGAAATACGTCTGCCGAGCACACCAGCATTCCCGTGCAGGTTATTGAAAACTTATGTAAAGGGTTCTGATCTGAAACTCTATGTCTAGGAAATCGTCTAGACTCCACAGCGTTACGTACAAGCTGCAGCGGTGCTTCCATTATAATAATAACACATTGGTATTCTCATAATTTGTAAACACGCCGGGAGTGTTAAACGATACAACAGAATTGGTCACTTTACGACAATCATTGTCCACAGTTGAAAAATTCAATTACATAAACTCAACTAGAAATCCAAAACAATAATTACAATTGGTAAAGAAGTTCATAGCTACTAAAGTGCCAAGAGAATAAATTAAAAAGTATCTCCATATTTTTTTGAGCCATCAGTCTTCTGACTGTGTTGATGAGGCCCGCCACGAATTTCTCTCTGTGCCAACCTCCTCATCTCAGAGAAATACTTGCAACCCACGTCCTCAATTATCTGCTGGATGTATTCCACTCTCTGTCTGCCTCTACATTTTTTAAACTCTACAGCTCCCTCTAGTACGATGGAAGTCATTCTCTGATGTCAACAGATGTCCTATCATAATGTCCCTCCTTTTTATCACTGTTTTCCACATATTCCTTTCCTCTCCGATTCTACGCTGAACATCCTCATTCCTTAGCTTACCAATCCACCAAAGTTTCAACATCCGTCTGTACCACCACAAGTGTTTCAGTTCTATGTTGTTCCGGTTTTCCCATAATCCATGTTTCACTACCATACAGTGCTGGACTCCAGACGTACGTTCTCAGAAATTTCTTCCACAAATTATGGTCTATGTTTGATACTAGTAGAGTTCTCTTGCCCATGAGTGTCCTTTTTGCCATTGATAGTCTGCTTTTGATGTCCTCCTTGCTACGCTCCTCATTGGTTATTTTACTGCCTAGGTAAGAATTCTTTAACTTCATCTTCTTCGTCACCATCATCCTGATGTTAAGTTTCTAGCTAGTCTCATTTCTGTTACTAGTCATTACTTTCTTTTTTCTTCGATTTACTCTCAGTCCATAGCGAACTGTTTCTCTGCAACTAGTAGAAATTGTATACATGTTTTATGCAATGTGTCATTCGATTTCATTACCGTTTCCCATGATACTTAATACTTATCCCGAAACGCCTTGTACATAGAGTCACTTCGTCTTCAGACTCTGCTTAGAATGAAAATTATATCAGTTAAAATATTCTAGTGATTCCTTTCTGATGGTTATAATGCTTCCGTTTACACAGTGTCTCTATCTTCACATTACAATGTCTTTCCTCTACGGGCTAAAATGGCGATAAAATATTTGTCTCCCCCTGTGTGGGAATCACAAAATGTACGACAGTAATGGTTATGATCTCCGTGACATATGGAATATGGAAGTTTTCATCGGCCGTGGAGGTGTCCTGAGATGGTCAAGACGGTTAACCGTTTGCTTACCAGAAATTATTTTTAGCGTTGCCTATGAGTCGGGCCTCTCAGGTTTGTGTTGTTTAGACTGACATAAACTGAAGCCATTTTGACGGCTTTTGATGCGAGTGACTTTGAAGCATAAATGATTTAAAATTAATTTTATTTAATTAAAAATTAAATTAAAAAACAATTTATATACTTTTACTGGTGGCTTTTAATCTTACTGCGAATTTGGGCAGGGTTCAAATGGTTCAAATTGCTCTGAACACTACGGGACTTAACATCTTAGGTCATCAGTCCCCTAGAACTCAGAACTACCTAAACCTAACTAACCTAAGGACATCACGCACATCCATGCCCGAGGCAGGATTCGAACCTGCGACCGTAGCAGTCCCACGGTTCCAGACTGCAGCGCCTACAACCGCACGGCCACCGCGGCCAGCTTTGGGCAGGGTCTACAGATAATACCAGAATGTTCCGAGCATACAGGTTTGGTTAACTTATAAGTTGTAATTTCACGTTTTCTATTTTTATTCTCTACACAAAGTGGACATCTTCACCTTTTCTTAGTTGGTGGTTTCACTGCACTTCCTGGATCCGGTGTTACTAACAGATTCAAAAATGGTCCAAATGGCTCTGAGCACTATGGGATTTAACCTGTGAGGTCATCAGTCCCTAGACTTAGAACTATTTAAACCTAACTAACCTAAGGACACCACACACATCCATGCTCGAGGCAGGTTTCTAACCTGCGACCGTAGCAGCAGCGCGGGTCCGGACTGAAGCGCCTAGAACCGCTCGGCCACAACTGCCAGCAGTAACGAATTCATTGGCTTCTTTATCCCCGCTAGTTCCTTTCCCAAACTAAATATGAAAGCTTGAAGTCTAGTTCTTTTAATTGGTAACCAGTACTACAAAAACGCATTCCTTATACTTACTTCGATCATGCTGAAGAAAACCACCAATGACCAACGCCTTGTTTTTCCTTACACTCTGTACGATCACGTCTTCCATTCACGTGGCATTTTGGCACTGTATGTCATCGTAACTTTAGGCTTCTTTATTTGTGATGATGACATAGTTGGTTGGTCTTGAAGATAACTTAAGCCGGCAACAGATTCGTTTTTCTTAGGAAGAGACTAGGGTGTCATCACATCTGGTCAAAAACCAAATAATGTGTTGTATACTTCGCGTCCTTTAGATGTAATAATATCGGAAGGTAGTTCACCTTTATTTTTTCGGATGGTACCGACTGGTGTCAGATAACGAGCTATATCGAGAGATGATAAGATCTGCTAGATTTTTCACAACATTCTTTTAAATTCACAGGACTGTCGTTTCTTCCTCCTTCCCGAAATACACTTTCCTCTTCTGGCAGTAGTTTGTCGCACTGTGAAAAATAGCCCTGAACTTTATTCCGCATCTACCAGGTTTTGATGGGATGTATTGTGAAATGGAAAGCGACCTCGCAATGTGACCTACTCTCCATCCAGGGTCGGACACCTTCCTTGAATGTAAGCATCCATAAGGGTGGTCCCCCATATCTCAAAAATTTCTCTGATTGTTTCCAGTTTGTCACTTGACCTATATTCACGTCGGGCTGATGCATTGTCAAAGCGCAAGACCTTCAGAATATCATGGAAGCCGTTGCGATGCATAATTTAATTGAGAAATGGACGGCTATTCTCAACACTCCATAGCTGACTGATATCTTCATTTCTATCAGGACCAGAGCAAGAAGGACCTTTCTCGTTTCATCTGTATCCACCCAGTCCTCGTGAACGATTCGACCTTGGTTGTTGACCCACATAAACACTTTCTCAATGAGGAGTTCATGAAAGTATCATAAAACAAGATTTTCATTATTACAGTTCCTAATCGAAGAACTTGTAGGTCCCTAGTCATCTTTCAGTACATCCTTTTTGCACCGCCTGTCACAAGTTGTAGGTTGAGGGGCTGTAGCCCATATTTCATTCCCATTACTAGGAAACAATAAATCACACTCGACAAGATATGAACTAAATTGTTCTTCTCCGTCTCGGTAAAGGTGTCTTTTACGATCGTCATCCTCATGTAGTTCTGAGTTTTCAACGACATCTACCTCGTAATCGTCATCAAGGAAGTTCACATTCACATGACGGATTTTCAGATTCAGGAGACTACTCCGAAATCCCCTTGTCTCCTCACCTGAGAGATCTCTTTTTCGTAACATTTTTAGTTTGTAGAACAGACAATCGTTATGAAATAATGCACGAAGGTAAACGAGCACTTATTACCGGAGGACTGTTCAACACTGAAAGAATAACGGCGTGAGCCAACGACGGCTAATGACAGAGCAGACACTGTGCATACAGGCATCTGTTGTTGCAAAATTACTTCTAACCGCACGGACCTGGAAAACCCATATGGGAGGAAACGTGCACCACCATATTAACGCAAAGCCATAATTAAATTTTGTAATTTTTTCTAAAATTATGACCAACTTGACAAATTAGGGAAAGTCGTAAAATTTCATTAAAATAAAATGTTTAGTTACTAACAGAGAACACGAAACATCATGATCGGGCGTCTGAGGCCAGCTGGTAGGTAAATGGTTAAGGTGACTGTTTGGGAAAACCTGGAAGTCTGCCTTGTGTCTCGAACAGCTGACTTCAATCCACATTCGCAAAGAGCGTACATATTTCGTAATAACAGAAAATGCTTTTTCGGATTTCGCATTTCCTCTCAATTATGTACTTCATTCCGCAGACCTTTCTTTAAAAAAAGAAGACTTTAGGATTCCAGAGTGCTGATGATAAATCACAATTCATCAGAGGCAAGAGGTTGAGAGCAAGTTACGAAAGAAAAATCGGACATTTGATACTGAATTTGCAAACAGAGAGCTTGAGAAAATCAGTTCGCTCTGTACTTTCATCATAAGTAGATAACTGTATTAAAATGCACGCAGTTTGATACTGTGTTCCTGGACTTCCGGAAACAATCTCATACAGTTTTACACTCTCGCTTAGTGAAAAAAACAATGAATCTATGGATTATAGTTCCTGATTTTTGAATTAATTTTAGATTTCACAGGACAGTTACACCACTACTTTCCAAACAAGCGTCCATAACCTGTGCCCGATAAAGCAGAAATATGTAGCTGCAGTACTCTGCCGTAGGCAGCAAAAGGCACTACGCTGCCAAGAAAGAATTCTCCTCTCTGGCAGTAGAGTAAGTTTTGTTGCCGCAAGTCTAGTTCCACCGCCTGAGCCCACACAGTTCACTCTGGCGTCCGGCGCTGTGCTGCTACTATGGTCTATTTTAGGGGCGACTGCAGGAAGCCAGTCCGCATGTGAGACCGATGTGCTCGCCGAGGCACACAAGGAATCGTTGATAGCGAAGTCACAGATGGAAAGTGATTTTACGGCTTTTCACTCCCCATATATGGTTTACCGATGACACTGTAATTCTGTCAGATACAGCAAAGAGGCTGGAAGAGCAGTTGAACGAAATGAACAGTATCTTGAAAGGAGGATATAAGGGGAACATCAACAAAAGCAAAACGAGGATAATGGAATGTAGTCGAATTAAATCAGGTGATGCTGAGGGAATTAGATTAGGAAATGAGACGCTTAAAGTAGTAAAGGACTTTTGCTATTTGGGGAGCAAAGAACTGATGATGCTCGAAGTAGAGAGGATATAAAATGTAGACTGGCAATGGCAAGGAAAGCATTTCTGGAGAAATTTGTTAACGTCGAATACAGACTTAGGCGTCAGGAAGTATTTTCTGAACGAATTTATGTAGAGTGTAGCCATACATGGAAGTGAAACACGGACAATAAGTAGCTTTGGTAAGAGGAGAATAGAAGCTTTCGAAATGTGGTCCTATAGAATAATTCTGAAAATTAGGTGGGTAGATCACGTAACTAATGAGGAGATACTGAACAGAACTGGACAGAATAGGAATTTGTAGGGAAGCTTGAGTAGAAGAAGGGATCGGTTGGTAAAGCATGTTCTAAGGCATCAAGAATCACTAATTTAGTTTTGGAGGGCAGAGTGGAAGGTAAGAATCGTAGATGGAGACAAAGAGATGAATACATTAAGCAGATTCAGAAGAATGTAGGTTGCAGTAGGTACTTGAGATGAAATTGCACAGGATAGACTAGCATGGAAGCTGCATCAAACCAGTCTCTGAAGACCAGAACAACAACATATTGTCTACCATGCAACTACAACATTGGCTGCTAATGGCAACAGGTTGCGAGACTAGTGGTATTCAGTGGTGACCACAGCATGAGGCTACGAAGAGTAGTTGAACTGCTTATTCGACAAGAGAGCTACAGTGATAGGGTGTTGAACCAAAACAGAGCAATGACAACGATAATAAAACCTAACACTGCATTATATTTACAACATCAGGTTCCAAAGTACACATTTCGCCAGGAAAGAATCCAAGGAATTTCGCAGTGCCGGAAATAAGTGGCTGATGAAATGTTGGCTTTCCTGCAGGATGTGTCAGTGGAATGTGTGATGTGGTATACACTCGACTGTACAGCCGACGTACGATTGGAGTACAGTGACGAAGATTTGGAATAGAATGATGAGGATACACGAAAATGTTTCTTCTGATGTTTCACTAGAACGAGCACAGGTAATGTCGCAGCTACACCCTCCATTGCTACTGAGTGTACTGGAGTCTACTTTGCGGCCACAGGTTACATGTACCTGGAGCGCCAAGGACTTTTCCGACGTCATTAACCGCTGCAGTTCTCCCACTCCTACCTGCAAATTTACTTCGCTGCAGCACGGGAGTCCAAAATGTATTCACCTTGAGGCTTTCTTCTTTATTGGTGAAGTTATTGTCATGTTTGTATATTCCTGCAGCTCCCCTGAACAAGTCAGTGTGATAGCTCTTCTATACATCAAGAACTTGTATCGGTTGGTCTCACACAGTGGGCGCTTCGATCTAATTCGCTAGATTGCAAGGGTCTCTTTTATCCTTTTCCAATATGAGTCACTGTTTGATTTTGTTTGTCGGTATATAAGTTGTCCGTACTCCGTGTTTTCACAATTTACGGCCTATTCTTTATTCTGTCCGTCAGAGTGGGAAAATATGGCATAAATATTCTTCTTCCGTGCCAGGCACATACAGTCTGCGGCGCGAGCTCGACTCCAGTACACCACCAGGAATGGAGGACGAAACGTTGCCGGTGCCAACCAGTCCTGCAGGTGAAACGTCAGAAAAATCATCAAACTATCGTCGGCCGAAGAACCAGGACAGAAACCAATATGTAATTTGTCAACAAGTGGTCGCTTATGAAAACATATAGAAATCTCCTTACTGACCTAGATTCATGAAATTTGGCATGAGACAAGGATTCACAGTACAAGAAATGGTTCAAATGGCTCTGAGCACTATGTAACTTAACTTCTGCGGTCACCAGTCCCCCACAACTTAGAACTACTTAAACCTAACTAACCTATGGACATCACACACATCCATGCCCGAGGCAGGATTCGAACCTGCGACCGTAGCGGTCGCGCGGTTCCAGACTGTAGCGCCTAGAAACGCTCGGCCACCCTGGCCGGCACAGTAGAAGAAAAGGAAGAAGTAGGAAATTTTTAATTTCCGGTTATATCACACAAAAAATATTTTTTTATCATATATTGAGAAACGGAGATCTATGGACGATTGTCAATGAGTATACGTTACAGATCAATTAGTTCAATAAATTAGTTGGTGAAAGAACTACAACCCCGCAAGCGTGCGTAAGGGAGACAAGCGCACGCGTAGTTTTAACGATTTTCGATTTGGTTGAAAGGAAACAAAATGTACGTATATTTGTTGAGCCCATACGCAGCGTTTCTCTGGTCGTTTGTCACGCTCCTGTCTAGTAACTGTTGGTTCGTGCGCTATCTGTTACTCGTGTGGGAATTTGTTCCCACCGGCCAGCGGCGCCTCCAAAATTTCATTAAGAGGGGCGTGTGGGGCCGGGTGGGGGCAACGCCGGTGCAGGGCACGCAGATTTCCCGGGGGCGGCCGCCGCTGCCGCCGCCGATCGGCGTCCCGCAAGTAATCTGACTTTATTGGCGAAACAGCGGCGCCTGTCTAGCGAGGCCTCCCACGCATCCAATCGCTGCCCCCGGCCGCCAGCTGCCGCCTCTGCTCGCTTTACGCGTCATTACTGCAGGAAAGTGCCGGCAAGGACGGCAGATGGAGCAAGATCGGTTGTTAGTGTGGATAAAAAATACTTGTCGTGCCTTTCATAAAAGACTCTACGGAAAATAGCTTAGACGCATGGTAGATCAAATTAATCCATCATTTTGCTTTAAATGTCTGTATTACCTTTTGTTATTGAGAATAGCGGCATGAACCATATTATACTGGACAGCGAAAACGCACTTGGATGATAAGTGAAGACATTCCAGAAAACATGGGTCCACAAACGAACTGTTTGCGGGATAATTGCAAATATGACTTCTTTATTATTACCGAGCTTAGTAAATGTAGTGGAAATAAACATGTTTTGGTTAAGTCCGCCTCTACTTTATCTCAAATTTCACGCATGGCCCATGGATCGAGAATGTGTACATGCGTTATGCTTCTATATGAAGATTGTTCTTTCAGACATGTCCGAAAGAGCAGATACTATCTTCATATAGTTAAGGTCTTCTTCTTCTGTGATGATGCACACGTATTGCCCGAACTCTTACGGGACTCGGTAAGACTGTCTGCAGCGAGTAACGAGTAATGGGCAGGGGCATTACGAATGTAGTGTGTGGACACTAAGCTGGGAATGTGGGTCTCACGGGGAGCGTGCAAAGGATAAGTCCCTGGAGTCGCAGTATCATGTGGGCCCTCGGTGGCTCAGATGGATAGCGCGTCAGTCACGTAAGCAGGAAGTCCCGGGTTTGAGTCCGCGTTGGGGCACATTTTCAACCGTCCCCATTGATGTATATCAAGGCCTATCGACAGCGTAGGGTCTTGATTTAAGTATCATTTCGTTATGCTTCTTGTGTGAAGATGAGTCGTAAGTCTCACTGTGACCCCAGATTGATAGGCGTTGGGCTCCAAGATAAACTCACCACAGCCCTCTCGATTATTCTGTCTTGGTTTATCTCAAGCGGCAACTGTACAATACACTTGTTGATGAAGTTGCAAAAGCAGAACAGCGAATTGTAGAGTCTAGCCAAGACGTAGGGTATAATCCAGTGGTAGACACTGGGTGATATTTGAGCCCAATTAAATGTGGACTCAATCGAGTAACTTATCTTCCGTACACACTTTTAACAACTAGGACAATGATGCGGAAAGTCAGTGTCAGCTCGTTACCAAAAATTCGCAATTAGGGACTATCTAGCAAATAGCCTTTTCGTGGGCTCATGCTTACTAGATAGTTGCTGGTTCCATTAGTATGTGCTTTTACCCTTGTCAGATGATCAGTTAACATACGACAGGATGAATCGACCAGTCTACTAATGTTGCTCAAATAGATGTTCGAAATTCTATCGAAATTCGCATTACGGAGTGTCCTTTATTTATTGGTGGTGACTTTTTTCAGACATTCCAAACCATCCGATAAAAACAAACAGTAGACGTTACAATCAGTATGCAAATGAGGCATTAAGTAATTAAAATATAAATACATATCCTTGAAAACAGCCACAGCAGATATTCCGGAAGGGAAATACAGATATTTCAACACATAATAAATGATCTATTCTTACTTGCACGGAGAGAGATGACACCAGCAGTTACCACGTAAGGCGCCAGAGGTACACATACTCCATTAATGCGTTTCCTGCTCTGAAGATGAAGGCAGATTATTCTTCAGCGATAGAAAAGAAAGTTTCCTGTGCGAGACTGCTTGGAGGTCTAAGTGCTTCAGTCGAAAAGTATAATCCAAGATTCATGGAAATAAGCACTGGTCGTCTTCCTTTAGGAAGGGGATCACAAGGATGCACACTTCGAACCATACGCCCATTAAATAATCGCAAGAAATGTTGCCGTCCAAAGGGTCAATAGAGCTAAGAGAACTTAGAGCACTCAAAGAAATCCAGTATTTTGGGAAAATGAAATTCACGTATGATACCGTTAACCAACCACTGAGCGTTGTAGAGAGACACAGCAGACGCTTATGCTATTGGAATAGCGGTGGCCATCGAAAGAGCTTTCGATTATCTGTGGTGACATTTACTGCAACTGGCTTGAAATGTGATACTAATCTGTAAAAGCATTTAAGGGAGTACTATAGGAATAGGCAGGTCAAAATTACTTGCCGAGCTAAGGCTATGTAGAAAATAAAAACAAAAGGTAAACTCATTCATTTGTGTCTTTATTTGTTTTTTGTTCTATTACGTGGCGTGTGAAACGACACCCGTCAGGAAGAGGATCAGCCCCCTTGAAGGGTTCAGCTGTTGTACTCCGAGACATTTTTTTAATGTTTGGGTAGACGGATGTTCGCTTTCCTTCTTGGCTCCATCCTAGCGTTCCTCTCAAAGGAGTACCCTCTTAATCCTTTTAGTGGCCGCACTCATAAGATATTCTTAACTTTGTTTTAAGTAATTCCTCTGCGTCTATATAGTTGATTTATTCTGTAATTTTCATGGACGTTTCTTGCGAACATTTCCTACTTTACTGCATCGCCCTTTGACCTACTTTTTCTAAAACCAAACTGCTGACGTATGATTCCATACAACAGTCTTTCGTCTTGCAGTCGCTTACACTGAAAAATAAAAAAAGAAAATTCAAACTAGCACAGGCAAAGAAGGAATTCCAGGTTGAGACAAGTCCACTGTATCCAGACACAGGCTTTCATTTCGGAATGAAATTTCTAAGTATATTTGTTTGGAGCACAGAACGGTATGACAGTGAATCGTGGACAGTGGGAAAACTGGAACAGAAGAGAATCTATGGGCTTGAGATGCGGCGTTACAGAAGGATGCTGAGGATTAGGTGGACTGAGGAGATGTGATGAGGTTCACCACAAAATCGGCGAGAAAAAGGGCATGTGGAAATCACATACCGGAAGAAGGCACAGGGTGGTAGGACATCAGGGTATAATCTGCATGGTGCTGGAGGAATCTGTATAGCGTAAGATCTGAAGGAAAGACAGAGACTGGAATACATCAAACACATAAGTGATGTAGCATGCAATTGGTACTATTAGAAGGAGATCATAGCGCAGGAGAGAAGATCGTAGTGGACTGGATCACTCCAGTCAGCATACTGATGCGAGAAAAAAAAGAGAAAGAAACGTGTGAAGTACTTTTTAACAGGTAGATAGATTGTCCTCAACCTTTTTTAAGATAATCAATTTGCCTTTTTACATTTTGTTGGCACTCTGCCCTTTACGAGACATGCATTGGACAAATGACCGAGTTTGCTCATCAGGCGCCCACTTCACGCAGGAGGCTACCACACGGGTAGCAGGGGCTATGTGGCGTGGTCTGGGAGGTTTCTTTAGGTTAGAGGGTCTCGGAGAAATACATCATGGACTTCAGTCTCTTAAGGGTGCCGGTCGAATATAGGAAGAACGTAGATACAGCAACAATCGGTACAACAGTTGTAAAATACCGTAACTGTGTTGTGGAAGTAGCTCCAAGCGCTAATAGAAAGCTTTGATGCTGAAATCCTTATAGGCACTAAAAGCTATGTTGAGCAGAAGATGCACTATGTGATCAAAAGTGTCCGGACACATCCAAAAACAGACGTTTTTCATATTAGACGCATTGTGCTGCCACCTACTGGCGGGTACACAGTATCAGCGACCTCAGTAGTCATTAGACGTCGTGACAGAACAGAATGGGTTCTTCGTTGAACTCACGGACTTCGAATGTGGTCAGGTGTCACTGGTTACATACGTCTGTACGCGAGATTTTCACACTCCCAAACATCCCTAGGTCCAGTGAAGTGGTAATGTGAAGAGACACCAACAGCACAAAAGCGTACAGGCCGACCTCGTCTGTTGACAGAGAGAGACCGTCCACAGTTGAAGAGGGTCGTAATGTGTAATAGGCAGACATCCATCCAGACCATCACAAAGGAATTCAAAACAGTATCAGGATCCACTGCAAGTACTATGACTGTTAGGCAGGAAGTGAGAAAACTTGGATTTCATGGTCGAGCGGCTGCTCTTAAGCCGCACGTCACGCCGGTAAATGAAAAACGACCCCTCGCTTGGTGTAAGGAGCTTGAACATTGGACGACTGAACTGTGGAAAAATATCGTGTGGAGTGACGAATCACGGTACACAATGCGGCGATCCAATGACGGGGTGTGGGTATGGCGATGCCCAGTGAACGTTACCTGCCAGCGCGTGTAGTGCCAACAGTAAAATTCGGAGGGGATGGTGCTGTGGTATGGTCGTGTTTTTCATGGAGGGGGCTCGCCCCCTTGTTCTTGTGTGTGGCACTACCAGAGCACAGGCCTACATTGATGTTCTAAGCACCTTCTTACTACCCACTGTTGAAGAGCAATTCGGCGATGGCGTTTGCATCTATCAACCCGATCGAGCACATGTTCATGATTCACTTCCTGTGGCGAAGTGGTTACACGACAATAACATTCCCGTAATAGACTTGCCTGCGTAGAGTCCTGACCTGAAACCTATAGAACACCTTTGGGATGTTTTGGAACGCCGACTTCGGTTCCAGGCGTCATCGATCGACATCGATACCTCTCCGCATTGCAGCACTCCGTGAAGAATGGATTGCCATTCCAGCACCTGATTGAACGTATGCCTGCGAGAGTGGAAGCTGTCGTCAAGGCTAATGGTGTCTGAATTCCAGCATTACCAATGGAGAGCGCCACGAACTTGTAAGTCATTTTCAGGTAGGTGTCAGATACTTTTGATCACATAGTGTAAGTACAGCCGAAATATTTTCGATGAACCTAGCGGTGTTCCGAAAGGATAGGCTAAACACAGTCGGCGATGGCGTGTTTGTTGCTGTTAGAAGTAGATTATCTTGTTACGAAATTGAAGCACGTAGTTCCTGTGAATTAGTATGGCCAGTTGTCATTGTTGACAACTTGAATAAATTAATAATAGCATCCTTTTACCAACCTTTCCACTCAAATGATACAGTCGCTGAAAGGTTCAAAGAAATCTTGAGTTTTATTTCAAACACACGTTCAACTCATACTATTGCAGTTGGTGGTGACTCTTATTAACCATCGATATGTTGGCGAAAATACATACTTAAACTCTAAGGTACGCATAAAACATCATCTGAAATTGAGATAAGGGCATTCTCTCAAAACTAGTTCGAGCAGATAGTTCACGAACCAACGCGAATAGTAAGAGTTTGTGAAAGCACACGTGACCTCTTAGCAACAAATAATGTTGACCTGAAACTTCTGGCAGATTAAAACTGTATGCCGTACCGACATTCGAACTCGGGACCTTTGCCTTTCGCGGGCAAGTGTTCTACCATCTGAGCTACCCAAGCACGACTCTCGCCCCGTCCTCGCAGCTTTGCTTCTGGCAGCATCTCGTCTCCTACCTTCTAAACTTTACAGAAGCTCTCCTGCAAAAGTTCCGAGTTCGAGTCTCGGTCCGGCACACAGGTTTAATCTGCCGGGAAGTTTCATATCAGCTGCAGAGCGAAAATCTTATTCTGGAATCTTGACCTAATAACGAGCATCAAAACGGATAAATGAATTTGTGATCACAGGGTTGTCGTAACGAGACTGAATATTGTAACCCCCAAATCCACCAAAACTAAACGAAAAATACACCTTTACAAAAAGCGAGCAAGAAAACGTCAATTCAAAAATCAGATAAATATTCACTTGGCACCTTCATGAGAAACAGTGTCCTGTGCTTCCAAATCAACACTGTAAGTGTAGACCGGATGTGGTTTGTATTCAAAGAAATAGTGTCGACAGTAATTCAGAAATTTACACCAAATAAAATAACAAACGACGGAGCTGATCTTCTTTGATACATAAAACAGGTCAGAATACTGTAGCAGAAACGACGAAAAAAGCATGCCAAATTTAAATGAACGCAAAGTCTCCAGATTAGCTCAAAATTCAGTGTGAACATCAATGCGAGATGCTTTAAAATAGTCTCCAAAACGAATCTTTGTCTCGAAACCTGACAGAAAATACAAAGAGATTCTGGTCATATGTAAACTATGCTACGGGCAAGACCCTCTCAGTGCCCTCTCTGCGCGACAGCAGTGGAAATACTATCGACGACAGTGCTGCAAAAGCAGAGTTGCTAAACATAGCTTTTCGATATTCCTTCACCAAAGAAAATAAAGTAAATATTCCACAATTTGAACCAAAAACCGCTCCCAGAATGCTGCTTGGAATTAGATATCCTTGGAGTAATGAAGCAACTTAAATCACTTAATAAAAGCAAGTATTCTGGTGAAGACTGTGTACCAATTACGATCTAACATTACGAATTACCTCGAAGATAATGGTTTATTGACACACGGTCCACACGAATTAGAAAAGATCGTACTAGTCAATCACAACAAGCTCTTTACATACATGAGGCGTTGAGTGCTACCGACAAGGAATATCAAATTGATACCGTATTTCTAGATTTCCAAAAGAATTGACATGTACCACTGACCCGGTTGGTAGTGAAATTACATGCTTATGGAATATCGTCTCAGTTATGTGACTGAATTCATGATTACCCTTCAGAGATGTCACAGTTCATAGCAATTGAAGCACAGTCAATTACTGTGGTTCGATGAACCTTCTGCCAGGTACTGAAATTTGATTTGCTGAATATCCATGTAGATGTATATGTAGTAAAACAGAAGTGATTTCTGACGTTCCCCAAGGTAATTTTAGAGGTCCTCTGCTGTTACTTACCGGTATAAACGAGCAGCCTTCTTAGGTTGTCTGCAGATGATGCTGTCGTTTAACGTCTAGTAAACTCGTGAGATCAAGGCCGCTACGGTCGCAGGTTCGAATCCTGCCTCGGGCATGGCTGTTTGTGATGTCCTTAGGTTAGTTAGGTTTAACTAGTTCTAAGTTCTAGGGGACTAATGACCTCAGCAGTTGAGTCCCACAGCGCTCAGAGCCATTTGAACTCGTGAGAAGATCAAAATAAATTGCAAAATAATTTAGAAAAGGAACACTGAATGGTGATAAAACTGGCAATTGACCCTAACTATCGAAAAGTGTGAGGCCATTCACATGAGTGCTAAAGGCCGTAAATGCAACTAAATACATAGGAATTACAATTACAAACCATTTAAATGGGAAAGAACGCATAGAAAATATTGTGGAGAGGGCAAGCCAAACCCTGCGTTTTATTGACAGAACACTTACAAATTACAACAGAGTACTGCTCAGAGGACTGGGATCCTTCCTTACCAAGTAGAATTGACAGAGTACATCGAGAAAATTAAAATTATCAAGACAATGGCGTTTTCCGTTTCGGCGGAAACTTTTCACGAAATTTCAGTCACCAACTTCGTTCTCCGAATATGACGGTATTTTGTTGGCGTGGACCCACATACGAAGAAACGGTCACCGTAATAATAGAAGGAAATCAGAAGTCGCACGCAAAGATAGGTGTTCGCTTTTCCGCGTGCTCTACGAGACTGGAATAATATGGCATTGTTATGAAGGTGGTTTAAGGAACCCTCTGCCAGACACTTAAGTGTGACTCGCAGAGTATCCATGTGGATCCATGTAGATGCAGATGAAGAGTCTGCAGAACTTCCGAGGGCATGTCGTCCACCAGATGCGAATTTTTTTTTTTTTTAAATTCCGGAACTTATTTTAAGACATCCACCTCCGCAAAACGATATTTACGTAGTGGGGGAGTACTGTGTGTCTCTGAACGTTATTCAAACTTAGACCATTACGTTTTTCCCTGCTGCAGTCTTTCCCTGAAATTACAAAAACTACTGCTGAAAATTTCACAAATTTAAAAACCTGTTTCAATGTACAACGTGGTTATGTATGTAGAGACAAAAGAAACAGATCAAAAAAAATTTGCATCACCATGGTTCGAAGAGTTCCGGCGCCTGTACAGAAAATTGGAATAGAGATCAACATAAACATCATTTAAGCCCTTTTTATTGATCATGAAAACTACACATTGCTTGTGGTACCACCATACAGCGAGACCTTCAGAGGTGGTGGTCTACATTGCTGTAAACACCGGTACCTCTAACGCGCAGTAAGTACGTCTTCTTGCATTGATGCATGCCTGTATTCGTCGTGTCATACAATCCACAAGTTCTTCAAGTCACTGCTGGTCCAGAATGTCCTCAGCGGCGAATCGGCATACAACTAACATAGTGGTTGGTGGGTCTCTTCGTCCACAAATAGCCCTTTTCAATCCATCCCAGGCGTGTTCCATAGGGATCATGTCTGGAGAACATGCTGGTCACTCTAGTCGAGCAATATCGTCATCCTGAAGAAGCCATTCACAAGATGTGCACGATGAGGGCGCGAATTAACGTCCATGAAGACAAATGTCTCGCCAATATGCTGTCGATATGGTTGCACTATCGGCCGGAGTATGGCATTCACGTATCGTACGGCCGTTCCGGCGCCTTCCTTGACCACCAGCGGCATACGTCGGCCCCACATAATGTCACCCCATAACAGTAGGGAAACTACACCTTGCTGCACTCGCTGGACAGTGTGTCTACGGCGTTCAGCCTGAACGGGATGCCTCCAGACACGTCTCCGATGATTGTCTGGTTGAAGGCATATGCGACACTCATCGGTAAAGGAAATGTGATGTCAATCCTCAGCGGTCCATTCGACGTGTTGTTGGGGCCCCTCCATGCTGTCGTGGATGCAAAGATGGACCTCGCCATGGACATCTGGAGTGAAGTTGCGCATCATGAAGCCTATTGCGCGCAGTTTGAGTCATAACACGACGTCCTGTGGCTGCAGGAAAAGAGTTATTCAACGTGGTGGCATTGCTGACAGGGATCGTCCGAGCCACAATCCGAAGGTAGTGGTCATGCACTGCAGTAGTAGTCCTTACGCGGCCTGTCATCGAGACTTCCTGTCGCTCTGTATCTCCTCCATGTCCGAACAACATTGCTTTGGTTCACTCCGACGAGACGGCTGGAAACTTCCCTTGTTATGAGCCCTTCCTGGCACAAAGCAAAAAAAAAATGCGGACGTGATCGAAACCTCCGTATTGACCGTCTAGCCACGCTTGAACTACAGACATTACGAGCCGTGTACCTACTTCCTGGTGGCATGACTGGATCTGATCGGCTGTCGGAGCCCCTCCGTCTCATAGGCGCTGCTCATTAATGGTTGTTTTCATCTTTGGGCGGGTTTCGTGGCATCTCTGAACAGTCAAAGGGACTGTGGCTGTGATACAATATTCATAGTCAACAGAAGTTCTGGGAGCCGGGGTCATGAGAACTTTTTTTGATGTGTGTACATTATGATGAAATTTAACACGATTACTATCGAGAAAATATTGTCAGTACTATATTTAGCACTGAAAGACCTGAGTCGAAACAAGGCCCCGGGAGCAGACAACATTCCATTAGAACTACTGATGGCCTTGGGAGAGCCAGTCACGAAAAAACTCTACCATCTGGTGAGAAAGATGTATGAGACAGGCGAAATACCCACAGACTTCAAGAAGAATATAATAATTCCAATCCCAAAGAAAGGAGGTGTTGACAGATGTGAAAATTACCGAACTATCGGTTTAATAAGTCACAGCTGCAAAATACTAACGCGAATTCTTTACAGACGAATGGAAAAACTGGTAGAAGCGGACCTCGGGGAAGATCAGTTTGGATTCCGTAGAAATGTTGGAACACGTGAGGCAATACTAACCTTACGACTTATCTTAGAAGAAAGATTAAGAAAAGGCAAACCTACGTTTCTAGCATTTGTAGACTTAGAGATAGCTTTTGACAACGTTAACTGGAATACTCTCATTCAAATTCTGAAGGTGGCAGGGGTAAAATACAGGGAGCGAAAGGCTATTTACAATTTGTACAGAAACCAGATGGCAGTTATAAGAGTAGAGGGGCATGAAAGGGAAGCAGTGGTTGGGAAAGGAGTGAGACAGGGTTGTAGCCTCTCCCCGATGTTATTCAATCTGTATATTGAGCAAGCAGTAAAGGAAACAAAAGAAAAATTCGGAGTTGGTATTAAAATCAATGGAGAAAAAATAAAAACTTTGAGGTTCGCCGATGACATTGTAATTTTGTTAGAGACAGCAAAGGACTTGGAAGAGCAGTTGAACGGAACGGACAGTGTCTTGAAAGGAGGATATAAGATGAACATCAACAAAAGCAAAACGAGGATAATGGAATGTAGTCAAATTAAATCGGGTGATGCTGAGGGGATTAGATTAGGAAATGAGACACTTAAAGTAGTAAAGGAGTTTTGCTAATTAGGGAGTAAATTAACTGATGATGGTCGAAGTAGAGAGGATATAAAATGGAGATTGGCAATGGCAAGGAAATCGTTTCTGAAGAAGAGAAATTTGTTAACATCGAGTATAGATTTAAGTGTCAGGAAGTCGTTTCTGAAAGTATTAGCATGGAGTGTAGCCATGTATGGAAGTGAAACATGGACGATAACCAGTTTGGACAAGAAGAGAATAGAAGCTTTCGAAATGTGGTGTTACAGAAGAATGCTGAAGATAAGGTGGGCAGATAACGTAACTAATGAGGAGGTATTGAATAGGATTGGGGAGAAGAGAAGTTTGTGGCACAACTTGACTAGAAGAAGGGATCGGTTGGTAGGACATGTTTTGAGGCATCAAGGGATCACACATTTAGCACTAGAGGGCAGCGTGGAGGGTAAAAATCGTAGAGGGAGACCAAGAGATCAATACACTAATCAGATTCAGAAGGATGTAGGTTGCAGTAGGTACTGGGAGATGAAGAAGCTTGTACAGGATAAAGTAGCATAGAGTGCTGCATCAAACCAGTCTCAGGACTGAAGACCACAACAACAACGACCACAACAACAACTATATTTAGTCGTCTGTCCTTTTAAGTGTACCAACAATCAGCCACTGAAACGAAATTAAGCAGGAGTACAAGTTAAATGTGTATTGAAGTTGAAGCTATAGGAGACTAACAAAAATATACATTTTGGACACTAGTAAAATTTTATAAGACCTTAACGTAACTCACTTAATTAGCTAATATATGGAGCGTCACGGTAAAATGCCTCTTTTGTCTTAGCGTACAGAATGGATCACGACCGAGGAATTATGGGTTTAACATTCACAGGTTTTACGACAGCTTTAAAAATATATAGCCATAAAATTCTGGGACTGCAATAATAATTATATATTCCAAATAGCCTTCTTATTTTATACAGCAGTTCATGTGTATCACTAGAATTTTCTATTAATGCAGGCACAAAGTATAACCTAATGTCGAGCAATAACAAAAACTATAGATACTGGTGCAATTTGTTGTGGTATCGAGCTTCTTTTTTCTTCATGTGATTCTAAAATCAGTGACCTTACTGAAGAACTGACCAAAAACACGATATGTTCCTAGGCACACTATCGTCTAGATGAAACACTCTCTCTTGTACAGGGTGATTATAATTAAAGTAAAACTTTGAAACCGCTGTAGCAATAACACCACCGGTCGTAATGACGTCAAATTGCAACGGAACATGATCGGAGAAGGGGGTACAGGTATGGCTGAAGAAAGATAGTAACAAAATATAGCAATAGATGGAGCTTTAGGCATCATAACTTAATGGTACTCTATTAAAAATGACAAATGAATCATGCAACAATGCCTAAGGTGTACGTTTGACGTTAAACAAAATGTATTACTAAGTGTGCATGGGTGTTCAGGTAAGCCCATCCACCATGCAAGGTCATATCACATAGGATGGGGACAATCAGTTTCTAATTCTCCTAAGACTAAAAGGTGCATAAAAAGCATCAATCTCATCGGTTTTTGTTGCCCTGAGGCGAAAAACCGCATGAAAAGCATCAATCAAAATCAAATCGGATAATTAATGTCCGTGTGACTGGCGCAAAACATGTTCAATATGCTGGCCACCGTTTTCTGCATCACGTTGATATCGAGAAACAGCATGTAACACAACTGATAAAAGTGTTTCCGCGGTCACGTTCAGAATACGTTGCGCAATGCGTGCCTTCAATGGAGCTAAGTTTGCAATCAGAACACTGAGCACAACGTCTTTCAGATATCCCCACAGCCAGAAATCACACGGATTAGGATGAGGTGATCAGGACAACCAGGTGGCTGATAATTCTACAATTTCTCAAATGAGTCTACAGCAGCTGCTTAACTGGATTTGCAATGTCCAGAGGTTATCCATCTTGCATAAAAAGACACTCGCAGCGCTTACCAGTGAAGGTTCAGGTAACAGGAGCAGAAGCACCAGTCTCTTCGAAAAAATATGGCCCTATGATGAATGATGCCGTAAAGCCGCACCACACGGTGAGCTTTTCAGAATCAGGTGGTACTGGTTCATTTGCGTGTGGATTTTCCGTTGTCCATATTCGACAGTTCTGTGTATTGACATATCCTGTCAGATAGAAGTGGCCTTCGTCTGTACACAAAATCTTCCACTGCCAATCGTTGTCCACTTCCATGGGAGCAAGGAATTCTAAAGCAAGAGTCTCCATTGCTGGCAGGTCAACAGAAATCAACTTACGCACATGGGTAACTTTGAATGGATGGCAAAGAATGATGTATAGTATGCTTTTACGCACCGTGCTCACGCGTATGTCCAATGTTCGGGCAATTCTCCATGCACCACACGTTTGCACACCACCACTCGTCTCCTCCTGCACTGCTGTGGCCACTGCTTCCACTGACGTCGAATCAATTCATTTCCTCCCTCTACCAGGTTGCACATCAGAAGAACCCGCCTTTTGAATTTCCGAACCATTTTGCAACATCCACGGCAGTCCTCAGACCAATGCCATTTTTCAAACCCTTCAGTGTCCGAAACTTCTGCAGAGTGAGGTATATACAGTCATCATTCTTGTAATACAGCTTTGCAAGCAGAGCACGATCCTGCATTGAGACAGTCATGGGGAACATCGCACACGCGAAAGGAGCAAAAGCCGTGTACCCGACGTATTTATACCAACTTCAGTGGGTCGTGTGAATGATAGGTGCTTTCATTTACCTATTCTGACAAATACAGCGCCATCTACTGATCAATTTTCAGACAATTTTTTTTCTTCTGCCATATGTTTTCCCCCTTCTCCGACTATATTCCGTTGCAATTTGACGTCATTCTGATCAATGGCGGTATTTTTACAGCGTTTTGAAAGTTTTACTTTAATGAAAATCACACTGCATTTCTCTGCTCTTTTGTTACATTTGCTATTTCCTGTACGTACGTTGTCAGCCTCTTCCGGATCATGTGGGAGCTGAGTATGGAATTTCAACTGACAATTGCTTTTACATCTTCAGTGTTTAAAGCTTACAGTGAAGCAGGTGAGTCTAATTTTTCGCATACAATATTGTACGGCGTGGCGCGAGAGTCAAGACCTAGATTCCGGCGCAAATAACTATTAGGTCTTGTAGAGGTACGTTAAAAAGGTTTAGAAGGAGACTTTTGATGATTCTGGTTTTCGTTAGAAAGTGCGGAGTGTTTAGTTTCATTGTAGCATTTTAATTCTTGGCTGTAGCCAAGTTCAGTTATGTACATCCTCATCATTAGAGGAAGATGTAAAAAAAAGAAAGAAAATGATCCACTACAGTTAGTAGTTACATTCATACCGAATACTATCACGCGCTAAGGAACTTTGGTTCATTGAAATTTATAAATGAACGACAAGTGTTTCGTTTTAGGAGTGAAAAAATTGAAATATAGTGTCATTACGCTACAGCAATAAATTTTCCTACTCTATCAACAGACTTCACAGAGTTCCGAGAAACCCTTCAACAGTCCATGCTGCGGAACGCTTGACATTTGCCGGTTAATTTGTTATTTTACGCTGTACATAGAGTTACCAGTAAATTTTTTCATATGTCGCTATTGCTTATCATGACATTCAATTATGATAACACTATGTACAAGAGCCACCCAGAGAGAGGGAATACGAGAATCACTAGTTGTTTAACTGATTACACTGAAATAGGAAACATATGGTCATGTTGTGTATTAAAGTATACATTCATCAAAACGTCTAACGTACAGTTGCAAATATAGTAAGTAACCAACTAGACAATTTGATGACAATTTGATTACAATTTTACAGCTTTTTCACCTTTTTACTACATATTAGCGAAAAAGTCACAACATTCGTAACTTTATTTGTTGCAGTACTTTTTAAAATTCTTTATTCTGTTTTCTTTATGTGTGTCACTTTACCCATCGTACGTATAGACACAACAAAGGCTTAAAAAGAAAACCTCTATAGAAAAGGTAATAGCTTGTTTTGTTGGTGTAATGCGTTAATCAGAAACCTGAGACATGGTGTTAACACTTGTTTACTGAATCGGTTCTGGTGACGCCATAATAGGTTGAAAGGAAGGTCAACGTTATACAGGGTGCCCCACATAAAACCAGTGCACCTTAAGTACCGGTTAATTATGTCTCCCAAATTGCTTGTGAAGTGGCAACAGTGTCTCCAAAGTTGGCTACAACGCGTTTTATCGGGAAGCTGTGTAGGCTGTGGGTTCGTGTGACAGTGTTGCGAGAAGCTGGTATTGTTGAGTTGTTACAGAAATGGGGCAGCTTGCATTACAAAAGCGAACTGATGTTGTGAGTTGTTACATGAAGACAGACTCCATCAAAGAATCAAAAGAAATGTTTCATATCGCAGTAGGAAACTGCCCAATACCAGCACTGTTCAAGATCTGTACAAGGAATGGAGGGCTGTAGAATCCGTTCGGAATGTGCAGAGGGATAAGCGAGTTACGACGAAGAACCTTGCAGCTATACACAAATTCGCATGGACGTTACGAAAAGTGCCCGCATGTCGGTGAGGAGGTTATTGCAGCAGGTTGTGGATCTCGTACATCGCGTGGAGACTAATAAAGGATATAAAATTAACACAGCACTTTGTGTTAGTGTGGTGCAAGAGTTGAAATTTGAGGATCAGCAAAAAATAAATAAAAAGAGACTTAAATATTGAACAGACTGTTACCATCAACTGTTGTCACTTCGACCCCGTGCTGTACTTCATATCAAAGGAGGTTATGTAAACATCCAGAACTGCAGATACTGGTCGCAGGACAACCCACATAATCTGTATGAAGAACCTCTCCAATCAGAGAAGATACGTGTTTGCGTGAGCGTTGTACGGCACGCGCATTGCAGGCCCCATATTTGTCAATTACTTTGTGAAATATCTAGAGATCTTTGACTCTTTCTATGGACAATTAACACATACAGAGAAACTTTACGCAGTATTCCAACAAGATCGAGTAACCGCTCACACACCCAGTATGGCCTACATTGTCAACGTGTTCCCTGAAGACAGACTTTTCTGAAACAAAAAAAAATGGTTCAAATGGCTCTGAGCACTATGGGACTTAACTTCTATGGTCATCAGTCCCCTAGAACTTAGAACTACTTAAACCTAACTAACCTAAGGACACCACACACATCCATGCCCGAGGCAGGATTCGGACCTGCGACCGTAGCAGTCGCGCGGTTCCGGACTGAGCGACTAGAACCGCGAGACCACCGCGGCCGGCTTGTCTGAAACCTTTGATACCCAAGGTCCCCGTACTTAACAGTGTCTGAGTTTTATTTATGGGGCACACTTAAAAACGAAATGTATGCTGAAAATTTGCTTACAATAGACGATCATAAATGCTAAATTTCTCGAGAAATTAGCAACATCAAGCCTGCAGAATTACAGTGTGTGGCTGGTAACCTAGTAACTTCATCACAGGAAACCCACGAAATCAGCACTGGCTGGATGCCCATGGCCGCCACTTCCAGAATCTAGTTTCCAGCGCTGCTTTATGCGTGAGGCATACCGATTCTGTATGGGGTGCTCTGTATTAATGCCTCGCGTCTTATTCGTTTTTTTGTGTAATCACCGCTTTTAAATATCGTTTTTGTCGCTTTGATTCACATAAATAGGACCATCGCCAGAAGGTATTTCTATGAATAACAATGAATAAATTTCATCTTATGATAATCCATTTCGTCCAGTACTACCTGCTGCTGTCAGATAGTAGAGCTAGCAGCACTATTTACATGAAAAAAGATATGTGAAATATTAAAACGTAGCAACTACCTAGTCATAACTATTTACATTTCTAAAAAGCTTATCTGTGAAAGTAAGGAATTACTTAAATGAAAATTTAGTAATAAATTTAGTAATACTTCAGCTATAAGAAGTGACGAGGTTCTCCGAATAATCGGCGAGGTTAGATCGACGTGGAAATCATTGGCAAGAAGAAGGAACACGAGAATAAGACATTTGTTAGGGCACCGGGGAATAACTACAGTTGTATTAGAGGGAGTAGTGACAAAAACGGAAGGGCAAAATGTTTCTCACATCCAACAAATGACAACGTTTGGCGTAAGAGTAAATGCGTAATGAAGCGTTTGGCACAAGACAGGATCTCGTAAAGTACTGCATGGGAAAGAGCCACGTAAATGATAACCCTAAGCAAATCCCTGCTGTCATCTAGCCATAATCACGCCAGTCTGTGGCTTGACTTCTGGATATGCAAGCATGAATATTAATACTTTCTGATGACGAAACTACGCTTCTCTTAGATCAAATAGGAAGTTCCAGGCACAGGCAACTTAGTTCAGGTACACTGCAATATTGCAAGTGTGTATATACAAAACAATAAAGGTTAAGCCAGGAACTATATGGCTTAAATCAGCGGTAGCTATTGGAAGCCGGGAACAGGCGACTCAAAACAGAAATTCCTGTGATATAAGAAAATTATTTGAATTGCGCGGTGGGGACCCATATCCAAGACAATCAACTTGTTAGCTAATCATATTTTCCAATCTTTCAAGTCCGAGGAGTGCCAAAATGATGAGGTTTGGCTAGTATCTGGAATCCGTCCTTATGAAATGACAACTGGAAATAGATTTTTAAAACCATTGATTTTTCCAGTTGAATGAGTTAAGTGGTGCCGGGGTTCAATGTTCCGTCGCTGTGCAGAAATTGTATCTTCAGTTTTTACCATCATGGTACGTAATTTTATACATAACCCCATATTATAAACGCAAATAGTCTTCCACTGTGCCTAGAAGTGCTGTCGTCTTCATGAGCTTGGCTAATTTTTAATAAAGTTTTAGAACTCTCCGAAGGAAAGCCGCTCACAATACACCTCTTTCGTCTTCCTGGCAATTGTCTGGATTCTCATTTGAAGAGTTCACTTAATTCTGAACGCTGTTAGCGTCGGTAACATGTCCCTGCAATCCAAACGTTTAAGAATGCTAATAGTTAGCAAAGAATGGTAACAGAAAGCGAAAATCAATTAGGGTTGGCTCACGTTCCAAAGTATATACATTTTGTGTTGCGAAAACTCAACGATGTTGTCCTTGTTACGTTCCGAACTACACTGATATTATCTAAGTACATATCACATTAGCAGCTTTTTCAGGTCTTGATTGGTTACGTTACGTTTCATGTCATTTAACACTTTTAGATGCACTAAATCTTTAATTGTGTGTGAATACCTAAGGAACCAAACTCCTTAGGTCATCAGTCTCAAGACTTACACACTACTTAAACTAACTTATGCTAAGAGCAACACACACATACAACCATGCCCGAGTGAGGACTCGAACCTCAGTCGGGAGGGGCTCCACAATTCGTGACACTCCTCGCGGCTTATATGCACTGTGTAAACATTGAGTTCTTTTTAATAGTGTTCATGCGCTAACGAAATGTTTTCAAATCGTAATTGTAAAAGGAAGCCTACGTTTTTGTAAGTTTAAGACGCAATATGTCGTTCTCATAATCGAATCTTCGATGATATAACTAAATTGCCTTCACACAGTCTTGAAAGCCAGTATCACTACATGATAGAAGCTCCTACAGAAGTTCATAAAATTTATTATTTGATTCTTGATTTCAGTGTGACACACGTATTGAACCTGAAGCAGCCGAGTGGAAGACGAAGCTGGAGGTAAAAAATAAATAAAAATAAAAAAGAAAACATTTATCCAAGCGGACATATCGTAACTGAATTGTGTAATATGTAGCTACGGTGTCCTTTATTTGAATTGGCCATTAACTCACGGCAGTTGCAAGGTGCTTGATACCTGATCACGGTTAAGTGCAGTTTTCTTCACTGTCAACATCTAGATTTTGCAGCTGATATAATAGACTGAATCTCACAGTTTTACATGCGATATAGTCTACTATCATTGTTTTCAATTTGTACACTGAGCAAAGAGTAAAGGAAAAGAAATATACACTCCTGGAAATGGAAAAAAGAACACATTTACACCGGTGTGTCAGACCCACCATACTTGCTCCGGACACTGCGAGAGGGCTGTACAAGCAATGATCACACGCACGGCACAGCGGACACACCAGGAACCGCGGTGTTGGCCGTCGAATGGCGCTAGCTGCGCAGCATTTGTGCACCGCCGCCGTCAGTGTCAGCCAGTTTGCCGTGGCATACGGAGCTCCATCGCAGTCTTTAACACTGGTAGCATGCCGCGACAGCGTGGACGTGAACCGTATGTGCAGTTGACGGACTTTGAGCGAGGGCGTATAGTGGGCATGCGGGAGGCCGGGTGGACGTACCGCCGAATTGCTCAACACGTGGGGCGTGAGGTCTCCACAGTACATCGATGTTGTCGCCAGTGGTCGGCGGAAGGTGCACGTGCCCGTCGACCTGGGACCGGACCGCAGCGACGCACGGATGCACGCCAAGACCGTAGGATCCTACGCAGTGCCGTAGGGGACCGCACCGGCACTTCCCAGCAAATTAGGGACACTGTTGCTCCTGGGGGTATCGGCGAGGACCATTCGCAACCGTCTCCATGAAGCTGGGCTACGGTCCCGCACACCGTTAGGCCGTCTTCTGCTCACGCCCCAACATCGTGCAGCCCGCCTCCAGTGGTGTCGCGACAGGCGTGAATGGAGGGACGAATGGAGACGTGTCGTCTTCAGCGATGAGAGTCGCTTCTGCCTTGGTGCCAATGATGGTCGTATGCGTGTTTGGCGCCGTGCAGGTGAGAGCCACAATCAGGACTGCATACGACCGAGGCACACAGGGCCAACACCCGGCATCATGGTGTGGGGAGCGATCTCCTACACTGGCCGTACACCACTGGTGATCGTCGAGGGGACACTGAATAGTGCACGGTACATCCAAACCGTCATCGAACCCATCGTTCTACCATTCCTAGACCGGCAAGGGAACTTGCTGTTCCAACAGGACAATGCACGTCCGCATGTATCCCGTGCCACCCAACGTGCTCTAAAAGGTGTAAGTCAACTACCCTGGCCAGCAAGATCTCCGGATCTGTCCCCCATTGAGCATGTTTGGGACTGGATGAAGCGTCGTCTCACGCGGTCTGCACGTCCAGCACGAACGCAGGTCCAACTGAGGCGCCAGGTGGAAATGGCATGGCAAGCCGTTCCACAGGACTACATCCAGCATCTCTACGATCGTCCCCATGGGAGAATAGCAGCCTGCATTGCTGCGAAAGGTGGATATACACTGTACTAGTGCCGACATTGTGCATGCTCTGTTGCAGTGTCTATGTGCCTGTGGTTCTGTCAGTGTGATCAGGTGATGTATCTGACCCCAGGAATGTGTCAATAAAGTTTCCCCTTCCTGGGACAATGAATTCACGGTGTTCTTATTTCAATTTCCAGGAGTGTAAATTTGTGGAAGAAATTTAAGTTCAGCTAGATGGAATAAGAACTTGTAGTTTGCCACAAGAGAATATAACATGAACATCAAGAAAAGTAAATAAAGCTAATGGCATATGGGCGAACCCATTTAGGCGATGCTGAGGGAATTAGATTAGGAAACGAGACACTGAAAGTGGCGAATGAAGTATGCTATTTGGGCTGTAAAATAACTGATGATGGGCGAAATAGAGAAGATGTAAAATGTAGACAACATAGTAAAAATATCTTTTCTGAGAAAAGAAATTTTTTACTATCGTTTACAGATTCATATGTTACGGAATCTTTTCTGATAGTATTTGTCTGGAGTGCAGCCTTGCAAGGAAATGAAACGTGGACTATAAACAGTTCAGACAGAAGGAAAGTAGAAGCTTTTGAAATTTGGTGCTATAGAAGAATTCAGAAAATTTGATGGGTCGTAGATTGTGTAACCCAGGCGGAGGTCCACAGTCCAACGGACCTAGTAAGTGTACCACAACCAGAGGGCACTGTCGTCCATTCTGTGACGTAACCGAAGATGGTTGTCTGGAGGGGAAAACGACACAGCTTGCGCTGGGATGCTGGAGAGAGGAAGGAGAGCACTTTATTTATTTTGGAACACTTTATTTAGTGATGGATTTTGAAAGTTAGTATATTTATCACACTGATACATATTACATGCTCTGTCGTGCTCCATTTGCAGAGCGCAAACGCTCCAAGGGCGCACATGCGTCAATGCCACCGAGAGCCACCACTGGATGCAAGCCAGCATGAGTCATTGCTCTCACGCCGTTGCTGCCTACAGCGAGGAGGTAAAAGTTGGCTCTGTTTTCGTATATGCAGTCAGAGTTCTTCCAGTGTTATACTGGCATCACAGAACTCTTTCTTAACAATCCTAAAGGAACATGCATGCTGCGTCTAGCCATGCACGCGTACCCAGCGTGGCTGACACATTTCATGAAATGTTCGTCCTGCTATCAATATATGTCTTAGAAACGTTAAATGTTCTCACCACTAAAATCCTGCGCACCCTCGCGAAAACACCGTTCATCATAAAAGCATTCTTGTTGTTTGGAAAGAGAGCATTCTCTAAGCACAGACGTGGGGAAATCAGAACAGTTATGCAAGCAGAATTCGAGGCACTGTCTTACAGAAGAGAAAAAGGTGGCTTGAATTTTCGGTATCCTGCAGCAACAGGTCAGAAAATGTCCTAATGCCACAGTGGCGCATGAGTGATAGTATCCCCACCAGAGATGGATGGTGTGCTTCAACTGGTCTTTGAACGCTTCCTTTCTCAGAACTTTCCATACACACCTTGCCTCCATCTTGTTAGAATCAGTTTGTAGATGCTACTACGTCTTGGCACAAAGGATGTCTTGTGAATGAATGGAGCATTATGATTGTATTTTGTAGAGATCACCATGTTGCGCCAATAATTAACACTAGCCTTCATAGTTGCCTACAGATCGTCAAATATGGAAAGACTCTTACTCAATTACACTACTCTATCACCTAAGACAGGAGCCTGAATATTTGAGCGCAAAACAGATCTCCGACCCTGCAATATATCAATGCATACCGTGTCTATGAAGTAAACATACATTTCGTATCCTGCGCCATATAAAATCAGCTTTTTACATCATTCGTACATTTACGACAGACAGAACCATATACACTCCTTGTAGCACTAGATATGTCCCTGCAAGGACGGCAGTCATCCACCCCCAACGTGTGACTAGAGCATCCCCAGCGGACCAATGTCACTCTGAGAACGGTTCTACAAATTCGGGCTGTTCCCCCTCGGCACAAAGGCGTTATTGATTCTGGTCCAGACCTGATTGCTTGCTTACTTTTCTACACCCATCTCCAGACACTGGGATTACAAGAACACATTTATTTTCGCATGGTTTGCGATAATATTACACCATTTCCGTGGTACTTTTCGATATCAAGCCTACAGCAGTATCCTACCTCATGCAACAATATTACGAAGATATAGACTAGAAACGCCAAACTTTAGCTAGGTGGGGCGTGCTGTAAACCACTGACTAACTAGAAACTCAACAAAAATAGAGAAAACAGATATTTACACACACAAATACCAATGTCAGTGATGTAGCTGATTCCAAATCATTCTCATAGTTTTCAAGATGAACTAAGGTGTTTCTCACATCTAGACAAGCGGCAAACGTGTCTTCCACTTGCTCGATACACACACCACAATCGATCTTCTCTCAACTAAAAGAAGGCACGAAATGTGCAGAAGCAGTCAACCAAACAATTTACTTGGGAAGGAATAACGGTCTAGCGCAAACACACCTCCATATTCGATCTTCTCAAATCTCTACACCATCACGAAAGCTATCCAATACATACTAAATATTAGTTCGCTATTCAGTCATGTAGAAGACAATAGAGTTAAGTCAACTACATTCCTACACTCCAACAGGCCTCTCCATTCGGACAGCTCCTACACTTAACGGGAAACGTGAATCATTCCCGCATAGGTCACTGGCGCTGCACGCCGAGCACGCACAGGTAGAATCACCATCCTAAGAAATTGGTCACATACATATTTTATCTCTGTACTTACTACTAAATGTTACGATCACGGTCTTAGTTGAACGACATTCGATAATGAGCGAAGTACCGGAAATACACTCTGTTGGCGGCTGTGGCTCTGGAAAAAGAAATATCAGTATCATTCTTATGACTCTTCCCTTTGCTATCACAGTACTGGATGTCAAATCCATACCTTCTTTACGAATTGGCATAGTCATTTGCTTTGCACATGTCGTAACACAAACACATACTTTATAATCCTGATGCTCAAGGTGATCCTATCATGCATCCCCTACTACTAAGTACAATAATACTTGGTCAATAAATGATCGCTGGCGATACGAAATAATACTGACCGAAAACCAACTGTGGGTGGACATGTCTCATAAGTTTTTCTTGCGAGTCCCACCAGCGTGTCATAGAAAGAGATGTTTAATCGTCTTACAAACCGCCAGATGTTAAAAAACCCGGTGTCAGCAACTACTGTATGTTACTGTCACAAGCTGTCTTGGTTCTACATGTGCACACAAGTACTAACGTTAAAACCTATACCGGCTTTATAAATCCACGTATGGCATTACCTAAGAATCACATGGTGTCTACAGACAAATACCGAGATTGTGACCGTAGGAGCGTATATTATCAGACCAGCAGTCCGCTTCCACATAGCCCACGATACAACCTCGTCATAAAATCGGTGAATTTTGGAAGTGATTCGGCTAAGGAACGTGGTATGAAAGAGCTATTTGCAACCCCCTAACGCCGCCACCACCAGATATTTCTCCAGTATTTGTAACGTATTCTGTCTCAGTACTTTGTCAGAGGTTCTGCGATATGTCCACTGAGTTATATGCGATGATTAATCGAGAAGGATCACAAACGGTAGTCGATGATGTGCTGATTGAGGTCGTAAGAAATGTACACTAGCTTTTCAGATCTCTAGGGTTACGCTATCTGCTAGATATTATGTCTATGAGTTGTAATGAAGTCTTTCCATTCAACCACAAAATTGCCTTGGACCCTATGGAGAAGTCCTCTAATGATTAGAGTCACTAGTCAAATATATTTCTGGCACCTCTTATCTCGAAACGAGCCACCTTCCTCGAACCTATGTGCTACAGTAAAATTCCAACATGGTTTTAGATAGCCTCTATGCATCTTGCAACTACCCATCAGACTCTGCACCTCTTTCCCTGCAGCTTTGTGCATGTAATTATTCCAATGTAAATCGGAACTGAGGACAAAAATGGGAAATGTGTGGTAAGGTCTTATGGGACCAAACTGCTGAGATCATCAGACCCTACGCTTACACACAATTTGATCTAACTTAAACTGACTTACGCTAAGGACTATACACACTCCCATGCTCGAGGGAGGACTCGAATCTCCGACGGAGGGAGCCGTGAGGACCGTGACACGACGCCCCTAGACCGCGCGGATACCCTGTGCGGCAACTGAATAGAAGTCGGAGAAAGCTTATCTATCACCTTCTGCAACCCGTGTAGAAACAGGAGAATTTGAGTTGCTGTGACAGACCTGTGGTCTGACTTTCGACAGCAACGAAGCGTGCTCCTTGTATTTCTTGTACTTCCTTGTTTCATCGATCAACTGAAGCATTTCTTCGCTATTATCTGCTTTGTACGTACGTTTTTCTTTCCAAATTCGGTGACTATTTTAATGATGCCAAATCCTCTTTTACTTTACTTCCTACTGAGCTATTCCTTACGTTTGTATCTATAGCCTCACAAAACTTCAGGCCGAACTCGTCACCCCTTAGCGCTTCTTTATGACACTTCTTTGCGTATTGATTCTTCCTGACTAATCTCTTGAACGTGAGCCTACTCTTCTTCACTACTACATTCTGATCTGAGTATATATTTGCTCCCGGGTACCCCCTACAATCCAGTGATTTCGGAACATCTGTCTGAACATGATGTAATCTCACTGAAATCTTCCCGTCTCACCCAGCCTTTTCCGTGTATACTTTCACCTCTTCGCTTTTATTAGCTGAAATTTACTACAGATTTCAATTACTCTCTGTCTCTCCTGTCATTCCTTATCCTAAGCCGATATTCTCGAGCAACCTATTCCTCTACTCCTTCCCCTACAACTGTATTCCAGACCCCCATGACTGTTAGATTTTCGTCTCCCTTTACGTACTGTATTACCCTCTCAATACCCTCGTGTACTTTCTCTCTCTCTGCACGTTCAGGTTGCGACGTCAACATGTATAACTGAACTATCGTTGTCGATGTTGTTATGCATTCGATTCTGATAAGAACAACTCTATGACTGAAGTGTTCACAGGAACACACTCTCTGCTCTACTTTCCTATTCATAATGAATCCCGTTATAACATATTCTGATGCTGCTGATATTACCTTATACTCATCCGACCAGAAATCCTTGTTTTCTTTCCATTTCGCTTCTCTGACCCTACTATACAGTATCTAGATTGAGCCCCTGCATTATTCTTTTCAGATTTTCTAGCTTACCTACCACGTTCAAGCTTCTGACATTCAACGCCCCGACTCATAGAACATTATCCTTCAGTCGGATATTTAATTTTTTCTTATGAACACCATCCCTTTGGCAGTCCCCTCCGGGAGATCTGAATGGGGGACTATTCTGGATGCTTTGTCATTGTAGAGTTCATCATGACACTTTGGCAATTATAGGCTATGTTTCTTTAATGCAGTGTTTTCCATTGCCTTCTGCATCCTGGGTACGGAGCCACAATGGTCGAGACTGTCTGGTGTCGGCGGAATGGCGCAGGAAACGCCTAGACAGGTTCATCTACATCTAAACTACATTTATACTCCACAAGCCACCCAACGGTGTGTGGCGGAGGGCACTTTACGTGCCACTGTCATTATCTCCCTTTTATGTTCCAGTCGCATACGGTTCGCAGGAAGAACGACTGTCTGAAAGCCTCCGTGCGCGCTCGAATCTCTCTAATTTTACATTCGCAATCTCCTCAGGAGGTATATGTAGGGGGAAGCAATATATTCGATAAATCATCCAGAAACGCACCCTCTCGAAATCTGGCGAGCAAGCTACACCGCGATACAGAGCGCCTCTCTTGCAGAGTCTGCCACTTGAGTTTGTTAAACATCTCCGTAACCCTATCACGGTTACCAAATAACCCTGTAACGAAACGTGTCGCTCTTCTTTGGATCTTCTCTATCTCTTCCGTCAACCCGGTCTGGTACGGATCCCACACTGATGAGCAATACTCAAGTATAGGTCGAACGAGTGTTTTGTAAGCCACCTCTTTTGTTGATGGACTACATTTTCAAAGGACTCTCCCAATGAATCTCAACCTGGTACCCGCCTTACCAACAATTAATTTTATATGATCATTCCACTTCAAATCGTTCCGCACGCATACTCCCAGATATTTTACAGAAGTAACTGCTACCAGTGTTTGTTCCGCTATCATATGATCATACAAAAGAGGATCCTTCTTTCTATGTATTCGCAATACATTACTTTTGTCTATGTTAAGGGTCAGTTGCCACTCCCTGCACCAACTGCCTATCCGCAGCAGATCTTCCTGCATTTCGCTACAATTTTCTAATGCTGCAACTTCTCTGTATACTACAGCATCATCCGCGAAAAGCCGCATGGAACTTCCAACACTAGCTACTTGGCCATTTATATATATTGTGAAAAGTAATGGTCCCATAACACTTCCCTGTGTCACGCCAGAGATTACCTTCACGTCTGTAGACGTCTCTCCATTGATAACAACATGCTGTGTTCTGTTTGCTAAAAATTCTTCAATCCAGCCACACAGCTGGTCTGATATTCCGTAGGCTCTTAGTTTGTTTATCAGGCGACAGTGCGGAACTGTATCGAACGCCTTCCGGAAGTCAAGGAAAATAGCATCTACCTGGGAGCCTGTATCTAATATTTTCTGGGTATCATGAACAAATAAAGTGAGTTGGGTCTCACACGATCGCTGTTTCCGGAATCCACGTTGATTCCTACATAGTAGATTCTGGGTTTCGAAAAACGACATGATACTCGAGCAAAAAACACATTCTAAAATTCTACAACAGATAGATGTCAGAGATATAGGTCTATAGTTTTGCGCATCTGCTCGACGACCCTTCTTGAAGACTGGGACTACCTGTGCTCTTTTCCAATCATTTGGAACCTTCCGCTCCTCTTAGACTTGCGGTACACGGCTGTTAGAAGGGGGGCAAGTTCTTTCGCGTACTCTGTGTAGAATCGAATTGGTATCCCGTCAGGTAAAGTGGACTTTCCTCTGTTGAGTGATACCAGTTGCTTTTCTATTCCTTGGACACTTATTTCGATGTCAGCCATTTTTTCGTTTGTGCGAGGATTTAGAGAAGGAACTGCATTGCGGTCTTCCTCTGTGAAAGAGCTTTGGAAAAAGGTGTTTAGTATTTCAGCTTTACGCGTGTCATCCTCTGTTTCAATGCCATCATCATCACGGAGTGTCTGGATATGCTGTTTCGAGCCACTTACTGATTTAACGTAAGCCCAGAACTTCCTAGGATTTTCTGTCAAGTCGGTACATAGAATTTTACTTTCGAATTCACTGAACGCTTCACGCATATCCCTCCTTACGCTAACTTTGACATCGTTTAGCTTCTGATTGTCTGATAGGTTTTGGCTGCGCTTACACTTGGAGTGATGCTCTCTTTGCTTTCGCAGTAGTTTCCTTAACTTAGTTGTTGAACTACGGTGGGTTTTTGCCGTCCCTCACATTTTTACTCGGCACGTATCTGTCTAAAACGCATTTTACGATTGCCTTGAACTTTTTCCATAAACACTCAACATTGTCAATGTCGGAACAGAAATTTTCGTTTTGATCTGTTAGGTAGTCTGAAATGTGCCTTCTACTACTCTTGCTAAACAGATAAACCATCCTCCCTTTTTTAATATTCCTATTAACTTCCATATTCAGAAATGCTGCAACGGCCCTATGATCACTGATTCCCTGTTCTGCACTTACAGAGTCGAAAAGTTCGGGTCCGTTTGTTGTCAGTAGGTCCAAGATGTTATCTCCACGAGTCGGTTCTCTGTTTAATTGCTCGAGGTAATTTTCGGATAGTGCACTCAGTATAATGTCACTCGATGCTCTGTCCCTACGACCCGTCCTAAACATCTGAGTGTCCCAGTCTATATCTGGTAAATTGAAATCTCCACCTAAGACTATAACATCTGAGAAAATTTATGTGAAATGTATTCCAAATTCTCTCTCAGTTGTTCTGCCACTAATGCTGCTGAGTCGGGAGTTTCGGTAAAATGAGCCAATTATTAACCTAGCTCGGTTGTTGAGTGTAGCCTCCACCCATAATAATTCACAGGAACTATTCACTTCTACTTCACTACAGGATAAACTACTACTAACAGCGACAAACACGCCACCACCAGTCGCATGCAATCGATCCTTTCTTAACACCGCCTGTGCCTTTGTAAAATTTTCAGCAGAATTTATCTGTGGCTTCAGCCAGCTTTCTGTACCTATCACGATTTCCGCTTCGGTGCTTTCTATCAGCGCTTGACGTTCCGGTACTTTACCAATGCAGCTTCGACAGTTTACAATTACAATACCGATTGCTGCTTGGTCCCCGCTTGTCCTGACTTTGCCCATCACTTATAGAGGCTGTTGCCCTTTCTGTACTTGCCCGAGGACATCTAACCTAAAAAACCGCCCAGTCCACGCCACACAACCCCTGCTACCCGTGTAGCCGCTTGCTGCGTGTAGTGGACTCCTGACCTATCCAGCGGAACCCGAAACCCCACCACCCTATGGCGCAAGTCGAGGAATCTGCAGCCCACACGGTCGCAGAACCGTCTCAGCCTCTGAATCAGACCCTCCACTCGGCTCTGTACCAAAGGTCCGCAGTCAGTCCTGTCGACGATGCTGCAGATGGTGAGCTCTGCTATCATCCTGCAAGCGAGACTGGCAGTCTCCATCAAATCAGATAGCCGCCGGAAGCCAGAGAGGATTTCCTCCGATCCATAGCGACACACATCATTGGTACCGACATGAGCGACCACCCGCAGATGGGTGCACCCTGTACCCTTCATGGCATCCGGAAGGACCCTTTCCACATCTGGAATGACTCCCCCCGGTATTCACACGGAGTGCACATTGGTTTTCTTCCCCTCTCTTGCTGCCATATCCCTATGGGGCCCCATTACGCGCCTGACGTGGAGCTCCCAACTACCAGTAAGCCCACCCTCTGCAGACTGAGGGGCAAGGTTGGGTTTATATGAGCGACCACTGTTGGCGGCAGCGGACGCGGTGAGCTAAATGAAACTGGGATTTGTGACCGAAAGCGAATACGCGAATTTTATGCATATTGGGTTTTGCTGTGGTACCATACTGTAAAATATATACTATAACCACAATGATACCCCGTTTATGGAACTCCTCGTTATTTACTTTTGCATCTGTAGGAGTTCATTTACAAAACCCAAATTCATATTTGACATAGTGTAGAGGTTCAACATGTGACACATAAAAGTGGAATCCAACTTGAACTTGCTGCATAAAATTGAAAAAATACACTTGGATTTACGATGGAGAAAGGACTTCGCTTTTACCGTCAACACACTACTGGCCATTAAAATTGCTGCACCATGAAAATGACGTGCTACAGACGCGAAATGTATCCGACAGGAAGAAGATGCTGTGATATGTAAATGATTAGCTTTTCAGAGCATTCACACAAGGTCGGCGACGGTGGCGACACTTACAAGGTGCTGACTTGAGGAAAGTTTCCAATCGATTTCTCATACACAAACAGCAGTTGACCGCCATTGCCAGGTTCAAATGGCTCTGAGCACTATGGGACTCAACATCCGACGCCATCAGTCTCCTAGAACTTAGAACTACTGAAACCTAACTAACCTAAGAACATCCAACACATCCATGTCCGAGGCAGGATTCGAACCTGCGACCGTAGCAGTCACGTGGTACTGGACTGAAGTGCCTAGAACCGCACGGTCACCACGGCCGGCCCGTTGCCTGGTGAAACATTGTTGTGACGCCTCGTGTAAGGAGGAGAAATGCGTACCATCACGTTTCCGACTTTCATAAAGGTCGGATTGTAGCCTATCGCGATTGCGGTTTATCGTATCCCGATATTGCTGCTCGCGTTGGTCGAGATCCATTGGCTGTTAGCAGAATATGGAATCGGTGGGTTCAGGAGGGGAATACGGAACGCCGTGCTGGATCCCAACGGCCTCGTACCACCAGCAGTCGAGATGACAGGCATCTTATCCACATAGCTGTAACGGATCTTGCAGCCACGTCTCGATCCCTGAGTCAACGGATGGGGACGTTTGCAAGACAACAACCATCTGCACGAACAGTTCGACGACGTTTGCAGCAGCATGGACTGTCAGCTCGGATACCATGGCTGCGGTTACCTTTGACGCTGCATCAGAGACAGGAACGCCTGCAATGGTGTACTCAACGACGAACCTGAGTGCGCGAATGACAAAGCATCATTTTTTCGGATGAATCCAGGTTCTGTTTACAGCATCATGATGATAGCATCCGTGCTTAGCGACATCGCGGTGAACGCACATTGAAAGCGTGTATTCGTCATCGCCGTACTTCCGTATCACCCGGCACGATGGTATGGGGTGCCATTGGTTACACGTCTCGGTCATGTCTTGTACGCATTCAGCACTTTGAACAATGGTCGTTACTTTGGAGATGTGTTACGACCCGTGGCTCTACCCTTCATTCGATCCCTGCGAAACCCTACATTTCAGCAGGATAATGCACGATCGCATGTTGCAGGACCTGTACTGGCCTTTTTTGGTACAGAAAATGTTCAATTGCTGCCCTAGCCAGAACATTCCCCAGGTCTCACACCAATTGAAAACGTGTGGTCAATGGTGGCCGAGCAACTGGCTCTTCACAATACGCCAGTGACTACTCTTGATGAACTGTGGTATCGTGTTGAAGCCGCATGGGCAGCTGTACCTGTTCACGCCATCCAAGCTCTGTTTGACTGAATGCCCAGGCGTATCAAGGCCGATATTTCGGCAAGATGTAGTTGTTCTGTGTACTGATTTCTCAGTAACTATGCACCCAAAGTGCGTGAAAATGTAATCACATGTCAGTTCTAGTATAAATTATTTGTCCAATGAATACCCGTTTATCATCTGCATTTCCTCTTGGTGTAGCAATTTTAATGGCCAGTAGTGTAATTATTACAGTCCTAAATAAGAGAGAATACTTTTTTTTCATAAAAAACGTGAAACCTGTCATCAGGATTTATCACGATATTTGACAAGTTATCTGAAGCTATCAGACCTTTGGTGTTATTTTCAATTGCATCTACATAAACAGTTAGTAAATTAGCGGTACCAAAAACTACGTGAATTAAAAATATGATTTCCCGAATTGTCAGAATTCATCATCATTCCGTCAGAAAATGTTCAAATGTGTGTGAAATCTTATGGGTCTTAACTGCTAAGCTGGTCAGTCCCTAAGCTTACACACTACTTAACCTAAATTTTCCTAAGGACAAACACACACACCCATGCCCGAGGGAGGACTGGAACCTCCGCCGGGATCAACCGCACAGTCCGCTCGGCTAATCCCACACGGCATTCCGTCAGAGATAATGCTTGTTTTCTTTAGTGTTATACATTGCCTGAAGCACATCTTCTACATGTACATCATCATCTACATACGAGGGTTGGAACTTGTGTTTTAGGCTTTGATAAAATTCTTCCTCCGCGTGGGATTAGCCGAGCGGTCACAGGCGCTACAGTCATGGACTGTGCGGCTGGTCCCGGCGGAAGCTCGAGTCTTGCCTCGGGCATGGGTGTGTGTGTTTGTCCTTGGGATAATTTTGGTAGGGTAGTGTGTAAGCTTAGGGACTGATTACATTAGCAGTTAAGTTCCATAAGATTTCACATACAATTGAACAAAATTCTTCCAGTAACATTTTGATCAGTCGCCATCCCTACTTTGTCCTTACGTGATCCATTCATTTCATATCGGTGTCTAGGTATTCAATTGACGAACCACTTTACACTACTAATGCTGTAGTCAAACATTTCATGATTGGTTTTCCTTACCGAGTAAGGTAGCCCAATGCTTAGCACACCGGACTCGCATTTGAAAGAACAATGGTTGAAACCGAGTCAGGCCATCATGATTTTGGTTTTTCTGATTTTCCCAAATCGCTTCAGGTAAATGCCGGGATGGTTTCTGTGAGAGGGCACAGCCTATTTTCTTCCCCAATCCGATGGGACCGACGACCTCGCAGTCTGGTTCCCTCCCCCGGATCAACCAACCAACCTATATAATCAACCTCATTAACATGCATTTTTATACATTTAGAGCAAGCATGTCTCTTACACCACAACATCAGCAGCAAACAACCGCAACTGCTGCTCACCTTGTCCGTCACATCACTTACGTACGAGGGTTGGAACTTTAATAGTGGCAACTATTTATTTACATTTATTTTTTTATTATTATTCTGGATTTACAATGTGAGTACATTTTTCCAGCACCTATTCTAGATTACAGTAAGTCACTAATTATTGTTCTCCACTCTTCTCTATTTGTCCATAAATCTTCAGGAATGTTGTTCTTCCTCATTGCTGACTGAACTCCCTGTATCCATGTATCAGGTGGTCGTCCCCTTTTTCTTCTTCCGATTGGTACCCAGTCGATTATGCATTTTGGTAGCCTTTCCTGTTCCATTCGTCTGATGTGTCCATACCATTTAAGTTGTTTGTGCTCGATGAAACCCATAATTGAATTTTTACATTTCATCTTGTCTCTGATTACTTCATTTCTTATTCTTTCTCGTCTTGATATTCTTGCTGAACGTCTCCAGAAATCCATTTCTGTGGCTAATAATTTTGATTTCAGTTGCCATTTTGTTGTCCACACTTCTGAACCATATGTAATAATGCTCCTAACTATTGTTTTAAAAATCCTTATTTTGTTATCAGTTGTTATGTGTTTGTCCCAGAGAATTCCATTCAATAAAGAGATTGTCGTCTTTCCAGAATTTATTCTTGATCTAATTTCTTTGTCCTGTTTCCCATCATTTGTAATTTTCACACCTAAATATTTATATTCCTCAGTAGCTGTTATTGTTCCCATCCCTTCTTCTAATATTAAGTCTCCATTCACTCCACCAATTACCATGTACTTTGTTTTATTCATGTTTACATTTAGACCTGATTTTTTATATTCTTGAATCAATTTTCTGGTCATATACTCTATGTCCTCATAGTCTTGGGCTATAATCAGTTGGTCATCTGCAAATTGTAACGAGTATATTGTTCTATCATTTATTGGTATTCCCATAGCATGACTTTTTTTCTTCCAATTCTGTAAAGTTACTTCTGTATATATTTTATACAATGAAGGTGAGATGCTACATCCTTGACGTAATCCTTTTGTGACTTGGAATCCATGTGATAGATATTTACCAATTTTTATTTTTGAAATAGAATTTTTATATAAATTTTGAATTGCTTTAATTATTCTTGGATTTATTCCTATTGATATTAAAGCTTCCCATAAACTGGATAAAGGCACACTATCATAGGCTTTTTCTATATCTATGAATACTAAATGTATTGGTTGTGCCCGAACCATTTTTTTCAATAATTTGTTGTAGGCAAAAGATATGATCAATTGTTGATCTTCCAGCTCTAAAACCTGCTTGTTCTTCAGCCTCCTTTTCTTTGTATTCTTGTTCTAACAAATATTTAATAATTCTTCCATATAATCTACTGAAGGTATTGGTCACTGTTATTCCCCTATAATTTTTACACTCATCTTTCGCTCCTTTTTTAGGTATCACTGAAATATATCCTACTTTCAAATCACTTGGGACATCTTCCCCATTTAAACATCTTTTGAAAAGGTTTCTTAACAACTCCATTAATTTCTATGTTCCTAATTTTAATAATTCTGCAGGAATACCTCCAATGCCTGTAGCCCTTCCATTCTTTAAAGATTTTATTGCAGTTTTTACTGTCTCTATTTCCAAACGGATGTAATTTTCTGCTTGTAGTCTATCATTTCATTATATTCAGGGTTTCCCAAGTATTCTTCCCTGTTTTCTGTTAATAAACTTGTAAAATATTTTTCCCAAGAGTCATGAGTAATATATTTAATATGTGTTGTTTCTTTGGAATGCCTTCTCAAATTTTTTTATAGTTTTCCATGCTTCTGTGTTTCTTTTACCACCAATATAGGATTCAATTTTTTGACATTACTGTTCCCAAACTTTGTTTTTTGCTTCTGTAACCTTTTTCTGGATTTTCGCTTGTTGTGCATTAAGCTCTATTTTATCTTGAAGATTTCTGGTATTTAACCATTTTAAATATTTTCCTTTCTTTAATTTCACTTCCTTTTTAATTTCTTCATTCCAGTAGTATAATGGATGGTTTGTACGTGTTTCTTCTGTTTCTCCTAAAGCTTCCTTGGCGGCTTCATGTAGTTTATATACAATATAATGATATTGATCTTCTGTATTATCAAACTCTGTTTCTACCAGTTTTTTATCTAATCTCTTTTGATATAAAAATATTGTGCTTTCATTCTCAAAACTATTCAAATTATATTTAGGAATTTTGATTTCTGTTTGTATATTTTCTATAGGACAATTTCGATTTTCTTCAGTGCTTTTTCCTCTGAAGGGGAATAAAAATTTAGAATTTGCCAAATAATGATCGCTAAGAGTTACCCCTCTATATACTCTTATGTCATGTATTTTTATCCTCGTTTGGTGTTTAATTATAATATAGTCTATTACTGATTTTTGATTCAATGTATCTTTATGCCATGTGTATTTATGTATTTCTTTATGTTGATAAAAACCATTTAATATTTTCAATGAATTTTGTTCACAGATATCAATAAGTCTATTACCATTATCATTTATAACATTTTCTCCAAATGGTCCTATAATTTTATTTCCCATTTTACTTCCAGTTCTACTGTTAAAATCCCCTGCAATAATAATCTCCCTGGTTTTCCTGATATCCTCTATAATTCCATTTAAATTATTGTAGAAATCATCCTTTTTACAAATTGGTTCATCTTCGCTTATTCCATATACTCCAGTAATAGTAATTTTGTATCCATGAATATCAATATTAATTTTAATCAGATTTTCATCAATAGGTTCCCAGTTTGTGACCATTCTTTTGAATTTATTTTTCATCTATATCGATATCCCCCGTTTTGCTCTTTGATTTTTTGGGACACTACTATAGAAACGTGTATATGATCCTATTCGTTCAATACCTCGTCTTTTTTTTTAGTTTCTGGGAGTATAATAATATCTTGATTTCTAGCCTCCATTTCTTTAATCACTTCTCCTACTTTATTTTGTAATCCTTGTATATTCCATACACCAATTAAGACAGTCCGTTTTCTTAGCCTTTTTCGTCTCCTATTATATCTGTCCTGCTGTAATCTTATAGGCTTTTTAACCAGTGAGGTTTTTCCAATGAATGGGGAGTTGGCCCATCGCATTAACCCCCAACCTGGAGGACCAGGTAATTTTTGCTCAAGGTTTTCTTCCTTTAGCCTTTGGTAATCCAATACCTAAACTACAAGGCAGTAGTTGCTAGTTTTGGTCCACCCCGGGTATTTTATTTCCCCGGTACCCTCCATATCTGGTGGGCATTCCCCTATCCGCCACCTGGGGAGGCGCCCGATGGGAGACTAGCAACTCCACTATCCAGGTATTTATTTACAGCTTGTACAAAATAGATTACTGACCTTCAAAGTAGTCACCAGCATAATCCGTTGACAGTGATGTGGAAGTCGTAAGATACTCTAAGCAGTGCCATTTACGTTGAAAGTTCGAGAGGCGCGGTCTATTGCCCGATGATTTGGTAGCGGTTCTGAAGAGAAAGCGGTGAAGTGTATCCTTCAATTTAGAAATCCAGTTGAATTCACGAGGTCTTAAGTCATGGGTGTGAAATAGGTTATACAGTACTTAGCAGCCCCATCAGTCAAACAAATCAGTAACAGCTCGCACTGTATGTGCAAGAGCGTTGTCCTGCGAAATGATGGTCAGGTCCTGCAGAGAGTGTCATCACTTCTGTCTCTATGCTGTTGATTTTTGGGACGCAACCTACGAGCAGCTTAGAAACATAAGTGATGACACTTTCTGCAGTACCTGACCACAATTTCGCGGGTCAATGCTCATGCACATAGAGTGCGAGCTGATACTGATTTGTTGGACTGATAGGGCTGCTAAGTGCTGAACAACCTACTGCCCACCCCTGACGTAAGCCCTCTTGAGTTCAACTGTATTTCCAAATTGAAGAAATCTCTTCACCGCATTCTCTTCATAACTCCTACAAATTCATCGGGCAATAGACTGCGCCGCTGGAACTGTCGAAACAACTTGCACTGCTAAGAGTATATTACGACTTCCACATTGCTGACAAAGGGTTATACACAATGCTGGTGACTACTTTGAAGGTCAGTAAAACTTCGAAACACGTATCTATTTTGTACGAGCTGTAAATATATAGTTGCCACTATTAAAATTCCAAACCCGGATGATGAGAGAGCAGTCCTATCATGCTTCCCTGGGTCACTCCTGATGATACCCTTGCCACTGGTGAACATTAGGCATTGAAGATTTCGTAGTGGGTGTTATTATTTACGGAGCCTTCGAGCGACTCAGGTATGTGAGAATCTAATCCATTTGCTCGGGGGGTACCTCGCCAAACGCTTTCGGGAAAGTCAAGAACCGGCCTCTTGCCTTGCACCTGGGTTTCTCAAGATGCCATGTGAGAAAATTGCAAGCCTTCATAAGCTGTATGAGATCAGTTACTAAATTAGTGACATCTCATTGTACGTCAAATAGAAATAGCGTCCTCAGAATCGTCACGATTCACTATCATCTTCCTACAAAGATGGGGCTTGTTTTCCTTCGTATTATACATTGCCTAAGGCACAGCCTTCATAAGCCGTATGACATAAGACGGTACCGTACCCATATTTCTCTACGCTCTTAGAATAAATTGTTAAGTACAAGGTAACCTCTATGTTCCACAGCCAATTCTGTTTGCCATTGGGCTGTACTGTGATCACAGTTATTTGTTATTCATGATCACCAGATTTAAGCAGTGCGCCGTTTAAATACCCACGCATATACGGGTACATTGTACATACCTATACACCGTACATACATGTACAAGATGGCTATGTAAAATTAGGAGTAAATGTGAAAGTCTTTGAAAATGCTCATCGCCGAAATCAGCTGATGTCAAATAAGCGACTGCTATCATAGTACGGCTAACGAGGAAAATAGAATTGTCTTTTAATAAATGTGTGTCTGTAGCACCCGATAAGTAAAATGTCTGCAAATGATTTATATAGTTCACATTGAAGAGTACGCCATATGTACTAGTAATCTTCTCTCAGTGGCTTATGTTGAAATCCTTTAAGGGTAATCATGGAAATGCGGTAACACACATTATACATACACCTTTGAAGCGCTAATTACGCAGACTTCGCAGAAACAACGAGCAGTGAAAACCACTTAAGGTAAGTAGACAGGAGTGTTTGTTCTCTTTAATTAAGTAATCTGTTTGCAAGCACAGTAGCCTTCTCATTAAGCTGGGATATCTAATTTTGAACGTCAAATTTCTTATGTCAAAGTGGGATTGAGGAACTTACTCGATGAATATAATGCTGGCTTCTGAGTGATGAACATTATTAGAATGGCAGTATAGTAACACGATAAACATGTCCGTGTTTGCGAAACGTGTTCACGTAGTAGTTTCATTTTACCTTCATGACAGTATGAAAAATATTCTCATACAGACTGTAGAAATAATTTTTTTTATTTGCATATATAAAGATTCATGAAATAGAAGTCTAGGAGAAATTATCTGAGGTTAGATTTGAAGATTCGTTGCTACTTGTCAGATATATTATGGTACTCGGTAAATTAGCAAATTTCCAGTTGCTGCCTATCGAACCCCACTTTTTAGCCACTGACAGCTGTAATAATGGGTAACAAAGATCATTTTTTCTTCTAGTGTTGTAGATGAGAACACCACTGTTCTTCGCAATTTGTGATGGGTTATCTATGATGAATTTCATTAGCGAATACATATATCGCCATGGTTCAGTTAAAACGCCTAACTTATTGAAGAGTTGTGTTCAACACCACATATTATTCTTACAGCACGTTTCTGAGCAATTATTTTTTAAATAAATGATGATTTACGGCAGAAAATTGTTCCATAAGATAGTATTCAGCGGAAATTTGCAACACGTTGCATGGGTTTCCATGGCTGCTAATTGTCCGTAGAACAAAGGTAGCTAGTTTGGGAAGTTCAGCAATGTGCTCCTTCCAGTAGGTACAATTAAAAATTTTGACCATTGTACCGTGTTTAATGGCTTCTGTTAATGTGTTATTTTAATTGCTAGTATGATGCTATGTGTTGTACAGAACTGAATCTATTTTTTTTCTAAAAATTAGATATAGATCCTTTTTTGAGAATCACTTAACAAGTCTTTAAAAACCATCATTAACAATCTCTTCTGTTGCTCTCTCTACATTAGGATTCATTATAACCCCAACAAAAAATACTTATTCCGCTTGACGAGTTTTCAGTGGCCAGTGTTACATATATAGGAGGAGCAGTAATTAACACGAAATAGAACCTTTCTTTTACTTACTATGTCGTTTCTCTCTAGTCACTAAAATTTTCTCTTTTTTACATTGTTTGAATTATTCAGCACAACGTCTTGCATTCTGTTCATTAATTATGTTTGAAAGTAATTGTACGTGTAGCCATCAGTTCCATGAAACTTCAGATTCGAAGAGAGTAATTTGTTGTACGAAACAAAACGGTTTGGAAAAACCACAAAAATTCCAACTGTATTAATAAGGCCTGCAATATTTGGTGAATGAATGTATAAATAGCGTTGACAGTTGAGCAATCCATCTGGAATCATGCAATGATCAAAGTTTGTTGTTTCTACACTACTAGCTCTGGACACAAGCTCTTTCCAGTTTTTTTTTTTTTTTTTTTTTTTTTTTTTTTTTTTTTTTTTTTTTTTTTTTGGAATAAGACTTCTGTAAGGAAACTGAACTACATTTATTCAAATATTTCTTAACTCCTTTCGTATAAACAGTTTTAAAAATCGCATATTTCGATCTGTCTTGAAAAACCCTAGGAAAATAATGTATTACATATAATTAAGAACATTACTTCTTAATTAGAGCATCTTTTCGTATTTCTGTGTGAAATTTCATCAACACCGTATGAGCTTTTGTTGTTTAGAATGTTTATGAGTCGGTTATGGGAACAGAAAATAAATGGCTCTGAGCACTATGGGACTCAACTGCTGAGGTCATTAGTCCCCTAGAACTTAGAACTAGTTAAACCTAACCATCCTAAGGACATCACAAACATCCATGCCCGAGGCAGGATTCGAACCTGCGACCGTAGCGGTCTTGCGGTTCCAGACCGCAGCGCCTTTAACCGCACGGCCACTTCGGCCGGCTGGGAACAGAAGGTGGAGGACGAAGGGACGGGGAAAGGAAAGGAAAAGGCAGGGACTAATGATATCAGCTGCATCGGGAATGCATGTGGAATCAGCGGAGATACGCCAGACCGGGACTCCAGCCCGGGAAATCCTGATGATTAGGCAGTTTTGTTAACCATTGTGACATCCAGACACAGAGTTTGTTGCAAATAAGTGGACAGTGAGACATTACGAGGAATCAGCGGCGACGAGCGAAAATATGTACCGGATCGGAATTCGAACTCGGGATCTCCTGTCCGCTAGGCAGCTGCGGAAACCACTGCATCATCCGGGACACAGCACTATCGCAATTGCGCGGACTGTCTCGGCACGCCTCATGGCCTATCCACACTCGCACCTTCTTCTGTACGGATGCACAAATACGTCCGACCTCCTGTGGGAATTTCTGACCAGCGAACGGAAGTGTAATGGACATGGACTGCGGATAGGTAGCGCTAATGGGAGTGTTGATCGGCCATGGGAGGTGCTGACATGGTCTGTGCAGTTACAATGATGTTGTGTTCTGGACATCGGAGTGGTTACTGCACGTGCCTAGCAACCAGTAGGTAGCGGGTTCGAATCCCGATTCGGCAGACATTGTCGCATGTCGCCGCTGGTTCCACTACAGCTGAAAGCTGTGGTGAATTTCAACTGACGTATTGTCGTATACAACCACTTGCTCGTCGGAAGATCCATACCCCAAGAATGGGAAGTTACACGAGTAATACCAATATTGTTTCCGTATATCTAGATACGGTTGATTAACACGTAGTCTACATGGACTTATAAAACATCATCCTTGTGAAACGCAACTATCTCCTTACTCACATGATTTGTTGAGTGCTGTCGACAAGGGATTTCCAAATGTTTCCTGATTTCTAGATTTCCAGTAGGTTTTTGACACCGTATGTCCCAAGCGGCTTAAAATCAAATTACGTTCTTACGGAATATCATGTCACTTATGTGACTGAATTCGTGATTTCCTGTCAGAGAGTTCACAGTTCGCAGTAACTGACGGAAAGCCATCGGGTAAAACAAAAGTGATTTCTGGCATTCCTCTGTGCAGTGCTGTGGGCCCTGTGCAATTCTTTATTATTATTGTTATTATTATTATTATTATTATTATTATTGGTGCTTTGCCCTTAAAGAGCGCAGTTGGCCTAAACTACATGGCCAATTCCTTTTGCTGCCTTCCTTGCTGCTCAATTTTCCCTCATTCGCTCGCTGTGTTTCTGTTTCCGGTCCTCTGTCCGTGCTTCTTCTCGGCTTCGCGTCTTCGGTTTCACCCTGGTTGCCTTTTTTATTTCTCATATTTCTCTAATCTTCCAGCTGTGATCTTGTTCGCGTTCTACGGTCCATTTTATGCCTTTTCGTTTGTTACAGTGTATCTCATGTAGTCTACTTTTTGTTAATGATGTTTCTGGATTTTATTCTGTCGTTTATTGCGTGTGGGTGATGTTGAGTTGGTTCAGATCGTTTTCTACCTCTGTCATCCATTTATTGTTTCTAGTGGTTACCCAGTCAAAGATCTGTTTGGTCAGTCTGTGTAGGTGTCCATCGAATTGTAGTTTGCGTTTTCTAATCTTTTCTGCGATTGTCTCCGTATGTTTGTATAGTTCCTCTGTAGGTTTCTTGATCAATATTCCACTGCTGTTAGTTGCCCCAAACATTTTCCTAAGTATTTTCCGTTCTACTTTTTCTAGTTGTCTGATACGTGTATGCCCTAGGATTAGTGTGGTCTCTGCTGCATACAGCGCTTCGGCGAGCACCACCGTGTCGTAGTGGTGTAGTTTGGCTTTTTGTGAGATAGACTTCTTGTTGTAATGATTGCACACTACTTTGTATGCCTTGTCCAGTTTAGTTTTTCTTTCTTCGTTTGAGTCTCAGTTATGTCCGCACATTTGTAGTGTTTCACCGAGATTTTTGAAGTTTGCTGTTTTGTAAATCGTGCCGTACTTTGTGTTCAGGGATGAGTATTTGTTCGTTCTCATAAACCATGTCTTTTCGTATGACATCTGTAGTCTAGTTTTGAAGTGATTTTGTGTAGTTTTTCAATAGCTTCTTTTGTTTCGTTTACACCTTTAGTTACAATCGCCAAACCGTCTGCAAAAGCCAGGTATTCCACCTGCAGGTTTCCTAAGATTATCCCCTTTTGTAATATATCCCATTCTTTTATTACCTTACCTAACAGTAGATTGAAAAGGAGAGGTGAGAGGCCATCGCCCTGTCGGACACCTGTGCGAATTTCAAAGGGCTGTGATAGTTCCCCACAGAACTTTACTTTGGAGGTCATGAGGTCGTGTTGGTCAAGGTTTGCTCTATGACAGTTCGTGTTTTATTATTTACTTTGTATTCAGCTACAATTTTGAAGAGAGTTTTCCTGTCGATAGAGTCGTACGCCTTTTTGAAGTCGACAAAGGTAATGATCAGGTTCTATTTTTGTTGTATAATCAGTTTCAAGCTACAAATTTGTTCCGCACAAGACCGCACCTTACGGAAGCCGGCTTGGTATTCCCCAATCAGGTGATCGATCTGGCATTCTAGTCTGTTTAGTAAAGCTTTAGAGAGGATCTTTAAGTGACCGGTAGTGGGGATATTTCTGTGTATTTGTTCGGGTCAGTCTTGTCACCTTTTTTGTGTAGTGGGTGTACCAGGGCAGTTTCCCAGTCGTCAGGAAATTTCATGGTCTCCCACGTATCTTCCAAGATTCTGTGGCTGTCTTTGGTGAGTTCTGGGTATTGGAACTTCCAGATTTCCGCGATGATGGCGTCTTCTCCTGGTGCTCTACGATTCTTGACTGACTTGAATATTTCTTTAACTTCTTCTAGAGTTGGAGGTTCATTACCTGCTGTTCTATATTTATGTAAACAGTTTGAGAGACAATCTGAGCAGACGTCTTTGGTTGTTTGAAGATGATGCTGTCATTTATCGTCTAGTAAGGTAATCAGAAGATCAAAATAATTGCAAAACGATTTAAGAAAGATATCTGTATGGTGCGAACATTGCAAAACATCCTAAATAATGAGAAGGTGTGATCATCCACTTGAGTGCCAAAAGGAATCCGTTAAACTTCAGCTACACAATAAAGTAATAAAATCTAAAAGGCAGTATTTCGACTAAATGCTTAGGGATTATAATTACGTAGAACTTAGATTGGAAAGAACACTTAGAAGATGCAACAAATCTTCTAAGAAGATTAATTACACTATGCTCTTTTGGAGTACTGCTGTGCAATGTGGGATCCTTACCAGATAGGATTAACGGAGTACATCAAGAACGTTCAAAAAAGGCAGCACGTTTTGTACCATCGATGAAGGGAGAAAGGGGTGTCACGGAAATGACAATTATTTGGGATGGGCACCTATAAAACAAAGGCGGTGGGATCTATTTACGAAATTTCAGTCACCAAACTTATCCTTCGAATGTGAAAAGATTTTGCTGGCGACGACCTGGGTGACAGGATCATCATAATAAAATAAAGGAAATCGGCGTCCGCACGTAAACATACAGGTGTTCGTTTTTCGTCGCGCAGTTCGAGAGTGGAATAATAGAGAATTATTGTAAGGGTGATTCTATGAACCCCCTGGCAGGCACTTATCTGTGCCTTGCATAGTAGCCATGTAGATTTAAATGTACAAGAAGTATAAAATAATTTCTCCTACCACCATATGGATTTCTACCATCCATACAGTTAGTACTGAGAAATAGTGCTTCTATATTGTAAATTGCTATTGCAACACTTGTAACATTTATAACTAAAAACGGAGGGGCGCATGCAGTACATAACTGACATATGAATTGTTGACCTCCAATTATCATCTGCTGCATCCTCTCAGTTTTCGTTATAAATCTTGCCACTATTGTCAAAGCTACTCAGAATTCACATAAAAACATTTTCAGGACTATCTTCATCGTATTAGAGTTATTTATGGTGCTATGAGAAATTTTTTATTTCCTTTAGTCCGATTGTGTTAAAATAGTTTTTAACAACTTACTTGCTTCTGTTAGGTCTTACGTGTGTGACGTTTCTCCATGGATTTAACCATGTTTATGAGATTATCTTATTTAACGAAACTGCTGTGCCACGAATAAGTACAAGAGTAGATTTGGGGAACTCATCTAAATTTCGCCCAACTATGGCTGAAAGGTGGTATTTAAGGCACTGACTGTGACATCGGATGGCAGGCGCGGGAAATGTAGATATTTAGCAAATGACTTTGTGAGCCGGATTCACGACACCCCTTGCAAGCGAGAGGGCACGGGCAGGCGGTCACTATACACGTGTGAAGTAATCAAGGTAACATAGGCACCGATGTGTTTTGAAGAACCTATGCATTGCAGTTACAACGCCGCCTAGTGACCTGTCTGTACGGGTGAAGTGGGCAGAGGAAAGTGTAATTGGTAAGCAGCACTCTACTTGACCCCTGAAAAGGAAATATGCCGCAGATACAGGAAAAAAGTATAAATAAGGGAGCCCAGAGACATAATCAGGTAGTCGTGTCACCCTTCTGTTAGCGGCTATAGCAGGAGACAATGCTTATTGTTTAAGTTGTAGGCCATCTACGACGACCTCTGGTGATGTATATCGGCGGCCAACGACCCACTGAAACTATCACTAAACTCCGATGCACTAACGCGCCGTACTGAAGCGGGGCTGCACCGATGCGATGAGCGAGATGGATGCTGCCATCCGCTCTCTGGGTTACATCGTCTGGAGGATTGCAAGCTGCCATCCGCAGTGGCGGGGTCAGGGGGCTAATTCGCAACTTCCCAGCTAAAGATCGTCTGCGGTCTCTGACCTAGCTGCCCTGGGCCTGGCAGCTGCAGCTTCTCACTACCATCATAGTGGACGGCTGTTTCTCTTTCGCGCTCCACATGGGGTCCACGAGTTGAGCTCTCTACCTTGAGGGATGTGTCAGCTGTGTCCCGAGCAACTGGCGCAGCCAACGCACGCGATCGCCATTTAGGAATGGAAGTGACCAAGAGAGATTCGTCTGCGAGACTGGGCGACCGGACGGCGACGCAGTAGATTATGGCGATGGCATCGGCGCTGACCCACGCACTCAAGCCACGACGCAACATCACCCGTATCAGTGGAAGGCCAGCTGTCTACATTCGATGCAATAACGTCAGTGACACACTTCAAGGTGCTTGTCGGCACGCTTCGGCGTGAGGCACCCCTCTTCAGCACGTAACACGGCACAATTTTGTACCCTGGCTAAATGCAGCTTAGTGGACTTGGTGGGTGGCAGGAAACAGAGATTTGTGCGAATTTGTCCAGTATTAGTTTGGAACTCGTTGGAAAGATGAGACTGCGATAATAGGTTGGAATCATTGGATACAGCAGTACGGGAGTTTAAGGGGGTGGGGGACTAAATTCAACAGAACGCATGCGTGTGTTGTCACGAATAGGCAAAAGATATTAAGTTGTTCTCAGGCTACACTTCCTCGACAGACATTACGCTAAGATTGATCTTTTGAAAAGTACAATGGAACTAATTGGGACTATAGTTCAACTGGAGGAAACAAATGCAACTGAGACAATGGTGCAAGGTTTACCTATCGTGGGGATAAAACCAACTAAACTACATATACATACGCTTTCATTAAAGATCGATCACTTAGATAAAACACCAGCAGATATGGAGGGTTTCAGTGGACATCGATTTGCTAAGGGAAACATTTTATTTGGCTAAACCGCTCTTAAGCAATCAAGAATTTGATAGTTCACATTGTTTTATCCGCAGGAGTTTAGCGCACGAGAATGACATTAATGGGGAACAAATGATTCTGGTTAGTGTGGATAACGTTGGCAGAAAGGGGGTGACTCTGTGAAAGTGTGCAATAACAGGCAGTCTGAAAGTCTTGGGAGATGAGGATTTGCATAGATCAAGCCTAGAGGAAAGCCACAATAAAACCGTTGATACGGAAGTGTTACAAGGGAAAGTAGGCCAATAGAAGGACAGTGACCGAATGGCTATGGAGAACTTGTTGTTATTGTTTGTGTTTATCTTATGTACAGTGTTCTTATAATTTAAAGGTTTTGAAGGTTCATATTGCCACGGTCTTGTCGCCATTTGAGGTGGTGAACAGCAGGGAAATGCTATGTCTACTCGACGTTTATATTCCTAAATGAGGACTGGACGGTGAGCCAGTGAGGAAGCCCACCAGAAGAATTATGGAGGTTTGGAGATATAGAAAAGACAAACACGAAAGCTCAAGAATGCCAGGAACAGCTGAACACATGCATGGAGAAACTACTGCAACATCGCATGGGTAATGGTCATTAATCAATATACATCGAAGGGGAAAACGAAGAATTTTTTAACAAAATACCCGGGGACCATACCAGCTCATGCAAATAACCTCAACGGTCAATGTGATGATACAATTCCCCGAAAAACGTCTATTATATACGTCAGTCACATAAAACTGGTTAAAGAAATGGTAGAGGGGATACCAAAGTTACCTACAAGGAGCAGAAAGTTACCAAAGGTAAAAAGAAGGAACCTGGAATTTGTGAGCAACGTAAGCCCCATGATGTGCCATATAGGGAAAAGTCGCGTAGGTTGTATAACTGTAATTTCTTGGGCCTTTTTGGTTCAGTATATCAGGGAATATGTAGATATTGTTTGCTTGCGCGTCGTGCATAGAAGGAATGATTGTGGTATGTGCAAGTATGGACTGATATGCGGACAAGTGGAGCGAATTTCTTTCTGCTGGAAGTAAATGAAACGAGTTGTGAAGAGGACCTTGTGCCAGCTCGAATGTACTTCAGAGGATGGGTATACATTAGTTATACTCCTACACATTGGTCATACTCCCTATTCACACTGGAAACAGTGTGGTTGAATTGCTGTGAACGAGGCAGACTTATAGGATCGAAAAAAGTCGAGCTTCCGGAAAGTGGAATAAACATTAATGGCACGACTTGTGAGGTAATCGGGACGGATTTCGTCTTCCGCTACCATTACAGACTCAACTGTTATGACATTGCCGTGGAATACGATGTATTGGCCAGAATGATTTCTGAGAGTACTACCCATTCAAAATTTAAAGTACTTAAATGACGCACTCAGTCCACAGCTTTTGAAGCCCTTGGACAGGGGGAATTTCGATGGAAAAAATGTGGCAGCATGTACATGATTTCTAGAAAGAAGAGGAACACAGAGTTTTAGAGGTGAGCATACCGGCCACTAGTTTTGACGTGTCCCTAGCAGGTTTGTGTACTGTATTTCTGTGTAAGATGCAAGAGGTCAAGGATGTGGACATACTATCACACCAGGTCCCAGTAGAATCGTTGACCGCAATTGGTGGGGGAAGCAAATACTTTAAAGGTATTATTTACCTGGTATGACCAGTGTTACATGGAATTACTACAGTGTGAGCAAAAGTTCTGTATGGTGAATTCTGGAGATTGTCCTCAGTATGTAATTTATTAGAATTAAGGTAGTTGAGTGAGAGCATGATGGTAAGGAATCGGGACTAATCTTCTTCGAAGGCTCCACTACGATTAAGTGCAGGTGTGGATTTGGGGAATTCTTGTAAATCTAGAAGGTATTAGTCAAGGGACGACTGACACATCAGATGACAGCCGCAGGCAATGTTGGTGTTTAGCAAACGATCCTGTGAGCCAGATTTACGACACCACTCGTAAGTGAGAAGGCATGTCGTTGGGTTGGGTTGTTTTGGGGAGCGAGACCAGACAGCGAGGTCATCGGTCTCATCGGATTAGGGAAGGACGGGGGCCGTGCCCTTTGAAAGGAACCATCCCGGCATTTGCCTGGAGCGATTTAGGGAAATCACGGAAAACCTAAATCAGGATGACCGGACGCGGGATTGAACCGTCGTCCTCCCGAATGCGAGTCCAGTGTCTAACCACTGCGCCACCTCGCTCGGTGAGAAGGCATGTCCTTGTGGGCATTGTGTATATGTGTGAAGTAATCAGGGCAGCACATGGCACCGACGTGCGCTGCAGTTGAACGGCGCCTAGTGACACTGTAGGCGCAAAAGTGGGCACAGGAAACCTGACGTTGTACTTACTACAGAGCACTCCACTCTTCTCTCCGGCGGAAATACGTCAGAGGCATAGGGAAAAGGCATATAAAAAGTGACCCCATAAGCGCAAATCATGCAGTCGTGTCGCCAATCTGTCCATGTCTAGAACCAGAGAGAATGACGTTTGCTTAAGATGCAGGCCAATAAGGACAACATCGTGTGAAGAATATCGGTGGCTAACCAGTCCACTGAAACTACCACCACGGACACGCCACAGCTGTGGTGGGGTGGGCCGCACTGCCACGAGAAGCGAGAAGATTGGTGGCAGCTGCTGCCTGGGCGACATCTTCTGGCAGAATGCGAGGTGCTGTCTGCAGGGGGTAAGGGGACAGGGGCGTGATCTCATGGCCTCCCGAGCGCTGAGCTGTCTGAGGACACTGATGGTAAATTCTAAGACATACTACAGCGACAGTGGGTCGTTAATTCTTTCGGCGCTCAACATTGGTCCAAGTGTTGTGCTTTTGGGAGCAGTCAGCTGAATCACGGTCTACTGGCGCAGCCAACATATGCGGCCGCCAGTTAGCCATTACATGAGCAGGCACGCTATGCCTGCAAAGGTGAGTAACAGGATGCCGATGCACCGGATTCCAGCATTGCCATTCGCGTTGACCCACGCATGCACAACATGCGCCGCCAGCATCAGAAACAGCAGAAGGCCGCCTGTGTATCTTTGATCCAATAAAGTCAATGACACACTTGCTGGTGTTTCTTTGCACGCTTTGGCGTAAGACTCTCCTCTTTCCCAGAACATGCCACTCGGTCTTACTGTCATATTACAAACGCTGAGCTCGGAGGGGTTTTAACAAAACACATATACTAACTTTCTACTTGTAGCTCCACCTGTGTCACAAATTCTGCTCGCATATATTGCACACATCACGTCCCACTCTCTTGTCCATCTCCTCTTCCTCACATCCCCCTCCCCATCTCTCCCTTCAGTCCTGTTTGTCTGCCTGCACAACATGTCGTCCCATCATGGCAGCCAAAATGCCAGTTGTTACCAAACTTCTTCACTTTCCTCGCACACCCAAAACGAAAAGACCACAAGAAAACGAGATAACATAGCTTTGCCATTCATTTCAGAGCTATGTTACAATTTCTAGTCTGTGGCTCGTAGGGAAATTAGTTTCAATTCAGTTGCTAACATTGTGCTGACCAGACAGAAAGACAAGATAGTGGCCTAATAAAAAGTATTAAACAATGCCTTGACATGTACATTGGGGATGTAGCAGAGAGCAGCAGACATATTACCATGGTGTTAAGATTTGGTGAATTTGTTCTTGCTCTGCGGTGACTGCACACATGAGAAGGATTACTATATTCTCATATACATAATTTGACTAATACTTCTTAGTAGGTACGTAAAATTAGTGATTAGAAACCACAGTCTTCCTGGTGATTCAGCTGAGCCCACGTTTTCTCCTGTTCAAAAAAATGGCTCTGAGCACTATGGGACTCAACTGCTGAGGTCATTAGTCCCCTAGAACTTAGAACTAGTTAAACCTAACTAACCTAAGGACATCACAAACATCCATGCCCGAGGCAGGATTCGAACCTGCGATCGTAGCGGTCTTGCGGTTCCAGACCGCAGCGCCTAGAACCACTCGGCCACCGAGGAGCTCTCGAAACATGTCCTTCATACTAGCGTCTTAAAATTGTTCAAACCCGCGTCCAGTTATCCTGATTTAGATTTCCAATGATTTCCCTAAATCACTCCAGGAAAATGTTGAGATGATGCCTTTGAAAGGGCACAGCTGATTTCTCTCTCCATCACTTAGTCTGAGCTTATGATGCGTCTCTAATGACCTCAGTGGCGATGGAAAGTTAAACCCAATCCTCCTTCCTTCCTTCTTACTAGCGTCTTTATAAAACCTACCGGTAACAAATGAAGCAGTTGGCCTCTGAATTTAATCCGACCTGCCGGGTATCTTAGACACGTGATGAATGTTCAAGAATGGTTCACAATAGATTCCTATATGCTGTCTTCTTTATAGCTGAAAACGACTGAAACTTCACGAAAACTCTCCCAATAAATCTCAGTCGAGCATTCGTCACAACCACACCTAGATTCTTAATCGGCCTGACTGTATCATGTAGCACGCAGCTAGTACGGTATTCACCAATCGTAGGATTGATTTTCCTACTTATCTTCATTAACATACACAACAGAAAACATCCCAAGAACACACTTAACGACGAAGCAGAGAGAGTTGCAATCAACTATATTTGAGTCTTCTGAACAGTATTCAAAAATGGACAGTAGGTTTTACCATCATCCATTTTTGGTTAACTTAAATCATGAAAACAGCTCCAAAATCACCAAACTGAAACATTAATAAATAAATGTACTGACATGGAGGTTGATTAAATTTTTGTAATTTATATTCTTTATTTTTCGCAGGAACTTTATTCTTAAGCTAAAAGGTTGTAAATATTTTACCATTTATGTATATCTTATCTGTAATATTGATTAGAAATGTAAGCTGATAATGAATGCTCTTTGACTTACAAGTCAATGTATCTCTACATCTGTAGAAGCTCCGGATTGTTTATGTTGTGCCTGTGTGACACCAAACGATGAATATTTATGGCGACTCTCGGGGTTCCTTCTGTTGGAACGTACAATAAGTAGGTTTATTATGGTTTAAATACTGTAATTCGAATAAGGCAATTAGTTACCGGGTGGTGATTACACCTTATTTGCAGTGATTTGAAACTCAAAGCAGACAACCGGCTTCATCAACCCAATAAAAACGTAATGCAATGCTCTGATGCACCTCAAAAAGTGAGTAAAAGCCTCTCGTCATGTGAGAAAACATAAAGTGACTGATGTAGATAATTGTTTAATTTATCTCTTATTTCATATAAGTCACAGTTTCTAAACCACAGTTCAGCATGGACTACACAATTTTATGTCTTGTCGTACTGTATTGACTCATTGCTAATTGCGGTCTGAAGTGATATCAAATTTTGGGATAGCATATTCCTACGTTTCACCTTCCATTTCAGAGAGACTGGCACCTTTTCTGTTGTATTAATGTGGACGGCGACATAAACGGTCCAATCTAGGCGTCAAACAGAGAACGTATGCATGCGTCATGGAGCACAGCGCTGTTATGATCATGAAACACTTGTTTCCACTGTGTATAACGATGTACATGTAGAAGATATCCTCGTTCTTGGTAATCGATAATGTGGAATCAAACACACTGCTTCTTGTTCATGGTAAATTAAATGACTGTTGCCAAGTCACAGTATGTAAAATACCTCTTAAAAATCAAAGGAGCACTTCCGGCTAAAATATAGCAGCCTTATAATCTCGTTGGGTCGTCGACGTACTCAATGCATTGCATCATCAGGAAAGAGGACAAGTCGTGACTCGTAAGACCGCGCTACTCGCTTCTTATCATCTATTCTGTTTTTCATATTTTATTTGGCACCGTAAAGACGCGCTTTTAATCTGCCTCTGTGAGAAATGGACGTTTCTGAATTACCCTATCACACAATAGCATACATTTCATACAGTTTCCCTTGCAATGCTCCCATGGAATCTGCATACATCGAGAGCAGCAGTTCCCGTCTTGTTTGCTGGCAAACATGATACGCTGCTGCAGACACTGCCGGCTACGACCTTTTCATGACCACAGTTATTCGGTAGCGAGTGTTACGTCATTCGTTGTAGACTCATTGTACAGGCCACACAGAGCCACAACGGAACTTTGTATCGACATCTGACATAAAATCCTGAGATATTTTTGTCGTATGTAAAGTATCTGTGCAAAATCGAGAGAAACTACTAAACACAGCGAGCTGTCCGTGGCAATGTTCCCACCATCATGTATTTTACACTCTGTTTTTAACGTTATTCTACCTCACTACGTTAATTTAAATTACTACTGTCACTGAGTTGCTGCTTCGCCTGACTGTGACCGGCGCTAGCAGTGCATATCGATATATCCCCTCTCGTAGTATATTTGCTCGACTGCTGTTGCTTCCCGGTCGTTGTCTGTCTTAAGGAAGTTCGGGTCGCGAGTTCGGGTCGCCAGTCAGTTGGAACGCGTCTGGAGCGCAGTCCGGACCCGCCAGTCGGGGAGTTGCAATACGGCAGTAGTGCAGTCGGGTTGGAGCAGTGACGTCTGTGTCAACATGGATCGCCCGACCATTGCCGCCACGCATCAGTTGAGACGCGCCACGGTCTTGGTGGATCGTCGGTCGGTCGTCCTACCGGACGACACGTTTTGCCTCGCCGATCGTTCACGAGTCGGCTGTGTGTGTGTGCATCTACTCCCAAATTGTCTTCATGCGTGTTTACTTACTGTTGTGTATTGTTCAGGTCTTCGTGCAAGTGTTTGTCAGTGAAGTGCCGGCAGAAGTGCCAACACCGTGTTGTTTGAGGAAGCCGAAATGCACGCTATAAGCTCACGCAGGCTGGCGTGAGGTCTGAAACAGGATACGTAATGAATGCTACAAAGAAAAGTACGTACTGCTGGAATACTTAACTTTAATCCACAATTGGTGAACATCGGTCTTGTTGATACAGTATTATCATCTCAATATAACTTGGTGATGGCGCCTTGCTAGGTCGTAGCAATTGACTTAGCTGAAGGCTATGCTAACTATCGTCTCGGCAAATGAGAGCGTAATTCTCAGTGAACCTATCCTAGCAACGTCGGCTGTACAACTGGGGTCGAGTGCTAGTAAGTCTCTCTAGACCTCCCGTGTGGCGGCGCTCGGTCTGCAATCACTGATAGTGGCGACACGCGGGTCCGACGTATAGTAGCGGACCGCGACCGATTTAAAAGGCTACCACCTAGCAAGTGTGGTGTCTGGCGGTGACACCACAGTCAGGTTGCGTGTGTAGTTGGTGTTATTTCCACTGACGACTATTTCAGATGTTGTCGGCATTTTGCGGGAGTCGGTCGGTTCCTATGGACCAGGGAAGTTATCGCCGCGAGGTGGTGCAGTCAGCTGGGTCCGCTGGCGGTCCCTGACCAGTGTCGGAGCGTGTGTGGAGCTGTCCGATCGCTATGAGCTTAGCTTCATGGTTCACTGACCCAGGACGTCAAAGTTGAGTGGTGCTTTGAAGTACTCAAGCCACATCCATTCATGTTGTGGGGTTCGTTTCGGTGGTTCGCTGTTGGGGAAGTTTTCCTGTGAGCAACAACGAGTGTGTCTATTGCTGAAATTTAGCCGCCATGCTGTGCAGTTAATAATATTGGCTGACTACAATTCAAGTTTGCCAGCGGAATTTTCTGCCTTGTGGCCGTTAGTGTTGTGGTCACCTGCCATGGCCACTGACTTAAATTCAGGCAGTGTTCCTTTTGGGTGAAGTTAACTATATTACCGTATTTCAAATTCAAGTGTACCAGGAGAATTTTCTGCCTTGTGGTCGTTAGTGTTCCGGTTACCTGCCCTGGCCACTAACGTAATTTCAGCCAGCGCCCTTTCCTCACCTGTTGTTGCTGTCCAATGTCGTGTGCAGTTTTAACAGCTAATACATATTTCATTGTGGATAATCACGTTCATAAGTTTTAGGTATGAGTTTTCATGTCCCGATTGGTGGCAAGCAAGACGTTTTGTCGGTCGGTCCATGGCTGTCCCCTGGTTGGGTTCCGACGGATCAAGTGTAGTTGGGCTCACCACCTGTCTCATCTAAGTGAACGATCTTGAAAATCTTGTTGTGGGCCTTCAGCTGTTTCTATTGCATCTTGTATATGTTTGTTCTATCTACTTTGACTTGAGGCTTTCCACCTAGCTGTGATATATATATATATATATATATATATATATATATATATATATATATATATATATATATATAAATATATATATATATATATATGTATATTATTGGTTATTTTAACTGCATTGTTGTTTGATTTTTTAAGATTTCTGGTGTGGAGGCCTTCAGCCATGAAAGAATTGCATTTTGTGCATTTTGAAACTCATAGTTGTAAAGGTTTGGCTATGTGCCCTTTTGGTTGTAAATGTGTTATTAAATTACAATGAATTACAATTTTAAGATGAAACTGACCCCAACCTTATTTGTCCCTTTCCACAGCCCTGATCACCCGTCCTGCTCAGCGGGTTTAGCGGACGTATCACACAGTTTTCCGAAAATCTTTCGCCAAAGAAGACGAACTAAATATGCCAGAAAATTGAGTCTAGAACAACTGCTAAGGTGAATCCATTACAAGTAGGTATCCTTTTTTGTGTAGGTAAGCAGCTTAATGCGCTTAATAAAGGCAAGTCTTCCGATCCAGACAGCATACGAGTTAGGTTAATTTGAGTATGCTGATTTCCGAAAATCTTTCGCCAAAGAAAATGAACTAAATATTACAGAAAATTGAGCCTAGAACAACTACTAACGTGAATCAATTAGAAGTAGGTATCCTCAGTGTTGCGAAGCAGCTTAATGCGCTCAATGAACTGCAAGTCTTCCAATCCAGATAGCATACGAGTGCCAAAAGAATGAAAGTTTTCACATGTCCCAACAGTATTCATGAAAGGAAACAGTTGTAGTCGACTGAATTACAGATCCATATCACTGACGTCGATCTGGAGTAGGATTTTGGAACATTCACTTTTTCCAAGCATTACCTGGAAGTAATGGCCACACAGCACGGATTCATAAAATATCAATCTTGCGATAAACATCTAGCTCTTTATTCATAAGAAGTAATGAAAACTATCGACAGGGGATCTCAGATTAATTCCACATTTCTAGATTTCCAGAACACCTTCGACAAGGTTCCTCACAAGCTAATTCTAATGAAAATTGAGTGCTTAAAGGGTATAGATCCATCTTGCGACTGGATTGGTGATGTTCTAACACGAAGGTGACAGTGCGTCAAAAACGATGGAAAATCATCCAGTAAACCAGAAGTGATTTTTGGTGGTCGCAAGGAAGTGTTATAGGCCTTCAGCTGGGGTTAATATAAGTAAACGAATTAGGAGACAATATGGGCAGCCCTCTTACATTGTCTGCGGATGATCCTGTCGTTTACCGTCTATTAATGTCATCAGAAGATCAAAACGAGTGGCAAAATGACTTAGAAATGATATCTCTATAGTGTAAAAAGTAGTAGTTATCTTTGAATCAGGGAAAATAGGAAGTGATGCACATGACAACGAAAACAAATCCATTAATATTCCGTTAGACGATAAATCACACATACTTAGCCCTAACATAAAGAACGCGTTTTTCATGACGCACTTTTGCAGGGAGGGTAGAGGGAAGGGGATACTTTCTGCATGCCCCAAATTTTTTTTTAAAATGCATATTTCGTTACGTTTTGTTGACTTTTGTACACAACATACATCCTAAAGTGATTTGTAAGTGAGTCCTTGAACCTGGTAATACTGAATATAAGATTCTATGGGGAAAGTGACATGTACTACTAAAGAATTTAATTCTTGGGTTAACTGAAAAACCAAAATAAAAAATTCTGGGATCGGGTAGAACATTTCATTAAAAAAGAAAATTATTTGTTTCAAGACTTTTAAACATAAAGTAACTGATTTTATTAGAATATTTTCATAAACCCCCTACATCTGTTATTACGATGGTATGTTGTCATTTCAAGCAAATACCTAGCAACTGCAATTAATAACAACCTAAAATGTAATGGTCACATGGAAGATGTTGTGCAGCAGGTAAATCAGAGACTGCCTTTTATTGCCAGAACACTTAGAAGATGTAATAGGTCCACCAAAGGCCGGCCAGAGTGGCCGAGCGGTTAAAGGCGCTACAGTCTGGAACCGCACGACCGCTACGGACACAGGTTAGAATCCTGCCTCGGGCATGGATGTGTGTGATGTCCTTAGGTTAGTTAGGTTTAAGTAGTTCTAAGTTCTAGGGGACTTATGACCACAGCAGTTGAGTCCCATAGTGCTCAGAGCCATTTGAACCATTTTTATCCACCAAAGGGGTGCATACAGTACGCTTGTTCTTCCTCTGCTGGAGTACCTAATGCCAAAATGTAACCTGTTTTTTCCCTGGTAGAGTATTGCTGAGCAGAATGGGATCCTTTCGAGTTAGGACTGACGGAGGATATCGAAAAAGAAAAAAGGACAGCTCGTTTCGTATTATCACAAAATAGGGGTGCGAGTATGAAACAAAAACAAACAAACACCGTCCGAACAGGCCTTAAAGACCCAAGGGTACCGACCGGCCGCCGTCTCATCCTCAGCCTCAAAGCGGCACCGGATGCAGATACAGAGGCGCATGTGGTCAGCACACTGCTCGCCAAGCCGTTGTCAGCTTTTCTGACCGCCGCCGATACTTCTCAATGGCTCGTCGATTGGCTGTGTGCACCCTGCTTGCCAACAGCACTCGACAGATCCGGACCGTGTCCCATCCAAGTACTGTCCAAGCACGACTTCGGTGATCTGACGGGAACCGACGCTACCTCTTCGCAAGGCCATCGGTAGAGAGAGTATCCCGGATATGCTACGTGAGTTGGAGTGACAATCCTTAAAACGAAGGCGTGCTTTTTTTTGTTTTGTTTTGTTTTTTTGCGAGATCTTTTCTCAAAGTCTGAATCACTAACCTTCTCCTCAGAATATGAAAATATTTTGCCATCACCAACACACATAGAGAGAAATAATTAACCTAACGAAAAAGAGGAATCACAGCTCGTACAGAAGGACATATGTATGCATTTTTCCCAGGCGTAGTTAGAGAGTGGAGTGGCAGGAAATAGTCTTAAGGTGGTTCGAAGAACCCTCTGCCTGGCACTTAAGTGTGAATTACAGAGTAGCGACACAGATGCTGATACACCAACATATCGGACAATTTTATTCACGTTAGCGCTGAGATAAAGTGGAATATAGAGCAATTTTGATGGTACAGGTAGCACTTCACCTTCACTTGTGGTTAACACTTTATCAGTGTCTTAAAGTATTTCCACAACGTCGCTCATTCAATCTAACGGTGACGAGTCTTTTCGAGTTAAATATTGTTCACGAGATTGATGAAAATGATAACTATCTAGCAAAACAGGACATTAGCCAGTTGAGAGCAGAGTTCTCCTACAAATTACCGGTAAGTGGGAAAAGCCCACTTACTGAAAGCGTCCTTAAGCTTAATTACTCCAGTGAATACGATTATGATAATTAATTACTCACCCCAGACCTCTCCTGATCGATTCGCTATTAAATCATTCGCCCTGCACGAGTTTCTCAGCACTTGCCTTAATGGATACATTAGAAGCTTTAGATGAGTGGTAAGTGGAAAGTTGTAAATATCCATTCGAAATAGTAATGTCACGTAATGTATTTTGTAAGTAATGTATCGTTTGTTGGCAGATGCATGCTTGCAGTCTTGATCATCACTGAAATTACCGCGTCCAAGTACCTTAGCGTGCCGCTAGATACACCACAACAAAAGGCGCAGCTTATTGCTAAAATGGAGCTCTGTCAGACTTGCGGCACTATGCTCACGAATTTTTCACGAAGTTCATAGAGCTGTTCCTAAATTTTCCGTTCTTACCACAAGTAAACTCGATCGATTACAGCAACCGAGACAAGAAAAATGAGTCATACGCTATTTTGGTTAAAATGCACTAGAAAGTGGATCTCGAAACAACAAAAGAATTGATTACCATAAGCTCAACTCATATCGAATAGTTGACCGGAAAGAGAATACGAAAATGTAAGAGTGCATGTGACCTGGAGCTGGAACGAAATACTTATCAATTTATTAACCTCCGTGTTGTATTTCAATATACTTTCCTTCTTGAATGCTGCAAACCAACATTGAAGAAGGTAGCGGTCAAGTTAAGAAGATTCTGAGAAAAGAAGCACTTAATAAAATTTATTATTTAATACAATCCATATTGCTGCTATAGTAGTTTAATGAAGATGGCGTTTAGGCGGAATGAACCCATCACAACGAATAACTCATCAAACTACAATGGCAGATGCAAAGAAGATTATGAAAAAAAGAAGCGGTTAATAAAATTCATTGTGTAATACAATCCAATTCCCTTTTAATTTTCATGGTCAGCAACCACTTTGAGTTGTTATGGGTAGTATTATAAATATAATGTGTTCTGTAACGTTTTGTACGTTACACTGAAGTTATACGGTATTTGCAACATAATGGAGCTAGCAGCCAAGATAGTAAGTAACACATTAGAGACAAAAGTAATGATTGCAGTGAATTTTTGTGATTAATGTCCAGTTGTTTGAAGCACGATATCTACATTTCTTTGATACGACAAATAAACACCCGTTTGAACTGCATCGTTTTATGTACATTTTCAGTTAGGCGATAGTATTTGTTTTACATCTTTTCCCTAATACCACAGAATCATGCTCTATATTTTCTGCATCGAGTATATTAGATGATACACAGTTTTAGAGTAGTCTCATTAAGAAATTGTGCAATACACAGAAAGCTGTAAATAAGATTTCAGCACTTGTTAGTTCCTAATTAAGAGCTGTTCGCAAAATTCGAAAAGGAGATGCCATTATTCCAAACGTGTTTTCAACGACACGCCGAGCTCTTGACCAACGATAATTAATAAATCGAGTACCACGGGTTATGATGCTTCCAGGATGTGATTCCAGAAAATCAGATCGTATTAGAAAGGCTTCATCATCGACAATCAGGTACAAAGGTATTCAGTTACTATTTGAAACTATCTCTGCTTTAGGAATCTTGGGGCTATCTCGTGTGCTATAATTTGTATTTCTGACGATTCGTCCATCCCAAATCCAGCCATTTGTTCCAACATGAAAGTAGTTAAATTCACAATTAGCGTTGGCAATGGCCATGAGTACCACTCTGTAGGTGGTTTAGTAATTGAAATAATACGAACAACTTTGCCCTGGTGGTACGATTCTCATAGCACCGAAGCAATAGGGAAACTACCATTACCTGCTTCATTCTTCAACTCAGTCTGATATCTGTACATTACTTTTCGTTCTTTGGAAACTGAAAAAAGAAAGACTTTTCGTTTTTTGTTTTGTGCCATTGATAAAAATATTTGTTTCATTTTATTCAGTAGGAAGATGAAGAAGAAACAGTAAGAGTAGAGGAATCGCAAACAGAGATTGTATTCCCACATTAGCCGGCCAGTGTGACTGTGCGGTTCTAGGCGCTTCAGTCTGGAACCGCGTGACCGCTACGGTCGCAGGTTCGAATGCTGCCTCGGGCATGGATGTGTGTGATGTCCTTAGGTTAGTTAGGTTTCATTAGTTCTAAGTTCTAGGCGACTGATGACGTAGGAAGTTAAGTCGCATAGTGCTCAGAGCCATTTGAACCGTTCCCACATTATCTGACACCACGAAAGGGAAGAGCAGTAAAAGAACAAAAACTGCATTAAGCTGCGACGCACCACAGTCCAGTAGCCATTCTTCGATCAAGGGGAAGAGAAACCGCTTTACTCCAGCTACAGAAGTGCTTAAATACCTTTAGAGAAAATATTCCGACGATGAAATTGATACTTTCGGGAAACGTATATTAATGATAATACTTTTGAAGCCAAAAAGGGAGTATTAACAAAAGACATTACAGCTGCTAACTGCTAACTAACATCTAACAGATGGCAGAAATTAATGCTTGCCTTATAATTACCAGACTGTTCTGCTCAATAACAAGCACAATCGATTACCCACATCCCAGCCATCTAGTTTGTCCTACTATTAGTTCAAATAGTAATACAATAAATATAGATAATTCATCAGGAATTTCCACGTATTATTCTAAAGTCGGAAATGGCACCTAAAATTTATACAGACCTTAAACTACCCATAAAACATTTTCATAATATTTTATTCCTTTATTTCACTTAATTTTTGAAGCGGTTATTGATTACTTAAAATTTTTACATAAATCCGTTAAAGTGTCAACATGATAATATTTTTGTCTTACCTTCATTTGTCTTAACTCTTTTGTTTCAAAAAGCGACATATTTGTGAGTTTGTTTACCCAACTTTAAATATATTTTGGTCTTAACGTTATGTATACGTTGCCGGTTTCTGGTATTACGCACCTCAAAGTTTGTTACGAAACAATGGTTGTAGATTCAGGGTCCTTGTAGCTTCTTGTGAGTCTCCCGACGGTGCTGGTACCCGCCCTTATGGCACTACCTTCCATTTCTGTGGCTACAATCGTTAGCAGTTGACAGTACATATCTGTGTCCATACGCAAATAATTGCGTCGATGTTCTCGGAGAGGATTCAAATGGGAAAATGTCCTTCCCTTCAATAGCCAACACGGGGCCGTCATGAACGGCGTGCAGACTTAGTTTTCCAGTTTAAGAGCACGTAGTGCATCCGTTGTCACTAACAGTCCTTCAGCCATGGCGATGTCGCAACGACTGTTCGAAAGACTAAACAAAACACCGAGCGAAATTTTGAAAAAGTGTAGCTGTATGATCTATACCGATTTGGTCGACAGCTTGCATCATCGTGAAAGACTAACAACAAAACGATACCTGTGGACAAGGCTTTTGGTGGCGCAAGTGCTTGATTCAAGTGCTTCCAGTGCAATTCTCCTTGCGCTAACTAAACGGAAGGGCAGACTGAGAAGAAACGGAAATCGCAAGACAAGCAGCGGCCCTGATCCTCCAAGATTGACTTTTCAAATTCTGCGTGACAGAGGAATATGTGAAAAATCAGTAACGGCTTGGCTGTGGCTGAGTCAGATCAACCAAGACTTAATTTTACACGAGTGCTTGGAATTTCACTACTATCCTGAGACAAAGGAGCAAAACAAATAATTGGAAAGTTAGTATTCAACATCGCCAAAAAAGGCAAGGAAAGATGAAGGTGAGAATATTTTGGGAACTACCAAGGTATTGCGCTAACAGACTACGTTTAGAATGGACGAGAGTCAAAATGGAATGCTACCAAAATTTTTTGACTGGGGTGCAGGAAGCTGTGAAGGAAAAATGTCATGCGGCACTGCCCGAGAAGATTTACAGAATGAATTTTCACTCTGCAGCGGAGCGAACGCTGATCTAAAACTTCCTGGCAGATCAATAAGCTGTGTCGCACCGGGACTTGAACCTGGGTCTTTATTTGTAAGAAAGCGGTCTAGCAGCTCAGCTAGCCTAACACAACTCACAGACTTATTTCCGCCAGTACCTTATCATGTACCTTCCAAACTTCACAGAAGTTCTTCTGAATAATTCACGGGAAAAGTAAAAGACACACGTTGGAGTCCCGGTCCGGAAAACAGATTTAATCTTCCATGAAGTGCCCAAGCCGGTATTTTCGTTCCACGACAATGCCCCAGTCCATTCTGCTCAGGAAACCGTATCAAATACCGCAACTTTGGCTTCAAATTTTGCCTCTCAACCCACACTCTTCTGACGTGGCTGCCAGTGGCCGCTTGGATAAGGCAACAACAGGACGACAGGCATTTCCAGGATGACGTCGAGCAGATTTTCTGGGTGGAACGATTTATGAAAAGCCAAAATGAGGAAGCCCACAATCAAAGTCTCCATTAAGTCTTCCATAGTTAGAAAAGTATGCGCTCTACTGATCGGTGAATATGACGAGAGGCAGTAACACATTCACCAGCTTTTATGGTTGGAGCTTGATATTTTATCTTGGTTATTCAAGCCATCGACAGTTACAACAATACTCCGGAAGACACCTAACGGTGTATGGCGGACGGTACTTCTGGTACCAATACCTGATCATTCGTTACTTGTTCCATTCCCGAATGGCGCCTGGAAAGAATTATTGTCGGTAAGCCTTTTTATTGTGTCCAATTACTTGAATTTTCTCCTCGTGGTTATGGAGATGTGTGTGGGCTGAAATAATATGTTGTTCGAGTCCACCGCGCGGGGTAGCCGCGTAGTCTAGGGCGACTTGCCACGGTTCGCACGACTGCCCCGTCGGAGGTTCGAGTCCTCCCTTGGACATGTCTTTGTGTTTTCCTTAGTGTAAGTTAGTTTAAGTTGGGTTAAGTAGCGTAAAAACCTAGGGACGGATGACTTCAGCAGTTTGGTCCCATAGGAACTTAAATTTCCTAAAAAAAAATTTTGTCTGACTCTTCCCGCAAAGTGCTCACTCGAAATTTAAATATTAAACCTCTATGTGATGCAAAACGCCTCTCTTCTAACGTATGCAACTGGAGTTCTTTGAGCATCTCTGTAACGTTGTTGCGCTGACTAAACGAAGCCTTCTCCGTCTCTTCTTTCAGTCTTACATGATAAAGGTCCCCTATCGATGGACGATGCTCAAGAATCCGTCGATTCAGTGCCTTGTATGCCTCTTCCTTCGAGGAAGAGTACCATTGCCTTAAAGTTGTTTCTATGAATCTCAGTCTGTCATCTGCTTTTCACACTGTTTGTTTTACGTAGTCATTGCACATACGATCACTCAGGATAGTTAGTACTATATATTTTACGTTGGATACTTCTTCCAAATATGTATCATCAATAGTGTAGCTGTACGGTATGAATGCGCAACATGTCGCAATTTTTTGAGTACAGACTCAACTGCCAGAGCCTGCGCCGTTCATCGATCCTCTATAATCTCATTTGGCTTCTGGAGGTGATATTTTATTACTGACAACTGCATCATTTGCGATCAGACTTAATGAGTTTGCCACACTTTCTACTAGAACATTTACAAACATTACAAACAGTAACGGTTCAAACACACTTCTTTGGGATACTTGTGGAATTTGTTCGACTGCGCGACTCGTTGAATTCTGTATGCAAGGAAGTCTTGTATACAGCCTAAAAACTAAGCAGACACACCGCAAGTTCGTAGTTCCTTTCACTGAACGGCAGTGCAGGACAGTGAAAAATGCCTTTTCTGAAGTCATGAACCACATATGAAGCTGAGCACCGTTTTCTACAGCGCTGTGGATCACATGGAGGAACAGAGAGAACTGAGATTCGCAAGATATCGCTTTGCGGAATCTATGCTGATTTTTATAGAGATTTTCACTCTCCAAAACCGTCATAATTCTTCTACATAAAACGTGTCCCAATATTCTGTAACAGATTTACATCAACGATATGTACCTATAGCTGTATGTATCTGTCCTTCTACCCTTCTTGGAAACGGGAATGAGCTGTGCTATTTCACAGTCGCTAGGTAGCCTTCCTTGCTCCAGCGACCTACGATAAATTTTGCTACATAGGGAGGAATATCTTTCACATAATCTTTGTAGGATATTACAGGTATCTCATATGATCTTGATACCTTTCCACTACTAAGCTATCGTAGGTGCTTTTCTATTCCGCAATCCGTTTTCTCAATATCTGCCATTTCAGCGTTTGTACGATGATTGAAAGAAGGGACCGTCTTATGATGTCCCACCGTGAAACGTTTTCGAAAGGTGGAATTCTGCATTTCGTTTCCGTTTTCATGCCAGCGTCTTCACTGGAACAATGAACAGAGGATTCCGAAACTCTTACGTAATTTACGTAAGACCAAAACCTACGGCATTTACTCAGATCGGCTGATAAAATTTGACTGTCAGAGTCACTGCCTACCTCTCTCATTGCTCTCCCTAAGCTCAGTTTAGCCTCGTTCAGGATTTGTTTATCAGCTAGATTATGAATTCCCTTTAGTCTTTGATGAAGCTCTCTTCATTTACGTATCGGATTTCTAAGACTACTATGAAAAAGCGGCGAGTTTTCTCATCCCTTCCATCCCTTAATATCTTGCTCGGAACATGTTTTTCCAAGGCATATTGAACGGAGCTGCTGAATTCTTTTCTACTTGTGCTCCGCATCTTCGTCCTCAGAACTGCGTTTGATGCTCGCTAGTCAGATGCTCTGCAATCCTGTCACTCTTGCGAGGCAGATTTGCTAAGCTTATGACTGCTACTAGTGTAGAATACTGGATATGAAACTTCCGCAGTAACCGCAATTATCTACGGTGAGAGACCTGGGACTAACAAGAAGTTGTGGGAGAAAAAAATTATATTCCGACCAGCACGGTGTTCACATTATTCTGTCCACCTTCCCTAATTTGGCACTCGTGCAGTGCGAGGCGCGGCTTGGCTGTGCGGCAGAGATATAACTTGGCGTTTCCATAACGTGATGGCCCTGCAGGCAAAGTAGATGAAAAGCTGGGAGCGCCCGAGGCCGGCATTTCCGGGAGCTGCCTTCACAAGAGTCTGGCTGGCTTTTTAATTTTATCACGGACTGCGCCAGAGGGCGGCCGCAGGGCCGATTCGCATCTGGCTCCTAATTACTTGTAGCCGCTTATTACGCAGGCCCTAGTCGCCCACTGGCGACTTTAATTAAAGCCGAGTGTGGCCGCTAAGAATCTGCCGGACGCCTTTTATTGTTCGAAACACTCATCTCCTACCCTTGCATCACGTCCTCTGCAACGAGTACATTTTTTAATAAATCTTCTGTTGTTCTTTCCATTCTCATGTCGTACACTTCAATTATGTGGCGTCCAGCGGTACCACATTCTCTTGTTTGCTAGTCCTACAAGCCGGGATATTATTAGTTTTGAGTAAAGAAACGTGTCTGTGGTGTTACATAATGGACCATGTTACGCATTTAACCAACACTCTCAGCGGTATTGTGTTGCCATGAAAGTACGTAAGCATTCTTATGGAATCTGTCATTAGCATAGTCACTCGCACAGATGAACCGACAGATCTACGCTCCGGGAAATGGAGAATACTACACGAAGGACCTTAAGACCGATATTTATCAAACTCTGTAGAGACGTTTATCACATCAACTGAGTAACTTTTCAGAATAATTTCTGTATTCTTGTTTTTCTTGTTCTCCACAGTGGTTCATGGTGTGGGTTCCTGTAGTCATGTCCTAGTTCATGAACCACGGGCAACGTATGAGTGGCCAAGTAAGTCGGGATACCAGTTACGTTGCAATAAGGCTGGGCATCTCGGACATATTCTGAGTCGTGGTCACCTTTGTGCTCATACGGCAAAGACTACCAAATCCACCGGTTAGTCCCTCAGCCGTTAGGGGTAAAACCCAATGGGACTCGGGGCAAGTAAGGCTAGCAATCTGCTTCCCTGGTACTTTAAATATGATGCTGGCAACAATCAGAGCAAAATGCCTTGGACCTTTGGAGGTGATGGAGTCCCACCTCTAACTGACAAACCAGGGACTCCTAAGATACGACTTGGCAAACAAATGGTAATGAGATGGGGAGCTATTAATATCAATGGGGGCTACTCTGGGAAGAAGGTAGAGCTGGCAGAGGCTGCAAGTAAGATGGGGCTGGACGTTATAGCTGTTAGTGACATTCGGGTAAGGGGTGAGAAAGAAGAGGAAGTGGGAGAATACAAGCTCTACCTGTCAGGAGTCAAAGCAGGAAGAGCACAATGGGGTGTAGGGCTTTACATCAGGAAAGAAATGGAACCCAGCGTAGTTGCAATAAGGTATGTAAACGAACGACTGATGTGGATAGATTTGACAGTGTCTAGCAAGAAAATTAGGATTGTGTCAGTATATTCGCATTGTGAAGGGACAGATCAAGATAAGATGGATAGTTTTCATGAGGCACTCAGTGATATAGTGGTTAGAGTAAAGGACAAGGACAGTGTTCTGCTCATGGGTGATTTTAACGCCAGGATTGGAAATCGAACAGAAGGGTATGAAAAGGTTATGGGTAAATTTGGAGAGGATATGGAGGCCAACAGGAACGGGAAACAACTCTTGGATTTCTGTGCCAGTATGGGCTTAGTAATCACGAACTCCTTTTTTAAACATAAGAACATTCACCGGTATACTTGGGAAGGCAGGGGACCCAGATCTGTCATTGACTATATAATAACAGATCAGGAATTCAGGAAGGCTGTGAGGGACACACGTGTAGTCAGGGGATTCTTTGATGACACTGATCATTATTTAATCTGCAGTGAAATTGGGATTGTGAGGCCGAAAGTGCAGGAGGTCAGGTCCATATGTAGGAGGATAAGAGTGTAGAAACTTCAGGATAAGGAAATCAGGCACAAGAACATAACAGCGATCTCAGAAAGGTACCAGTTAGTTGAATGTAGTCAATTACAGCCATTGGAAAAGGAATGGACAAGGTACAGGGACACAGTACTAGAAGCGGCTAAAGAATGTCTTGGAACAGTAGTGTGTAAAAGTAGGATGAAGCAAACAGCTTGGTGGAATGATACAGTCAAGGCAGCCTGTAAAAGGAAAAAGAAGGCGTATCAAAAATGGCTACATACCAGAACCCAGGTAGACAGAGAAAGTTATGTTGAAGAAAGAAACAAAGCCCAACAGATAATTGCAGCATCCAAGAAGAAGAAGTGGGAAGACTTTGGAAACAGGTTGGAGACTATGGGTCAAGCTGCTGGAAAACCATTCTGGAGTGTAATTAGCAGTCTTCGAAAGGGAGGTAAGAAGGAAATGACAAGTATTTTGGACAGGTCAGGAAAACTGCTGGTGAATCCTGTGGATGCCTTGGGCAGATGGAAGGAATATTTTGAAGAGTTTCTCAATGTAGGTGAAAATGCGATCAGTAATGTTTCAGATTTCGAGGTAGAATGGGATAGGAATGATGATGGAAATAGGATCACATTTGAGGAAGTGGAAAAAATGGTCAATAGATTGCAGTGCAATAAAGCGGCTGGGGTGGATGAAATTAAGTCGGAACTCATCAAATACAGTGGAATGTCAGGTCTTAAATGGCTACACAGGATAATTAAAATGGCCTGGGAGTCGGGACAGGTTCCATCAGACTGGACAAAAGCAGTAATTACACCAATATTTAAACATGGAAACAGAAAAGATTGTAACAACTACAGAGGTATCTCTTTAATCAGCGTTGTGGGTAAAATCTCGGGTATTGTTGAAAGGAAAGTGCGAGTATTAGTTGAGGACAAATTGGATGAAAATCAGTGTGGGTTTAGGCCTCTTAGAGGTTGTCAGGACCAGATCCTTAGCTTACGGCAAATAATGGAGAAGTGTTATGAGTGGAACAGGGAATTGTATCTATGCTTCATAGATCTAGAAAAGGCATATGACCGGGTTCCTAGGAGGAAGTTATTGTCTGTTCTACAAGATTATGGAACAGGAGGCAAACTTTTGCAAGCAATTAAAGGTCCTTACATGGATAGTCAGGCAGCAGTTAGAGTTGACGGTAAATTGAGTTCATGGTTCAGAGTAGTTTCAGGGGTAAGACAAGGCTGCAACCTGTCTCCACTGTTGTTCATATTATTTATGGATCATATGTTGAAAACAATAGACTGGCTGGGTGAGATTAAGATATGTGAACACAAAATAAGCAGTCTTGCATATGCGGATGACTTAGTTGTGATGGCAGATTCGATTGAAAGTTTGCAAAGTAATATTTCAGAGCTAGATCAGAAATGTAAGGACTATGGTATGACAATTAGCATCTCCAAAACGAAAGTAATGTCAGTGGGAAAAAAATATAAACGGATTGAGTGCCAAATAGGAGGAACAAAGTTAGAACAGGTGGATGGTTTCAAGTACTTAGGATGCATATTCTCACAGGATGGCAACATAGTGAAAGAACTGGAAGCGAGGTGTAGCAAAGCTAATGCAGTGAGCGCTCAGCTACGATCTACTCTCTTCTGCAAGAAAGTCAGTACCAAGACTAAGTTATCTGTGCACCTTTGAATCTTTCGACCAACTTAGTTGTACGGGAGCGAAAGCTGGGTGGATTCAGGTTACCTTATCAACAAGGTTGAGGTTACGGATATGAAAGTAGCCAGGATGATTGCAGGTACTAGTAGATGGGAACAATGGCAGGAGGGTGTCCACAATGAGGAAATCAAAGAAAAACTGGAAATGAACTCTGTAGATGTAGCAGTCAGAGCGAACAGACTTAGATGGTGGGGTCATGTTACACGCATTGGAGAAGCAAGGTTACCCAAGAGACTCATGGATTCAGCAGTAGAAGGTAGGAGGAGTCGGGGCAGACCGAGGAGAAGGTACCTGGATTCGGTTAAGAATGATTTTGAAGTAATAGGTTTAACATCAGAAGAGGCACCAATGTTAGCACTGAATAGGGGATCATGGAGGAACTGTATAAGGGGGGCTTTGCTCCAGACTGAACGCTGAAAGGCATAATCAGTCTTAAATGATGATGATGATGATGATGATGATGATGATGATGTTCTCCACATCTTTTGGAGATGGTGTTATGTAGGGTAACTCCGAAAGACTAGGTCCACATGTTTCTTTAGCAGCATGTTCGTACAGATTTTCGTATAAACTTAACAACTATACATTATTCAGGAACTGCCACTTAAAATACAAGAGATGTGACGATATCGAAGTAACCAAGAGTGGTCTATCTCACAATTATTTGCATGGGTGAGATGGACCAGTGGCCTGGGTGTGATGGACCGAATAAAAATGGCTGTACCTGAAGAAAAGAGTCATATAAAATCAGATTTTTATTTGGATCATGCAATAATGGATACAGATTTATACTTTTTTTTTAGGCATTAGCATATCTTTCTCTCACAAGGTCAGTTACACTTCTAGGTAAATGTCGAACAACATTCAAGTGACCATCCAGTGGTCATTTTTATTAGTTTCGTAATAGGTTTCATAACGTCTAATACGTTCACCTTCATCTCATTCATCAAAGTTATTTTCTTTATATTCGAAGATGTCTAAATCTCATTAACACGGTGAGTAGGTATCAGTACTTTTCCTTTATAGCACGTTCAGCCTACATTTTCATCATTAGTATTTCCCTTTGGTGATCCTATTCTCCTTTTTTTCAGTACCCTTTCTTTCCTTATCACTCTTTATCTTTACAGTTTTACTATTTTCAGCAGATTTTAGTCATCTGGTGACAGCTGCTGCATTACTTTTATAATTAATGATGTTTTCAATAGAAGCAAGAGCTGATATTACTTCCAAAGTTTTGTCTGTGTTGGCTTTGGAGTTGTCCATTGTGAACTGTTAATCTTGAGAGTCTGAGGTTTTGTCAGTGAAGGAATTTGACTTGTGTAGGTAACACTGCTATTTTGATGTGCTTGGGATTAGTACTTCTTTTGATGAGCTTTAAAGGGGTTGGTTGACCCGTCTGTGACATTCTGCTCTCTCATCCATTGGGGCAGATCTTCTCACAAATAGGCATAGTCTGGGACTGCGACTACCTTTAATGACACTGTTTTACAAGCTTCGAAGTTAAATCTAATGGTGCTCCACCTCTCTCGCATTGACGGAAGTGGCCCACCTCTCCCGAGTAACTATGGTCCACTGTGACTTCTATCTGCAGGTAGCAAACTACATGGCCATTTAGGTTACTTTCATCCCTTCTCATCTGTCAAGCTCGCAGTAAATAAACTGCATCCATATTGTGAAAACTGAGCCTAAAAAATAAAATTATATAACTATGCGACAGGTATTTTCGGTTTACCTGAACAGAATATGTTATTTATTTCCGTAACTGTCTCTAAAATAACATCAACACTTTTTCACCACGATTATTCACAAAAAAAATTCTTCATATGTAGCGGGAGCTGCTCTCTAAGAGCGCATTTTAGAAATACGTCACTGTTCCGTCTCACCCAGTGCTCCACCTCTCTCGGACTTACCTTACCACCATAAGCTCCTTCTAAAAGTAGTGCGTAAAATGAGACGGATTTCATTCATAGACCATTAAGCAGCGCAGCCTGGATTGCAGTAAGAGTTACTTTAGACAACAGTGAGGTTGGAAAAGGAGTACCATGTTCAAAGTCGACTAGAAACTGCTAAAATGCACATTTGGAGTACTTCCTATATAGTTTCCAGTCGACGTTTTTATATTTTCCATCTTAGACATCACTGAATTCATTTTTTGTTCTTGTGTTAATCGAGGATTTTCTGGAAAATTTTCTTTTGACGAAGCCGGTCGCTAATTAAAGGATAAGTAGGAGAACTCTATATCGAATGATATCATTTCTATGTGTTGAATATCATTTCAGTATGGTAAACATTCGGAGCATTTGGAAACGAAGCGGGCGATTAGCATGAGTATGAGGTGTGACTACCACTGGCAAGGATACTCTCTTTTATTTGTTTCGGCATGGAGGCAAACAACAAATACCTGCCTGAGAACCTTCTTAGTTTCCTGAAACATACGTTGCGTCAGTTCATCAATATGACTGTGCCCCGCCGAGCCTAAACTGGATGACAAAGAGTTCCAATTCCATGTGGCTTACTTGCACTTCATATTAAATGTCACTGGTTAATAAAGGAGTTGCGACGCCCCTTATTTTAATTCGATGAACTCACTGCTCATGAACGCTCACTTGAAATGCTTGTCGTATGTTCTAATACGTAGGGGTAAACGCGACAGTAGTATTTCTATTTGTGTAATACTTGTTACTGAGAAAAGCAGGGGTAAGCTATAGGAAGAGACGGGTTATATGCAGTACAATATGTGCAAGAGCCAAGTAGGAACATTAAGAGTGGACGACCAAGAACTAAGTGGCCCAATTAAAAAGGCTGTAAAACAGGGTTGTAGTCTTTGGCCTCTACTGCTCAATCTGTACAGCGAAGCACTGATTGAAATAAAAAGAAAGGTTCAGGAATGGAATTAAAATTAATGGTGAAAGGATAACAACGATACGAACGCCGATGACATTGCTATCCTGACTGAAAGTGAAGAAGAATAACACAAACTTCTGAATAGAATGAACAGTTTAATGAGTACAGGAAATGGATTGAAAGTAAATCAAAGAATGACGAAAGCAATGAGAAGTAGCAGAAATGGGAGCAGTGAGACATTTACCTACAGGATTGATGGTCGCGATGTAGGTGAAGTTGTATTATGCTGCCTAGGCAACTAAATAACCAATGACGGGCGGAGGAAGGAAGTCAACTAAAACAGACTAACGCTGACAAAAACGGCGTTTCTGGCCTAGAGAAGTCTACTAGTATCAAACATTTGAAGAAGATATTTCTGATACTGTACGTTTGGCGTACAGAATTCTATGCTATTGTAACAAGCACTGTGGGAAACTGGAACAGAAGAAAATCGAAGTATTTGAGATGTGGTGCTGCAGACGGACGTTGAAAATTAGATGGACTGATATGGTAGGGAATGTGGAGGTTATGTACAGAATAGGAGATAAAAGGAGTATGTGGAAAACACTGACAAAGAAAAGGGACAGGATGATAGGACATCCCTTAAGGCTTCAGGAAATGACTTCCATGTTACCGGAGGGAGCTGCAGAGGGCCAAACCTGTAGAGGGAGACAAGAATTAGAACATGTACACCAAATAATTAAGGACGTAGGTTTCAAGTCTTTCTCTGAGATGAACAGGTTGACACAGGAAAGTAATTTATGGCAGACCACACCAAATCAGTCGGAATACTGATGACAAAAAAAAGCATGTAATATGCTGTTGTCATTCACTGTATAGATGTCATGTTTAAGGTGCTTAGATGCATCCACATTCAAACGCGACGCGCCCATTGGCTGCGGACTTGCGCTTGTGCATAAGGAATGATTCTGGCGCTGTCGAAAGCTTTCTAGTGGTGTTGGTTATGTTGACCTCCAGTCTGAATTGATAAGTGGCACATACGGCTTGTGGCATTCACCACCAATAGTTATAAAGCCTGTGTGGCCCCTTTGACATTTGTTATTACGATCAGGCACTTTCAGTGCATGTGTGTTTGTATTCAAATACGTTTAAAGATTTTTATTGCAAATCTGATATTGTGTTCACTGTTAACTGACTTTTTTGCCTCATTAGGCAAGGCTTGAAAATGGACCTATAAGGCCTGAAACTAATCACATAATATAAATGCTACAACTGTTGACAGAATCGTTAATAATAGCTTTAAAGGAAAATAGCTTGCGTTAGCTAGTTAGGAGATGTGTCGCCAGGGATCTCATACTAATATTCTTATCAGTGTCAGACTGTGGGAAGGGGTGGACTGTTATCCTACTTACCGCGAGCTACAGATTTCAATGGATATCGGGGAAAAGTGATGGGAATCGAGACACTAATAAATGAAAGATTCACAAAATGAAATAAACAGATGTATTTTGAAATCAGTACAGACTATGGTACTGTTAACCGAGGGTAGCCTCAACTGATATAAAGAATTCATACAACGATATATAGGAGGAACATTGGCCAACAACTACGCATGTTTAGGTGAGAATGTTTCGGACGGGAAATACTTAGCCATACCTTACCACGTGGCTGGCGCTTCTGTTCTTCCGTTGTGTAGCGAAATATTGGCAATCGCCAAACAAGTGAAACGACGATCGGATCATAGCGTCAATACTAAATGGCGCCCGATCCGAGGAACAGTTAACTGCAGCTTGGTGGAGTGTGCCTGTAACCAAGACGAGGTCAAGGGTGAGGAAACAGTTCGTGGTGCTACCAAGAAGATGTTACAGAATACCCTGAAGAAGTGGTTCTCAAGGGTTTACTATCTGGCGAACACTACACACTAGACGGCCTGCTGATGAGAAAGGTAGTTTAGTGCCAACTAGCTTGGTGTACAGGCAGTTAGCTGTCGCCTTGCTTATTAGAACGGCGGGATTTTCCTTATCCAGAAGACGTTCCGCTTAAACTTGATTTTTTAACGAACGCCGCCTCATTGAATAAATTATTAATTGCTCTCAGAATGTCGGCAGCCCATATCCGTTTAGAGATTTCTGTACTTCTTTCTCTAGAGAATCGTAAGCTTTCTTTCCCTCAAATTTGCTGTTGAATTGTTTAGGCACTTCGAAATAAAATTGATACATAAACTATGGACGCAATAGCGGTTTATTGCGTATCAAAAGACCCGAAATTTTCATCTGAATTCATATACATTAGTTTCTTCTTGAGAGCCTCTGTTCCTAGCCTTGCCCGGTGGACAAGGCGTCTGTGGCCCGTGAGCCAAGGTCGGCTCACGTTAATGCCGTTTTTTCTTTTCGGCATTTTGTCACCATCGAGTGGCGTCTTATTACTCCCTGCTACTATCTGAACGAGTTGCTCACTTGCCTCCATCAGTGACAGCAGCAACGTTTATCGATACTAGAACTACTGTAACTTCTTTAGTGTGGCAGATATGTTTCCGTGTCATGGCGTATGTGGCTGATGGTCGGTTGTGGCGGAGCAGCGAGGAAGTCCCTGTGACGTGAGGTCAGGCTGGGGCCACTGGCGGCATGCATGTGTGGCACTAGCTGCGAGAACTGCTAAGTTTGTTGCCCACCGCACCTGCATACTCGAGTTGAGTAATCAGTGAACCTGTCATGAAAGACCAACCGTTGTGACATCTCTTCCTTGGTTACTGGTTGTTGCATCGTGGGCTGTTCCTGCAAGCTGCAACGTGATGGCGTGTTGAAGTCGGCAAAATTTTGCAACCATCTCCCTGTATGGTGTTTAACCTTTGAAATGATTATAATTTATTAGTGAAGTGCACCAGCGATATCGTCTGCCTGGTGGCCGTTAACGTTCTGGCTACCTGTCCTGGTCGTTAGCGTAGTTTGGCGGCAGTGTGTTTTCCTCGCCTTGTTGATGCTGTCTGGCACGGCATATAGTTCGACAGCTTTGTGTTTTTCTCCTTCTCTCTTTGAGTGTTTATTGTGCCTTGACTGTGTTTATACGACAATTATGAAACATAGTCCTGCTTCGATCCTCGTCTTTGCTGCTACCTTTGGTTGTTGTGCTTTTGGTCGGGTGGAAGGGAATAGATTAGGTGGTTGTTTGGTTCGTCAGCCATTCGTAGGTCGTGCTGCAAGCCGATTGTTTAGTGTTGGACTTGGCTGTCCGTGTCATCTAAACTGTGGTTAGAGTTTCATTCCCAGGACGACCACTGGAACACTTCTGAACACCCCTGTTTGTAGTTTGTGATTGTCGTTTCATTTGGTCGCAGGTACTGTGCCAGGCCTTCAGCCATGTATTAATATTTTCTGTTTTACGTTTAGTATATGGCCTTCAGCCGAACTTCATAACAACTTTAAGACTGGGCCTTCAGGTGTGTTTCATTTAAAATTCTTGTTTCAGAATCTGTGGCTTTAATATGTAAATCCGTGTCTGTAAGGTTCATCTATAATTATCTTGAATTCCTGAAATGGTCTTCAGCCATGTTCTGTAAATGTTTATCTTAAGGTTGTCTTTAATTATTCTTTACTAATTGGTTCAAATGGCTCATATGGCTCTGAGCGCTATGGGACTTAACATCTATGGTCATCAGTCCCCTAGAACTTAGAACTACTTAAACCTAACTAACCTAAGGACATCACACACATCCATGCCCGAGGCAGGATTCGAACCTGCGACCGTAGCAGTCGGGCGGCTTTACTAATTGCTTGGGCTTTCAGCCTACAAGACACTTAAAGTGTAAAGGCTTGTCTTTAAAGTCTCTCTTTTATAATGTAAAGAAATTTTTTTGTAATTGGGCTTCCAGCCAAAGAATTAACTTGAATATTTCTTAATATGGCCTTTAGCCAAGAATTGTAAGTGCTCAGTTTTTAAAGAACTTCCTTAGCTGATATGAAATATTATTTCGGGCTTTAGCCGAGAAGATATTGTGATTTTACTTAAGTAAGGCCTTCAGCCGTTACTCTAAATCGTGGTGTTTTAAAAGCAATCATTTAAACTTATTCTCGAGAACTTATTTGGGCTCTCAGCTGTGAATTGATTTTTGTTGTCTTAAAGAGAAAACTGTGCATTGGCTTCAGGAAAATGTTGTGTGTGTTCTTGTATAGCAAACAGTAATTGACCTTGACCACTTTCCACAACCAGATCTGCTCTGACCTGGGAAACCAGATTTCAGCCTTCTTGAGAGGATTGGCAATGAGATGCATTGTGAATGGTTGGCTAAGAGAGTAAAGGTTCAAGTCTTACAATCGCACCCCAGACAATGTCCATGGGTGACTATCTGGGACTAAAAAAAAAACAGTCTAGGCTTTTGTGGTGTGAACTGCTAAGTGAGGTCTTCCAAAATCCTGCGAGAATATATCATTTGCTAACCGTCTCATAAAATATATGACAACATCGTTTGCCATTCTTATACTGACGAACATTCATCTTCCCTTCAACAATTACGTCAGTCATTTTGCGCTGAATAGACAATGTAAAAAAAGTAAAACATTTTACTGACTGGAAAAAAAATGACAAAACTTGTCCCACAGGGATCAATTTTGGGTGCTCTCCTACTAATCATATATGTGAATGACATTCCACATAGGACTCTACAAGCAAAATCGGAGCTTTGACAGATGATACTAGTGTTATAATAAATCTAATAAAACCTATCTGAAAGAAAGCAGCAGAAGAGATGGTAAACGATATTTTATTAGAAAAATATTAAGTGTTTCTCCCAAAACTGAAAAAAAGCACTCTACGTTCAATTCTGTACAGCAAATAGAGTGATACCAAGATCTGATGTAGCACACGAGCAGGAGTCATTAAATAAGGTAGAATGCTCCACATTTTTATGTGCTCATATTTATGAGAACTTTAACTGGAAGAAGCATTGTTACTGAGCTTCTCAGACAACTGAGCTCAGCTACTCTGGCTCTTTTATGTTTGTGGTGCCTACTCTTTCAGATGTGTCCGTTCTGATCCAACAGCCACAATGAATTAAGACTCAAAGGAATTACAGACGTTTCCAGCGAGCAGGCATTGATTTAAATCAATGGGAAAAGTTGAAAATTTCCGCCAGTCGGGGATTCGAAACTGGGTCTCATGCTTACTTGACAGACGCACTGACCACTGCTCCATCTGGCCATCGTGTTCGTTGCAACTGTACATCAGATCCAAATTCTCAATCTATCCCAAAACTACTAACTTTGTGCCCCTTTTCCATTATTCTCATTACATGTGGCATTCCGTCGATTGCTGTAAGACCTCTAGCTTAGTGTGCATCAGCACTGAAGAGATCATTTGCCATCCTCACCTTCATTATATGTATCTTCAGGCGTCCCTGATGATTGGACTGATTACAATAGTAGTGTCACTCGCGAAAGAACTAATTCTGCCTTTAGTATAGGAGATGGGAGGTCGTTTACATATATGAGAAACAGTAGTGGACCTACGATAGAGCTGCGAGGAACCTGATAAGTGATTTCTCCCCAGTCAGAAGAACCTACGTTGGCTGAATTAATAAGTTTATCATCTCTTTTTCTTACGTATTACATTATCCATTAATTCGCTGTACCATAAATTCCATAGCACCTCAGTTTACCCAGGAGAATATTGTGATACAGTCAGTCAAGTTTGTGCAGTTTCGTTGAAGAGCCTTGCGTCTGGAGTGTTGATGCTTCAGGCATCCTCTCATCATGTCGTCTGGCCGCCTTAAACAGAAATGAGACCCGCCGCTGAACTCCATAGAATGTCATCCAATTATCAGTTGAGCATGGCTCTTATATCATTCATTTCTCAATTGGTAGTGGGAAATATCGCATGGCATCGCGAAATCCCAACCACGCTTTCACTAACCTTTTCCCGACATTCAAGTGTAACACTCTGTCAGACACATTCTCATGGATTTCTACTGATGTCATCTGTCTGCTCGTCATTCTGATCAATTCCTAGTGATAAATGCTCCTGGAAATATTCACTGCTACTCTTCTTGCCAAAGTGTTAACCTACCTAGTCACTTATTTTGCAGGAACTGCATCACAACTGTCAACGCGATTTGTTGGCATCGTACTTTACTATTGCTCCTAATAACTATTCACCCTTCCTCAAGTTCAGAATGACGTTGAACAGTTGCAGGTGTAACTCCGTTAAAATCACAACCTTAAAAGTTCCGGTAACTCAAAAGTAATCACAAACTTGGTAGCCACCACAGGCTAAATTTAGGTATGAATAGTAAATTATGTGAATAATGAATACATGTTTCGATGCATTATTAAATACACTGTCGGTAAAAAAATTGCAATACAAATAAATTAATTACTGTCGAATAATTAGAAATCAGGGATACATTTTTCTAAGTAACATATTTGAGTTACTTACATTCCAAGATCATTAATAACTGTTTCCGCCGTGAGAATGTTGAATGCAAAGGTGCAAACATACATGCACTCCATTGTATAGGTGCCAGATGTTAGACTGTGGAATGGAGTTTTGTGCTATTGGACTTGGTCTGTCGGATGCAGTTTGTGGATGATCCTGCAGTTGTCGTACGATGATGCCGAATATGTGCTCGACCGGACACAGATCTGGTGTTCGAGCAGGACAAGGCAACATTTCGACACTCTATAGTCCATTTTGGGATATAAAAGCGCTATGTGGGCGAGCGTTATCCGATTGGAAAAAAACCTGTGGAATGCTGTTCATGAGTGACAGCACAACAGGTCGAATCACCAGACAGCAGTATAACTTCGCAGTGCGAGTGCGTGGCATAATCACGAGAGTGCTCCTACTGTCATACAAAATCGCACCTCGGACCATAACTTCAGCTACAGGCCCATTGTGTCTAGCACACCGGTTGACTGTAGGTCCTCAACTATCCTCATTCTAACCAAAACACAGCCATCAATGGTGTGGTGTCTAGGAAGCCTGCTTACTCGGTTCGCTTGACAAACATTCGAACAAATCGTATTAATGAGTTTTATTATAAAATGAACAGTGATAATAGTTACTTTTTAATTACACAGATGTGTTACAAGCGTAGGGCAACATACAAAATAATGACTCTTCTTCAGAGTAAACAATCTCATGTCAATGCTTCCTTAGAGATTAAAAGCAGAGTGACTGGAGTTGAGCCGGCCAGGGTGGCCGAACGGTTCTAGGCGCTACAGACTGGAACGTCTCGACCGCTACGGTCGCAAGTTCGAAACCTGCCTCGGGCATGGATGTGTGTGATGACCTTACGTTAGTTAGGTTTAAGTAGTTCTAAGTTTTAGGGGAATGATGACCTCCGATGTTAAGTCCCATGGCGCTCAGAGCCATTTGAACCATTTTGAACTGGAGTTGATGCTGCTATAGAAATGCGGCATCGCCAGTCGGTCGCAGTGCTCATGACTTCTTCGCACAGGGGCCGCTGCTGTAGCGTTGTCGTCCTGGAGCGGGGTCAGTTATCGTGCGATTGGCTGACGTCCTCTCACAGCCATCTCTTCTCAATAGTTCCCGACTGGCGTGCTGGCGTTTGACTTTTACACAGTAACGTTCCTCCCTCACCCCCACCCCTCACCCGAAAGCGACGAACCGTCCTCGTATCGTCGTCGTATAAGAAGCACGACAACGGGAGGAGACACAGGAGCGTCGACACTGCACGGGGCCGAAAGCTGTGGCTGCAGCGGACGTCAGACTTCCGCTCTTACCCCACCATCCGGCCTTCCTTCTGGCGGAGACGCCTCCCCTCCAGAAAACGTCCCGGAGGGTACACGTCCACCTCCTAAGGTCCTTACACAGATGTAGAGAGCGTCGGCTTCTGTGGCGTTGGCGGGTCCTGTTCCATCGGTTGGACGAGAGGCGGAGGAGGCGAACGCTCCGTCTCCATGGGGTCGTCCCGCGGTGTCGTGATGACCCCCTACTGGCATCCATTGTGGCCGCGCTGTCCTCGGAACCCATGAATCCGGGAAAGAGATACGGAAGGATCACCGTGCACATGACAGTGGCGAATGTGAATGTGATGTAGACGCTGCAATCCATCTGGGAATGAAATGAGATACATGCATGCGCCAAGTCGACGAAAGAACTCGCCTCGTGCCCGCCGTCTGAAATACACAGTATCATGCGGCGCAAAGCGATACTTGCCGACTTCCTTCGGCGCCTGATGGTGAGGAGGGTGGAGCAGGAGGAGCAGTGTCCGATGACGGCGGCTGTAAAGCAAATCCGCCGGCGATGATCCATCTCGTTGATGCGAACGGTAGGAGGAGACAAACAGTGGCAATGCTTGATCTCTGGTGCGGTGGTGTGGGCGGTGGGAAGTGTGGCCATCTGCTGCTTGAAGCTTCTGACAAAACTTCCTGCTACAAGATTTGACTGTGGATGGAACGATGCACTAGCTAGGTGATTATGCCATTGCGTTCACAGAATGTGACCTGAACTGAGGGCCGTTGTCTGACACTGACTTCGGACTAACCATGGATGGAAAAAAATAGAAAAAAGAAATTTTCCTTAATACTATACGTGCATCAAGCAACGGGTGTTCCAAAAAGGGTTCCGCAAAGTCAATGTACACAAGTTGCCATGGTGTTTACGACTGAGGCCAAGCAGAGAATTTTGGTGGTGGAGCGAACCGATTTCCCACACATGCGTGAGACTGTAACGTCATCTGTTCTACTTGAGTGTCCGTACCCTGCCAAGTACAGCGTCGACGCGCTAAATGTATCCATGGTGAAGTAACTGCAACACCTCATTTTGCAAAGCTTTGGGGTTCAACACATGTGACTGTCCACTGTCATTTTAAACAAGAATCACATCTTGCCCCATAGCGAAGCTATGCCCACCTACAAAGTACCGGCGCATTACAGAATTATTTATGCTGTGCATTGAGCCAAGCCAAGACGTGCGAAAGTGTAGTAGTGTGCTCCCTGCCGCCGTTGGATAAGCAGCTGCCAGCAGAAAGTCGTATACTCCTAGCTCACTCACTTGTTACGTAGTTTAATTCTTAATTTCTTTGCGTGTTTTAGGTACTGGCATTGTTTAATTCAGAAATTTTGGGCATATTATAGTATTTGAGAGTTGTAGCATCGCGTTTTAATACCTGAATAGTGTAAAATCGCGTAGCCTCCTTCCGCCGCCAAGCAGTGTGTCAGCAGTGCGCAAGTACCAGCATTACTGCATTTACTAGGCAATCTTGTATTTTAATAACCGTTTAAATTTTGTGTCGATTTGTTTGTGCTCTCTGTAGATTAATTCTGACGTTCTTTCCACAACAGTTTTTAGCATGGTTAGGGACTGCAACTGCTGAATTCGGATGCAGGCTTGGTTGGCATCCCTTCGCTCCCAGCTTCAGGCAGTGTTGGCTTCGGTCACACAGCTTGAGGCTGTTGCCAATGGGCATCACTGTGAGGGTCCGGATGTGGGTTTGTCGGGGACGGCCAGCTCGTCCCACGCATCCCCCGATCGTACTACGACTGTGGCTGCCCGGAATGCTGCCCACATTGAGGCTGATCCCTCACCTGTGGTAGATTGGGAGGTCGTCTCTAGGTGTGGCAGGGGGCAAAAGACATTCCGGAGGGCTGAACGGAAGGCGTCTCCAGTTTGTCTGAAGAACCGGTTTCAGGCTCTGTCTCCGGCTGATACTGATGTTCGGCCGGAGATGGCTGCTGGCCCTGTTCCAGAGGTTGCCCCTCAGTTTGCAAGATCCGGGCAGTCGCAGAGGGTGGGCTTACTGGTATTAGGGAGCTCCAACGTCAGGCGCGTAATGGGGCCCCTTAGGGATATGGCAGCAAGAGAGCGGAAGAAAACCAATGTGCACTCCGTGTGCATACCGGGGGGAGTCATTCCAGAGGTGGAAAGGGTCCTTCCGGATGCCATGAAGGGTACAGGGTGCATCCATCTGCAGGTGGTCGCTCATGTCGGCACCAATGACGTGTGTCGCTATGGATCGGAGGAAATCCTCTCTGGCTTCCGGCGGCTATCTGATTTGGTGATGACTGCCAGTCTCGCTAGCGGGATGAAAGCAGAGCTGCAGCATCGTCGACAGGACTGACTGCGGACCTTTGGTACACAGCCGAGTGGAGGGTCTGAATCAGAGGCTGAGACGGTTCTGCGACCGTGTGGGCTGCAGATTCCTCGACTTGCGCCATAGGGTGGTGGGATTTCGGGTTCCGCTGGATAGGTCAGGAGTCCACTACACGCAGCAAGCGGCTACACGGGTAGCAGGGGTTATGTGGCGTGGACTGGACGGTTTTTTAGGTTATATGGCCTCGGGCAAGTACAGAAAGGGCAACAGCCTCAAAGGGTGCGGGGCCAAGTCAGGACATGCGGGGACCAAGCAGCAATCGGTATTGTAATTGTAAACTGTCGAAGCTGCATTGGTAAAGTACCTGAACTTCAAGCGCTGATAGAAAACACCGAAGCTGAAATCGTTATAGGTACAGAAAGCTGGCTGAAGCCAGAGATAAATTCAGCCGAAATTTTTACAAAGGCACAGACGGTGTTTAGATAGGATGGATTGCATACAACCGGTGGTGGCGTGTTTGTCGCTGTTAGTAGTAGTTTATACTGTCGTGAAGTAGAAGTGGATAGTTGCTGTGAAATATTATGGGTGGAGGTTACACTCAACAACCGAGCTAGGTTAATAATTGGCTCCTTTTACCGACCTTCCGACTAAGAAGCATCAGTGGCAGAACAACTGAGAGAAAATTTGGAATACTTTACACATTTTCTCAGCATGTTATAGTCTTAGGTGGAGATTTCAATTTACCAGATATAGACTGGGACACTCAGGTGTTTAGGACAGATGATAGGGACAGAGCATCGAGTGACATTATACGGAGTGCACTATCTGAAAATTACCTCTTGCAATTAAACAGAGAACCGACTCGTGGAGATAACATCTTGGACCTACTGATAACAAACAGTCCCGATCTTTTCGACTCTGTAAGTGCACAACAGGGAATCAGTGATCATAAGGCCGTTACAGCAACCCTCAATATGGAAGTTAATAGGAATATAAATAAAGGGAGGAAGGTTTATCTGTTTGGCAAGAGTAATAGAAGGCAGATTTCAGACTACCTAACAGATCAAAACGAAAATTTCTCTTCCGACACTGACAATGTTGAGTGTTTATGGAAAAGGTTTAAGGCAATTGTAAAATGCGTTTTAGACTGTGAGGGACGGGAAAAACCCACCGTGGTTCAACAACAAAGTTAGGAAACTACTGCGAAAGCAAAGAAAGCTTCACTCCAAGTTTAACCGCAGCCAAAACCTCTCAGACAAACAGAAGCTAAACGATGTCAAAGTTAGCGTAAGGAGGGCTATGCGTGAAGCATTCAGTGAATTCGAAAGTTAAATTCTATGTACCGTCTTGACAGAAAATCCTAGGAAGTTCTGGTCTTACGTTAAATCAGTAAGGGGCTCGAAACGGCAGATCCAGACACACCAGGATGATGATGGCGTTGAAACAGAGGATGAACGCGTAAAGCTGAAATACTAAACACCTTTTTCCAAAGCTGTTTCACAGAGGAAGACCGCACTGCAGTTCCTTCTCCAAATCCTCGCACAAACTAAAAAATGGCTGAGATCGAAATAAGTGTCCAAGGAATAGAAAAGCAACTGGAATCACTCAACAGAGGAAAGTCCACTGGACCTGACGGGATACCAATTCGTTTCTACACAAAGTACGCGAAAGAACTTGGCCCACTTCTAACAGCCGTTTACCGCAACTCTCTAGAGGAACGGAAGGATCCAAATGATTGGAAAAGAGCACAGGTAGTCCCAGTCTTGAAGAAGGGTCGTCGAGCAGATGCGCAAAACTATAGACCTATATCTCTGACGTCGAGCTGTTGTAGATTTTCAGAACATGTTTCTTGCTCCAGTATTATATCGTTTTTGGAAACCCAGAAGCTACTCTGTAGGAATCAACAAGGATTCCGGAAACAGCGACCGTGTGAGACCCAACTCGCTTTATTTGTTCATGAGACCCAGAAAATATTAGATACAGGCTCCCAGGTAGATGCCATTTTTCTTGACTTCCGGAAGGCGTTCGATGCAGTTCCGCACTGTAGCCTGATAAAGAAAGTAAGAGCCTACGGAATATCAGACGAGCTGTGTGGCTGGATTGAAGAGTTTTTAGCAAACACAACACAGCATGTTGTTATCAATGTAGAGACTTTTACAGACGTTAAAGTAACCTCTGGCGTGCCACAGGGGAGTGTTATGGGACCATTCTTTTTCACAATCTGTATAAATGTCCTTGTAGATAGTGTCGGAAGTTCCATGCGGCTTTTCGCGGATGATGCTGTAGTATACAGAGAAGTTGCAGCAGTAGAAGATTGCAGCGAAATGCGGGAAGATCTGCAGCGGATAGGCAGTTGGTGCAGGGAGTGGCAACTGACCCTTAACATAGACAAATGTAATGTATTGCGAATACATAGAAAGAAGGATGCTTTATTGTATGATTATATGATAGCGGAACAAACACTGGTAGCAGTTACTTCTGTAAAATATCTGGGAGTATGCGTGTGGAACAATTTGAAGTGGAATGATCATATAAAATTAATTGTTGGTAAGGCAGGTACCAGGTTGAGATTCATTGGGTGAGTCCTTAGAAAATGTAGTCTATCAACAAAGCAGGTGGCTTACAAAACACTCGTTCGACTTATACTTGAGTATTGCTCATCAGTGTGGGATCCGGCCGGCCGGAGTGGCCGAGCGGTTCTAGGCGCTACAGTCTGGAGCCGCGCGACCGCTGTGGTCGCAGGTTCGAATCCTGCCTCGGACATGGATGTGTGTGATGTCCTTAGGTTTGTTAGGTTTAAGTAGTCCTAAGTTCTAGGGGACTGATGACCTCAGAAGTTAAGTCCCGTAGTGCTCAGAGCCATAGTGCTCAGAGCCAGTGTGGGATCCGTACCAGATCGGATTGACGGAGGAGATAGAGAAGATCCAAAGAGGAGCGGCGCGTTTCGTCACAGGGTTATTTGGTAACCGTGATAGCGTTACGGAGATGTTTAGCAAACTCAAGTGGCAGACTCCGCAAGAGAGGCGCTCTGCATCGCGGTGTAGCTTTCTCGCCAGGTTTCGAGAGGTTGCGTTTCTGCATGAGGTATCGAATATATTGCTTTCCCCTACTTATACCTCCCGAGGAGATTACGAATGTAAAATAAGGGAGATTCGAGCGCGCACGGAGGCTTTCAGACAGTCGTTCTTCCCGCGAACCATACGCGACTGGAAGAGAAAAGGGAGGTAATGACAGTGGCACGTTGGGTGGCTTGCGGAGTATAAATGTAGATGTACATGTAGATGTTCGATTCTGAATCAGCTTCAATGACCTGTGGAATTTTCCTATACTTCAGAGGAAAAGATTGAAGTAATTCAGAATCCTGAGCATCGACAAAATGCAGCAGGAGCGTCAAAGTCTATGTCAGGGCTAATCGAAATACATGAAAGTGCGTCCGCTTTACCATGTTGATCTGTCGGACGATACACAATCTCGTACTAGAATTGTGACAACAACAAAGCCAATCTTTGCAATTTTTGGGCAGTTCGCACGGAACTGTCTTCTTTGCACGAAAAAAAGGACTGAAACAGCTTGTGATCCGTTAATAAGTAGAATTTTCTGCCATACAAATGGTGGTTGAATTTGGTGACACCATATAGAATAGCCAATGCCTTTTTCTCTATTTGTAAATAGTTACACTGAGCTTTGGGCTACACTTTTGAAGCTAAAGCAATAGGCCTAGCTTTATCACCAAATCTGTGCCAATGTTCTGCATCGATTCCATAAGAGAATGCGTCATCTTGCAACTCACCTGGTTTGTCAGGATCAAAGTGAACCAAGCATCTATCACTGAGCCATGCATCTTTAAGTTTTTTGAAAGATTCTTGGCACTCATCTGTCCCAACAAAGATGTCATTCTTTTGACGCAAGCGATTCAATGACCTGCTATTTGTGCAGAGTTCGATATGAACCGAATATAATAGTGCATTTTCCCTAAGAATGACTGCACTTCTTTGACACTGCGTGGAACTGGCAGGTCACGTATGGCTAACAAATGTGACTCAAGAGGATGTGCGCCTTGACTGTTTATGACCTGATCAAGATACTGCAAGTCAGGTTTTAAAAAAATGACACGTGTCCAGTTTACACTTTAGTCCTGAGTCAGATAACACATAAAAAAAGAACGAATGTAAATTTGCAATGCGTTCTTCAGTTGTACGATCTGCTGTGACAATATCGTCCAAACTGAACAATTTGGTACCTGAGCAGTCAGCTGTTAGAAATACCTTTGGCAAATTGCGGCACTGGCAATATTCAAACTCAAGTATTTAAACAAGCCCAAATGAGAGTTCACAGCACACATTATTTGATGTTCTCCGTCTAGTAGTATATGACGATATGCGTCGCGTAAAACAATTTTTGAATAGTAGCGACCAGTGCCTAATCTGTCCATGAGATGCTCTGGGCACCGCAGTGGATAAGTTTCATTCACAGTTTGTGGGGTGACTGTAGACTTATAGTCGACATAGAAGCGAATGTGACCTGAAGGTTTGGGGAACAAAACCAGTGGACTTGCCCATTGACTAGCTTGTATGGGCACAATAGCTCTGCAATCTTGCAAGTTCAGAAGTGACTTTTTCCCATAATGCAATTCGAACAGTTCTGCCCAACGCATAATTTTGGCTCAGCCTTCCATAAACCTTCAGAATGGAGTTGAGGGAAACACTGTCTTTGGCAATGAATGAAGTCACAGACAACACACTGCCCTGAATCTGGAATCCAAACAAATCAAACGAATCAAGGCCAAATATGTACTCACAATCACGTTAATGTAGTACAGTGAAAGTCAGAGTTCATGAATGCGAGCGATACTTAGCAGGCAAAGTACATTTTCCGAGAACGAGAATATCTACACTCATGCACATAAATTAAGGATAACTGCAGAGTGTGGTGACACACAACGTGGCACTACACAAAACTGGATCTAATAGCATAGGCACATAGGGAACACACACAACATAGGCCTGTAAGTCCACGGTATTGGTGATAAGTTGAGAAAACCGTCGTGAAACACATGCGCTATAAAACGTCACTGTTTCCTCGGCATGTACCCCGACATCAGCATAGGAAATGATCACCATGGACATGTTCACAGGCCCCACAATGGGTTGGCATACTCTGGATCAGGTGGTCGAGTAGCTGCTGGGGTATAGCCTCTCGTTCTTGCACCAGTGCCTCTCGGAGCTCCTGAAGTGTCGTACGGGTTTGAAGACGTGCAGCTATACGTCGACCGAGAGCATTCCAGACGTGTTCGACGGGGAATAGGTCTGGAGAACAGACAGACCACTCCATTCGCCATTCGCCATTCGCCATTCGCCATTCGCCATTCGCCTGAAATGTTATGTTTGAAGGTTCTCCTCCACGATGGCAGCTCGGAGGGGCCGTACGCTATCATCCATCAGGAGGAAGGTGGGACCCACTGCACCCCTGAAAAGGCGTACATAATGGTGCAAAAAGACATCCACACACACCTGACCTGTTACCGTTCCTCTGTCAAAAACATGCAGGGGTGTAAGTGCACCAATCATAATCCCACCCCACACCATCAAACCACGACCTCCATACAGGTGCCTTTCAAGGACATTAAGAGGTTGGTATCTGGTTCCTGGTTCACGTCAGATGAAAACCCGGCGAGAATCACTGTTCAGACTATACCTCGACTCGTCCGTGAACGTAAAATGGGAACACTGTTCCAATGACCATGTACCATGTTCTTCACACCAGGCTTTACGGGCTCTCCTGTGACCAGGGGTCAGTGGAATGCACCTTGCTGGTCTCTCGGTGAATAAACCATTTCTGTTCAGTCGTCTGTGTGTCTGGAGACAACTGTTCCAGTGGCTGCGGTAATGTCCCGAGCAAGGCTACCTGCAGTACTCTGTGGCCGTCTGCGGGCACTGATGATGAGATATCGGTCTTCTTGTGGTGTTTACAGCCGTGAACTTCCCGTACTGTAGCACCTGGGCACGTTTTCTGTTTGCTGGAATCATTGCCATAATCTTGAGATCACGCTTTGTGGCACACAGAGGGCCCGTGCTACGACCTGCTGTGTTTTACCAACCTCCAGACGCCCTAGTATTCTACCCCTCATAATGTCATCAATATGTGTTCTTTGAGCCATTTTCAACACACAGTCACCATTAGCATTTCTGAAAACGTCTGAACACTTACTCGCTGCACAGTACTCTGACATGAACCAACACACCTCTTCGTATGTGGACTGCTACCAGCGTGACCGTGCGACGACCGCAGGTCAAATGCACCGCATGATCATACCCCGAGGGTGAGTTAAGCCAGCAAACCGCCCACCAGAGTGATGTTTCACCATGTATAAGCATTATACTTATTGTATGAGCATGAGTGTAGTACATAATAAGCATTCAGGTGCGTGCTAGTTTTAGACAGGCATGCGGAGAATAACAGTTCATATGTGTTACGATTCAGCAATGTAACAGAGGCACTCATGTCCAACTGAAATTTCACACGTTTTTCACTAATATACAAATGAAGAAAAAGTCCTTTGGACTGCCACAGCCCTGAAGAAACTGTTCGCTTGCTAGTTTTGCTAATGCATGCAGCAGACTTTGAATACACCGCATTGATGACATGAACCTTGTGACTAGATTTTTGTGAGTGGGCAGAACTCTTATGTTTGTTCCGCTGCAAACATACAGATTGTAAGTGACCTTTCTTGCCACAAGCGTAATACTGCGCCTGTCTGGACAGGCAGTCTTGACGTTTGAGCCGTGAATAGCACCGACGGCTTGATTTAATACTGTTCGCCGGTTTAGAGAACTGTTTACGCGTTTTAGCGGCCAGTCGTAAGCAAAGGAGTGACCCAACCAGACAAATTGATGTCTGCTCCAATTTAACTACCGCCACAGCACCTGAAACATACTGATTTGCAATTTACACCACGTGTTGGATTGATGGCTCTGACTGTTACAGAATCTGTTCTCTAACTTGACATCAGTTAGATGCAGCATAATATCTGAATGAAAGGCACCACAATCACGTTTGAATTGGCATTTCCTCGTCATACCCTGAAAATCGGTAACCAACTCGCGATAAGTTCGTTGTGACCTTTCCTACAGGGAAAGAATTGGTGCCTAGCTGCCCCCACATTCACTTGTTGGTCATAATAGTTACTTAGCGAATCCACAACCAGATCATAGAAAAGTTCACTCGGAGTTTCGTTAAGGAACAATTTCTCAATGAGGCGAAATACTGCGCTTTTTACCATTGACAAAAAGGAATTTAGTTTTGCAGTACCTGATACGTTCTGAGGCAAACACTCGAGCCATTCCTCTTCTTTTTCATTAAATTATCGAAAAGGTGGTATGGCACTTGGAGCTACAGTTCTTGCCTGTGGCGCATCATTACGTGTTTGGTTCGCCAGGAGCTGCTGTACTATGTTTAGTAGTGTTGCGATCTGCTGGATGTGAAACATCTATTTTAGCTACATTGCATCTATCGGTTACAGCTAGGGCGCCTGTGCAGGCGAGGGAAAGTGGGTTGCTCGTTTTGGAATAGGCAAATGCTGTAAACAGACAAGGCAAACAATATGAATAAGCACACAAGCAAAGAAAATTTCGGCAGCGTCCACCTGATAATACTGAACAGAAGAAAACCTTATAAGACACTTTTAAAACATGTAAACACATCCCTGCAAAGAAAAAACAAGGTGCCATTGAGGTGCCAGCAAAATACAAAAGACCACGAAAAAAAACTTTCTGGCAACCAGGCCCTGGGCGCGAAACGTGACCAGATCGCCGCGTTCATGTTCGCTAACCTTCATGGGGCCAAATTTGTGTTGTCTAGGAAGCCTGCTTACTCGGTTCGCTACACAAACATTCAAACAAATCTTATTAATGAATTTCATTACAAACTTGCAATTAGACAGATATTTCGCTAACAAAGGGCGACATACGAAATAATGAATCTTCTTCAGTAGAAACAATCTCAAGTCTGTGCTACGTTAGAGATTACAAATAAAGTGAATGGATTTGACGCTGCTATAGAACTGGGGTTTATGTCTTCTTCACACAGGTGGCACTGCTGCCGCGTTGTATTCCTGGAGAGGGGTCTGTCAGCGTGCGATTGGCTGAAGTCTGCTCAAAGCCATCTCTTCTCTATCGTTCCCGACTCATGTGCAGGCGCTTGACTTCCACGCCGTAACAAATGGCACCGAGGCAGGTGGAGCACTTCCCCATGAACGACAAAGGTCTCGTCTTCGAGTCTCGGTCCTGCACACAGTTTTAATCTGCCAGGAAGTCTTACACGTTGTAAGTAGGCTGTTTAGGTTTTTTTTATTGGTAACGCCACCTCTGTATGAAAAATCACTGGCTGTGCTGTGTGCAGTCTGTGGGTAGTTTGCATTGTTGTCTGCCATTGTAGTGTTAGGCAGCTGGCTGTGAACAGCGCGTAGCGTTGCGCAGTTGGAGGTGAGCCGCCAGCAGTGGTGGATGTGGGGAGAGAGATGGCGGAGTTTTGAAATTTGTCATGAACTGCTATATTTATATATGATGATATCAAGGTAAATACATTGTTTGTTCTCTATTAATATCTTTCATTTGTGCTAACTATCCCTATCAGTAGTTAGTGCCTTCCGTAGTTTGAATCTTTTATTTAGCTGGCAGTAGTGGCACTCGCTGTATTGCAGTAGCTTGAGCAGCGAAGATTTTTGTGAGGTAAGTGATTTGTGAAAGGTATAGTTTAATGTTAGTCAGGGCCATTCTTTTGTAGGGATTTTTGAAAGTCAGATTGCGTTTCGCTAAAAATATTGTGTGTCTGGTTAAGCACAGTCATGTATAAATGATCAAAAAGGGGACGTTTCAACGTATGTTGTATGTATTCCTGTCTCCATTCACCCCTATAGATTTTACTTCCTACAGATGCCTCTATTATTTTGAAAATTATTCCTTGATTTCTTAACAACTACCCGTTCTTCTCGTCATTGTTTTCTGTACTTTCCATTCTTCACCGACTCTATGGAGAACCTCGCAATATCTTTACAGCCCACCTAATTTCAACATTGTTCTTGAGCACTGCAACTCAAACGCTTCGATTCTTTCCAGTTCCTGTTTTCCTACTGTCCATGATTCAAGACCATATACTGCTTAACGCCAAACGTACATTGTGAGAAATTTCATCATCCAGTTGAGGCTAATGCCTGACACCAGTAGACTCCCCTTGACCAGAAATGCCGTCTTCGCCTCTGCCAATCTACCCTGTCCGTCACATTTTTAGTTCGACAAACACTATAAAATTCTTGATTTTTCCATAGTTTGCTCCCATTTTCTAGCACGATATTAGAGCTACTTCTCGGCTGCACCTAGCGTCCCTTGGATGCATGAGGTGTTAAGCAGATTGTGCGAAAGTTCTCGCCCTCAACTTCCCTTGAAATTTTTGGACATTGTGAGGATGAAATTTTTCAGAAAGTCTGAATAGTCATTTAGTCACAAATTCTTCCAATTATTTTAGAAATTACGATGGAACGCTATGTAACCCTACTATCTTATTTGACCTCAAGTCTTCCAACGTTCTTTTAAATGCTGAATCTAATACTGTATCGCCCTTGTCTTCCATGCCGACCCCTGTTTCTTCTTCTATCATACCATCAGACAATTCCTTCCCTTCATAGCGGCCTCTATTGTTGCCACCTACCCGCTTTCCCCTATGAGTCTAACAGCTGAAGATCCATTGCACCCTTACGTTCCACGCTTCCTTCTAATTTCACTGTAAGTTGTATTGACTTTTCGGTCCTTCCGACGATCATTTTTTATTGATTTCTTCATGATTTACCTGCAGCCATTTCACCTTGGCTGCCCTGCACTTCCAATGTATTTCGTTTCTAGGTCGTGTGTATTTCTGTATGCCTATCTTCCCCGACAATTTTTTTTATTTCGTTCTTTCATCTATAGTTTGAAGTATATCTTTGTTACCCAAGGTTATTTTGCAGTTAGTCTCCTTGTACCTTTGTTTGCCTGTTCAATACGTGTAACTGTTATTTTTAGAGGTGTCCTTATCGCTGTATCCACTTCCTTTGCGGACTTCAAACGTCCATCATCATTCCTCAGTTCTTCAGTAACCCACTACCTTCGACACTGTTCGGGACAATACTCATAAATTTCACTCTATTTATCATCATTACTAAGTTTTGATGTGAGCCTGTAACTGCTCCTGATAATCCAATACCTAATCTCGGAATCTCAGTCTGACCATGATGAAATGTAGCGCCAATATCAGAACTCAGATCACATTTGCTTTAAATACACAATGAATTGGTCGTGAGCGTTAGCTACCGCTGGGATTGGACGTGGCGAGTTCATGTTAGTGAAGAATGCCTTTAAGGCAGAGCATTTGCCCGCGAAAGGTAAAGGCCCCGAGTTCGAGTCTCGGTTCGCCAGGAAGTTTCGTATCAGCGCACACTCCGCTGCAGAGTGAAAACTTTATGGTTATGGAGATGTGCGCAACTAGTGAAGTGCGAACTTCGTTGTGACTTTACCGTTTCGTAGGAAGGTAACATTTGGTAGGAAGACAACATTTCCATGACGGAAATGTAACCGTTGGTGTCATTCTTAAAGGAGCCACGCGTACACATGTAGTAGTTTCGTCCCTCAGTCATTCCATTTTATTATAGCTTAATAAGGGTGCCGGGAATTTGTTGACACGCAATCTTTTCTTCCTTATGAGCTACACACTATTCACAAGTACTAAAATCGCGAAATTCTGACTATAAACATATAATTTTACCTTCAGAATTTCATAATATATAAATATTTAAGGATGGTGTCGTTTTTAAGATTTTAAATCATTTTTTACGTCTTTGCACTGAACGTCCATCATACCTGTATTTAACGTCAACTCACGGCAAAACAACTCGTAGTTTAAGTGTTGGCACGAAAGAATATTGCACGTACGTCTATGGAAAAAGAAAAGATGTTGCTGAATGTATTGTTATATGTCGAAAGTAAATCGATGGTTTATTTGCTTGTCATTGTAGCGCCACTAACTGTTGTTAACTTTTACGAGGTATCGGCACTGAAACAAAACTATTGATGATTTGTGTCTATATCGTATCAAACGTAGTGTCCCTTTGTGAAAATTACAGAGATGTATTCTAAGACCGATTGAGGAATGTGGTTCTGACTGTTCATATCAAGATGGGGATCGGAGAGCAACATTACCACCTAAAATGCTATTCCAAGTGATCACGAAACAGCTTGTGAACTTTCTGGTGATTAATCTGATGACGAAGATGACAGGTTACTGAAAGTGGAGACAAAAAATTGTGTTTTCAAAGCACTGCATTTTTCCAAGGCTACTTAATATTGTCTGTTTCTACATGCGTGTTTGGACCGTTGTGGGGTAGTTCACATTTTGCTGTAGTGGTAAATGTATGCTCTTTATCAAACGGTTTTCTTGGAAAATAGGTATAACATAAAGACTATTTTTGTAAACTCTTTAGTTTTAGATTTTTTCGCTTTAGTTTGTTTCTAATTGATTGTAAATAAAAATAATTGTTTCCTTACACGTTTTTGTCTTCGTATACGTCCCAAAATAACAACAACTAAAATCAGTATCAGAGACAATATACTTTTCTAGTTTTGGAGTCCCAAGATTCTGCCGTGCATTTAGAGTTAATACTTGCCACTACGCTCATTAAGGGTTAAGAGCTATGAGTACTTGTGCATCTTCGCTAGTGCTTCCAACTCCTCAGGTACAGCTGGCCGTTGTGGCCGAGGGGTTCTAGGCGCCTCAGTCCGGAATCGCGCTGCTGCTACGGTAGCAGGTTCGAATCCTGCCTCGGACATGAATGTGCGTTAGTTAAGTTTAAGTAGTTCTAGGTCTAGGGGACTGATGATCTCAGATGTTAAGCCCCATAGTGCTTAGAGCCATTTGATCCATTTTCTTAAGGTACACATTTTAGAGCCCTTGTTTACTGGATATATTTATCTTATATCGCTGTAAAGGGACATGTCCCTAAAGCTTATCCATGCTTATTCGGAACACCCCATAGATATTCATGCGCCGATATCTTAGGTCCGTTTCTCAAACTAAAAGAAAATATCAAAGTGCACAGTTCGATTGTATCAGCTAATGTTGAAAGCTTTTCAAATTACAAGCCCATGTTGTCCGACAGCAGATTAATTTTAGTGACCATTTTCTAGGTCAGGGCTCCACGGCTAATGGTACTTATGGTACTTTTCCGTATTCATAAACTAAGTGATTTCTCTTTAGGGGCAACTGCCTCCACTGCCTTCCCCCACCCCCCCACCCCTTTGCGGTCGCCACTGGTTCGCTTTGAAGGGGGGGGGGTGTTCCAGTGACGCCCACATGGGCCGTGACCTCAGCGGCCGGCGGCTGACGGCTAATCCCCGGCGCGGTGTTTTGGCAGCGACTAAGCGCATCTTGGGCGCTCGCAAACAGCGCCACGTGGCGGCTCGCACGCAGCCTGGCCGAGCGGTAAACACGCCGCCGTTCGCTAAGCGTTCCGCGCAGCGCCCACGGCGACAGCTGCTGCCGCTGATGCTGGCGTTGCAGCCCAACTCCTCCGGGAATTAACTCGGCAGCCCAAACTCTGGGCGCCGCGTGTGAACGCCCCGCACTACCTCGTCATCGTGCACCGACGCTCACGGTCGCTTACTCTCCTGGAGCTGTTTCCACTGGCAACAACTTTTCAAGTATCATTCAGCTGCTATCTGACAACCTACAGGTGCCATAAAAGTTTGATTTTTCGTATTTCCAATCAGGAACTGACTAAACATAAGGGCCCAAAGCACAGACACAAATTTTTAAGAAAAGTATAGAAGTGTTGAAATCGAGTTTATGGGCAAACGACCACTCTCATAGTTTGGACTTGTTTTTTAAAGAAGTCTCTAAACGTATGTTTCCCATAAAAAAGAATAAAATTTTAATTATTTATTTATTTATTTATTGTTGGCGAATTTTCCCTAAAAGGAAATCGTTAAGCTTATGACTTTGAAGGCTTGTTCCTCTTGTCCTTCCAGTACTCCTTCATTCTCTTGGAGAGGGCCTCTTTTCTCTCCTCAGACCATTCTTGTTTGGTCCGCTGTTTTAGCGCTTCTGACTTTACTTCCCAATTGTCTATGTGTTTTCGGAAGGTGCTTCTGTCTGTGGTGTTTGTGGTGCCAATTGCTTGTAGGTCTTTTCGGACTCCTTCCATCCAGGGTGTCGAGACTTTAAGTGTCTTGATGTGTTCTAGAATTTTCTTGGTGAGTCTTGTTTCAGGGAGTCTATCTAAATGTCAGTAGAATTTAAGGCGCCTTTTTCTCATATCGTTCTCGATGTTCGAATATGCTTCTACTGTTGAGTTCGTCTGTAGTCTGTAGCCATCTGGTGTGGGTCTTCCTCCTAAAATTTTCCTCATGATTTTGCGTTCTTCTTTTTTGATTTCTTCAATTTTGATTTTCCTGTTGAGTGCTGGTGTTTCGCTGGCATACAGTACGGCGGGTTTGATCACTGTGTTATAGTGTCTGATCTTGGTGTTTCTGGAAATGCATTGTTTGTTGTAGACGTTTCGTACCATGCCTACTGATTTCCGTATCTTCTGTTGTCTGTCTTCGTAAGCCAGTTTCTCTGTTCCGGTCGGTTCGATGATTTCGCCTAGGTATCTGAAGTGTGTGACCCCTTTAATTTTGCCGTACTTGGTTGTGATGTCGTCGCCTTCTCTTGTTAGGACTTGCGTTTTTTCAAAAGAGATTTGTAGGCCGACTTTCTCGGCGCATTCTTTCAGGATTTCGATCTGTGTTTTTGCTGATGTTGGGTCATAGGTCAGTATCGTTAGGTCGTCTGCGAATGCTAGGTAAGGGATTTCCAGTCTTTTCCTTCCTAATGTGACTGGTCTCCAGGTGTTTTGTCTCCTGACTTCAGCTTCCCATTCGCTCATTACTTTGTCCAGGATGATGTTGAACAATAGCGAGGATAGTCCATCTCCTTGTCTTAGGCCAGTGTGGATTTCAAAGGGGTCCGAGATTTCGCCCATGAATTTGACTTTGGATTTTGTATTGGTTAGTGTCTGTTCGATTAGTCTTCGGGTCTTTTGGTCTAGGCCTTTTTCTCTGAGGATTTGGATGACGGACTTTCTGTCGATCGAGTCGTAAGCCTTTTTGAAGTCGACGAAAGTGCAGATGATTTTTTTGGGGCTTGTCATGTGGGATTTTATGATTGATTTCAGGTTGAAGATTTGTTCGGGGCAGGCTCTGTTGGGTCTGAAACCCGCTTGGTATTCCGAGATGGCGGGTTCCAGTTGTCCTTGCGTTCTGGTGAGAAGGCAGGTTGATAGAATTTTGTAGATGACCGGTAGCAGGGAAATTCCTCTATAATTGTTTGAGTCTGTCCTGTCACCTTTCTTGTGTAGCGGGTGAATGAGTGCGGTCTTCCAGTCGTCAGGTATGATTTCGGTTGTCCAGGTGTTCTGTATGATTTGTGTGGTTTCGTTTAGCGAGTTTGGTCCTAGGTTCTTCAGCAGTTCAGCCGTTATTCCGTCTTCACCGGCTGCCTTGTTGTTTTTCAGTTTCTTTATGCAGTGGAGGATTTCTTCTTTTGTTGGTGATGGTGAGTCTTCCGGTGCGTTGGCCGGTTCTCGGGGTTCGAAGGTTGAGTTAGGTTGCGGGCAATTTAGTAATATTTAAAAGTACTTCGCGAGCTCTTCACAGTTTTCTTTGTTGGTAAGTGCCAGTTTTCCGTCTTCTTTTCTGAAGCAGAGGTTCTGTGGTGAGTATCCTTTGACTTGGTTGGCGAACGTCCTGTAGAAATCCCGTGTGTTGAAATTTCTGAAGTCTTCTTCGATGGAGTTTAGCTGATCGTTTATGTATTTGCGTTTCTCTTGTCTTATTGTTTTCGATGTTTGTCTTCGAATTTCATAGAAGTTGGCCTGTGTTCCTTGTGTTTTGTTGCTGTTGTAGTTTGTGAAAGCTGTTCTTCGATTTTGTAGGGCGATTTCGCAGGTAGTGTTCCACCAAGGGTGCCTGGGTTTTCTAGTCAGCGGGATCACTTCTTTGGCTGTGTTCACAATTTTTTGTTTAAAGCTGGTCCAATCTTTCACCTCTTGTTTTTCCCAGTGTTCTGTGATGTTCGATTCTCTGATCTTTCTTGTATCAAATTTCGGTGAGGTCAATTTCTTTTTGTGTTGTCTTCTTGGTGTGAGTTTGATTTTGATTCTTGTCAGGTAGTGGTCCGAATCTATGTTAGCGCCTTTTCTCACTTGAACGTCGTGGATTTCTTTCTGGTATTCATAGGAGATTGCCACGTGGTCTATCTGGAATTCGCCTAGTGAGTGGACTGGTGATCGCCACGTCTTTTGATTCTTGGGCTTTCTCATCAGGGAGGTTGACATGATTTTGAGGTTGTTTTGCTGGCAGAGTTCGATCAGTCTGGTGCCGTTTTTGTTGGTGAATTTGTGTGCAGGGAAATTTCCTACTGTTTTTCGGTAGCGTTTTTCTCTGCCGACTTGTGCGTTGAAATCGCCTAGTAGAATTTTCGCGTTGTCTTGGGGTATTTTTGCCAGGGTGGTTTCGAGTTTGTCCCAGAATTTGTCTGTTTCTTCCGGTTTGTCCTTGTTGTCTGCGTTCGTGGGGGCATGTACGTTGATGAGGGTGTAGTTCTTGTTGGCGTGTTTGATTCGCATGGTCATGAGCCTGTTGTTGATCGCGTTGACTTCTTTTACTGAGTCTAGGATGCTTTTGTTTACTGCGAAGGCCATGCCGAGGAGTGCTCCTCCTTTGCCGATTTTCCTGTTGGTTCCACTCTTGAAGAATCTGTAGTTTCCGTAGTCTATTGTGTCTGAATCCGTGTATCTTGTTTCTTGTAGCGCTACGATCGAGATTTTTTGACTGGTGAGTTCCGTTGTTAGATTGTGTAATATTCCCGTTTGTATTAGTGTCTGTATGTTGAAGGTGCCAAAGTATGTGTGTGTTTTCTTGGGTAGTTTGCCAGAGCGCTCCGACTCGCCCTTTAGTACATCTCCAGGTCCCCCAGAATCCGAGTGCCTGGTTGCCGTCTTGCGACGGGTGGATCGTCCACCTAGGGTAACGTTGTTTTTAGGTGTACTTGCCATTATGCTTGTAATTCGTCTGGCTTGCGCCAGTTTGGTAGAACCAGGGATTTTCAGTTCCTGGAGCTCGTATCAGCCGCACCATTGGTGACAGACGCTGGCCAGAGTACCGGTGGTTACCACACAGACGTGTCTGGGCTTTTGTGTTAGTTTTCTTCGTTTCGCCGGTTTTTACTCCGGGTACTTATCCTCGAGGATGTGATAGTTTTGGTCCACCCCGAGTATTTGATTTCCTCGGTGCCACCCATATCTGGGAGGCTTTCCCCTATCCGCCACCTGGGGAGGTGCCCGATGGAGGATCTATCAACCTCACACGGGTTATTATTATTGATGTTAAAGAAACAAAATTTCTGTATATAGGCTAGTGGCAACAGTGTCTTTTCGACTGTTGTATAGTTTGTAATTAATGTGAAACGGGAATCAGAACGTAAACAACAGATACTAAATGACCACGCACACAGAAGTACGATCTATTCCAACAATGCACGGTCCTCGTCATCATCGTCTGGCTTGAGGTTTAGATAAATATGTCCGTGCACATCAGGCATCACATCTAGTAGTTTTATTAAGTCTGTGTATTTCAAGCTTGACGTAGTAGTTTTGTTACGTCTTTATGTTTCAACGTTTAATATCACATACGTAGCCGGCCGCGGTGGCCGTGCGGCTCTGGCGCTGCAGTCCGGAGCCGCGGGACTGCTACGGTCGCAGGTTTCGAATCCTGCCTCGGGCATGGGTGTGTGTGATGTCCTTAGGTTAGTTAGGTTTAAGTAGGTCTAAGTTCTAGGGGACTTATGACCTAAGATGTTGAGTCCCATAGTGCTCAGAGCCATTTGAACCATCACATACGTATTTGAGCGGTGTGGGTCTCTCGTAGCGTTCCCTACGGTCCTCGGAGTAGGGGACCTCATCATCATCAATTGGGCAATAGATTTTGCGAATTAGCTACAGACTACTGGGAAGCAACAAACTGGGATCTCCCTCGTTGTGACTCCAATGAAGATTATGTTACTTTAATGAACAGTTCAGGTTCTAGATTTCATAATTGTAAAATTTCTGAAATGTACATTGTTACAAGGAACATCAGCTTTTGGTATGGTAGTGAGTTTGGTAATAATCTTTAGGGTTCTGGCATCCTCAGCGTCCGTTTTACAGACTCGAATGCTGATACAATGGAACGTGAGCTTACGGAGGGACATTCCTTCAAGAGTTTCCAGCTTTCATGAAGAAACGGGTGTCAATGTCGCCAGTGAGCTTTCCAACAGCAATGAAAATTCTTTGGCCCGAAAAGGAAATGAAATTTGAGACACAGCTTTTCACAAATGTTAATACAGGGTTTTCAGAAAATGTCTGAAACGCTTGTCGTGATGTTGTAGGGCAGGCTGTACTGAGACATAAATGTTAAGAAAAAAATGCGATACGTTGTACCGTTTCCGAGTTATCAAGCACTGAATGTAGCCAATCGGGGCGTCGCGCGCTCACATTCAAGCGGCCTGCCAGAGGTGGTGTTACCTAAAGAGTGCTTTGGTTGCTTAGCAGAAACCTGAATTCGCGCGCTCAACGACCTTATTGGCTAACTTCAATGCTAAATAGCTCGGAAACGGCGCAATGTATCGCATTTTTTTCTTACCATTTATGTCTCAGTACAATCTGCCCTACAGCATCACGACAAGCGTTTCAGACATTTTCTGAGCACCATGTGTATACAAAGTACGGGTACAGAGCTGATAAAGACTGTTCATCGTAAGATCGACAATTTTCAGGGGAATGTGCAGATGCAACAATCTCAAAATCTATGACACTGTGCCTTAGGCCCTTATGGTTCTCACCACCTCGTATCATTGTTCACCGAAATTACAAGATACAAATAGTATCAAATGTTCAAATGTCTATGAATTCCTAAGGGACCAAACAGCTAAGTTCATCGGTCCATAGACTTACACACTACTTAAACTAACTTATGCTAAGAACAACATACACACCCATGCCCGCAGGAGGACTCGAACGTCCGGCGGGAGGGGAAAATCGCAAACTCATTAGGAATGTAACTCCATCTTTTGTTTTTACTGAACCCATTGAGAGGTGTAATCTTACAGTAAATGCTTAACACAGTAAATGAAGTACGAAAGAAAGTTAGATCCAGTGTAAGCTCACCAGACAAAACTTCATCACGCCAGGTGCACACGCACAGATGAAACGCTAAGTCTTTACAGATGGTGCAGGATTCGGTTTCATGTTGAAATGTGTGTGAATTCCTAAGGGACTAAACTGCAGTGGTCATCGGTTCCTAGACTTACACACTACTCAAACTATCTTATGCTCAGAACAACACACTTATCCATGACCGAGGGAGGACTCGAACCTCCGACGGGAGGGGCCGCGCAGTCAGTGACATGGCGCCTCTAACCGGGCGGCCACTCTTCGCGGCTAATCGGATTCAACGGCTCAACCACGCACGCACGCTGCCACCGTGAGAGCACAGGGAAGTAGCGATAAATGAGTCACTTATGTTCGAAGTGGAGATTGTACGTAAACATCGGTAAATATAAGGACATGAAAAGTGGCAAGAAGGCCCGATCCCATTCGGCCGTGCCCTTGGTCACATGTTGTGTAAAGTTGCCACATTTGTGATGTTTTGCGGTGGACTGCTCAACGTGTCCAAAAGCAGTGACGTAACATATGCCACCACGAACTATGACGTCAGATTTGTGGTCGGAAAAAGATCCTGACTGAGAGGTGCCGGATACGCGACTCACTGCTTGTGAATTAAAATCACTTCTAAGCCCGACAAGAGTCGCTGTAGGCAGTGAACGAAGGCCCATACCCACTTGATAGCAAGAGAACATTGCGACGGGAACTGTATGGAGTGATCTGTAGTGGTGGGTCACCTCGCAAGAGGCCATTGCTGAGACAGGCACGTAAAGCTGCTCATCTTCAGTGGGCTAGAAAACATCAAAAGTGGACAACAGCTTCCTGGCGGAAAGTAATGTGGTCTGTGAAATCACGTTTTTGCCTATATTAAAATGACGTAGGTAAAGAGAAGCACTTCATGCTGAAGGTGCACGAAGTCCGGTTCAAGCAGCAGATGAGTCTGTGACGTTTTTGGTGTGTGCCTCTTATAAATAGAGTCTCACTGAGGCAACAGCTAACACGAACCAGCCGTTCAGTCAACACCTACAAGATGACCACAGTGGAGTTCAGTGGGCTTCAAGAATATGTGTCTCGTTTTCTGAACACTTCCCCACACAATTACGTTTCGAATCACCCAACTTCAACGCTATACAAAATATATGGGACATGTTCCAACAACGGATAAAAAGATTACATCGGCATCAGAAATTTGGTGGAACTTCAATATTTCTGGCTTTTTGGCCATCATATTAGGCTAGAAGAAGTTCTTCTTAGAGCAGTGGTGACCTAATGTGGTGTGAGATACTGGTGACAGATGGTTTGCTCGGTACGCGTATCGTGAGGAAGACCGTTTACGTTGCGGTCCTCCTCCGCGACAGGCTGGTGCGTTCGGAAGCTGATCACCAAGATGAAAAACTTGTCTTACTAATATTTAAAAAAACTAAAAAGAAGGTATTTTCTTGCATTTCATGTAAAAGCATCTCTCAACAGCAGGTTATCATTCCATTATTTGAAAAGTATTAATAATCAGCGGAATAGTAAACAGTTGCTAAACGATAAGGCGGACGAAACACTTCGGAGACCTTCGCATAACTCCTAACTTGGATGGCAAGCGAAGTGGTTCGTTTGTCAGAACAGAGATGCTTCGGCAGTTTTGGAGGACAGACATGCTGTCTGCGACGGTTGGTATTAGTTAAGACTTAATTAGCAATGTCTGATTTGTATATCAGAGCTGTTTCGGCGGCCTCCGAAGACAGACATGTTGACTGTCTTAGTCGGTATCGTTTAAAGAATTATTAGCAATACTTTGTTATTTGAATGTGTAATTTAGAACAATTGATGATAACCACGCAAATACGCAGTTCACGTGAAAGTTTATTTTGTATGATCGTGCTAGGAATGGAGATTATTTGTGATTCATAAAGTGGAACATAAATGTGCAGCTTCTCGTATTCTGCTAATAAAAATTAAGTCGCATCCCATATTAACAAAAAAATTAAAATTTTATTATTCATACAACATCAGTTCCTCGCTAAGAGTTTATTAGTGCCTCAAGATAACGGATTCACGACCTGCTTGCTGCTTCCTGCGCAGGGGACAACTGTAGAGGACTGCAGAACTTTTGCACTCCACTCAGAGAGGTGGAAGCGATAGGTGTCTCTCGTGTACGAAGTCTTAGTAGGAATGAGATCAATGACACGTCATCTGTGGTAACATAGAGGAAGTATGAAGGAGAGACGTTTTCGAGGGAAAGGGCTTACATCACCCTCTCTAACTCTCTTTTTCTACCTGCCATAAAATGCGGGATCAACTATGTTTGCAATGGTTTCTCTACGATGACTGACTTTTTGTCCGGCGAGAGTATATGCCAGGAGGCAGCGTAAATCGCTTAGACCACTATGTGAATTCCAGTAACATTAACATATAGCTTCGAATCTTCTAGGAATCTTCCCGCTGACGCCCGTACAAAATTACAAACATAAAAAGTTTATTGCTTATTATATTTCCGCTATGTGTGCAGTAAAACTTCAGTATCAGTCATGAAACATTAATTTATTGTGTCTTTACTAATAACTCTATTCGCAAAACATGTTTGCAGAGAGTACGTACTTAAAAAATTATACCAATGTACGACTCATAGTTCAGTTGATTCTCAAGTCATGAAAATTGTGACGTGTGGAAACGTAATTTTTGTTGGAACAGGAATGGGAAATGAGAGAGGACTACTTTTTGGATACTATTTCATTTGGATTATTCAGTTTAACGAAAGCTGATCTCATCAAAACAGTCTGTACCTCAACCTCTCACATCTTTTACTTTCCGTCGAGACGAATCTTTGATACGTACATACATCAAAATAAGTTTTGCATCACCTCGGTTCCGAGAGTTCTGGAACCTATACCGAAAATTGGAATAGCGGTCAACATAAACATCATTTCCGCCCTTTGTATTGCTCATAAAAACCACACATTGTATGTTGTACCACCATACAGCGAGACCTTCGGGGGTGGTGGTCCCGATTGTTGTACACACCGGTACCTCTAATACCCAGTTGCACGTCCTCTTGCAAACCTGTATTTGTCGTGCCATATTATCCAGAAGTTTATCAAGGCACCGTTGGTCCAGATTTTTCCCACTCCTCAACGGCGATTCGTCCTAGATCCCTTGGAGTGTTTGGTGGGTGACGTCATCCATAAACAGTCCTTTTCAATCTATCCCAGGTGTGTTCGATAGGGTTCATTTCTGGAGCACTTGCTGGCCACTGTAGTCGACCGATGTCGTTATATTGAAAGAAGTCATTCACGATATGTGCAGGATGTGGTTGCGAATTGTCGTCCATGGAGAGGAATGCCTCGCCAATATGCTGCCGATATGGTTGCGGTATTGGTCGGACTATGGCATTCACTTGTCGTACAGACTTTATGGCGCCTTTCATGACCACCAGTGACGTACGTCGGCTACACATAATGCCACCCCAAAATATCAGACAACTCCCACCCTGCTGCACTCCCTGAACAATGCACTCCCTGTCTAAGGCATTCAGCCTGACTGGGTTGCCCCCAAACACGTCTCCGACAACTGTCTCGTTGAATGTATATATGACACTCATCGGTAAGGAGAACGTGATGCCAATCCTGAGCGGTCAATTCTCCATGTTATCGGGCCCATCTGTACCGCGCTGCATGGTGTCGTGGTTGCAAAGATGGACCTCGCCATGGAGCTCGGGAGTGAAGCTGTGCATCACGCAGCCGATTGCACACATTTTGAGTATTAACACGACGTCCTGTGGCTGCACGGAAAGCTTGATTCATCATGGTGGCGTTGCTGTCAAGGTTCCTCAGAGACATAATCCGTAGCTAGCCGTCATCCACTGCAGTAGTAGCCCTTAAGCGGCCCTAGCGAGACGTGTCGTCGACAGTTCCTGTCTCTCTGTATCTCCTTCATGTCCGAACAACATCACTTAGGTACACTCCGAGACGCCTGGACACTGCCCTTGTTGAGAGCCCTTCCTGGCTAAAAGAACAACGCGAACGCGATCGAACCGCGGTCCTGATCATCTAGGCATGGTTGAACTATAGACAAACCGAGCCGTGTACCTCCTACCTGTTGGAATTACTGGAACTGATCGGCTGTCGGACCCCATCCGTCTAATAGGCGCTGCTCACGACGGTTGTTTACATCTTTGAAAAGGTTTAGTGACATCTCTGAACAGTCAAAGGGACTGTGTTGTGATGCAATATCCACAGTCAACGCCTTCTGTTCTGGGAACCGGGGTGAAGCAAAACTTTTTTGGATGTGTGTATGATTGCTGTCACTATCTGAGTCCACATTCGCATAACAACGAAGGACTGCCTGAGCAACAGTTTACACGCAGCGGAGGGTATCTGGCTGAAAATATGACAAATGCCTTAGAATTCACATATTTTATCCTGGTAGTTCTAAATCTGAACACTACAATAGAAAACGTGCTTCGATAAATTCATTCAAGCGTAGTAAAAATACAATTTGCATTACATCAATACAATACTAACCTCACCCGATCAAATACTTTCCACTGCATTCAAAGAGACCACGGGTCAATTTGGCGCGTTTTAGATGATGGAGAGGCGGTACGATTCGATCGTATGACCTACCAACAGTGACGCAACACTTGGATGTGAAATGGTATCTGTCAAAGTCGGGTGTGTGGAACCATCTTTGTAACATGACAGATGAAGGAAAGGCAGAAGAGACTATTGTGTTTGGATGTATCAGTGAGCACACTGTTCATCAATTGGCCCAATATGCTGATGTATCAACGCCGACTGTCTATCTATTAGGAACGGTGTACCACTTGCAACCATGTAATAAGGCCTGAGAATAGTAATCGAAAAGATCTTAACCGATGGGATACATGAACTGGAGATGAGTGTGACGCCTTGGCAATGGATATCGGATTCAAATCCTACAGGAACTGCTGCTGTCGGTGGATGTAGGTTCATCTCAAACAGTTTTCCATCGATACACAATGAAAAAATAATTCCATTCCATCATTTCGGTGTTGATACACCATCCTTCTCTTGGGATTATTTGAAAAAAACAGTCCACACACAATGGTCATTTAGAGTTGGGAACATCTAAAAACGCCATTTCTAAAGGCATAACATAATTATAGTCTTGAATGGGACAAAAAAATACTGTAACTGGACAGGAACTCCCTGGAAGCATGTGTTGTGGACACATTTCATTCATTTTCAAACGATAATAAAACTCATAGGATTACAGAAAATGTGTTTAGTCGTCAGGGAAAAACCTTCATGGCACTACAGGTCTCTCATGCGGTAAAAACTGTATGGGAAGACAGAGACTGGAAGAGGTTGGAGCAGGATTTGTGGCGGGGAGCATCAAATCAATTAGAAGACTGATGACAGAAAAACTAAGTCATGGTATGGGAAAACAAACAACAAACCAATTTCGAAGCATCTTTAACCTCAAGAAAATATTTCTCGCAGTCGGCTCCAAAGCCCCATTAGGCTCTTGATGCACTCTGTGAGGGACGCGTCATCTGTGGTAACATAGAGGAAGTATGAAGGAGAGACGTTTTCGAGGGAAAGGGCTTACATCACCCTCTCTAACTCTCTTTTTCTACCTGCCATAAAATGCGGGATCAACTATGTTTGCAATGGTTTCTCTACGATGACTGACTTTTTGTCCGGCGAGAGCATATGCCAGGAGGCAGCGTAAATCGCTTAGACCACTATGTGAATTCCAGTAACATTAACATATAGCTTCGAATCTTTTAGGAATCTTCCCGCTGACGCCCGAACAAAGTTACAAACATAAAAAGTTTATTGCTTATTATATTTCCGCTATGTGTGCAGTAAAACTTCAGTATCAGTCATGAAACATTAATTTATTGTGTCTTTACTAATAACTCTATTCGCAAAACATGTTTGCAGAGAGTACGTACTTAAAAAATTATACCAATGTACGACTCATAGTTCAGTTGATTCTCAAGTCATGAAAATTGTGACGTGTGGAAACGTGAGGGACGGGAAAAACCCACCGTGGTTCAACAACAAAGTTAGGAAACTACTGCGAAAGCAAAGAAAGCTTCACTCCAAGTTTAAACGCAGCCAAACCTCTCAGACAAACAGAAGCTAAACCATGTCAATGTTAGCGTAAGGAGGTCTACGCGTGAAGCGTTCAGTGAATTCGAAAGTAAAATTCTATGTACCGACTTGACAGAAAATCCTAGGAAGTTCTGGTCTTACGTTAAATCAGTAAGTGGCTCGAAACAGACAAATGTAATGTATTGCGAATACATAGAAAGAAGGATCCTTTATTATATGATTATATGAAAGCGGAACAAACACTGGTAGCAGTTACTTCTGTAAAATATCTGGGAGTATGCGTGCGGAACGATTTGAAGTGGAATGATCATATAAAATTAATTGTTGGTAAGACGGGTACCAGGTTGACATTCATTGGGAGACTCCTTAGAAAACGTAGTCCATCAACAAAGGAGGTGGCTTACAAAACACTCGTTCGACCTATACTTGAGTATTGCTCATCAGTGTGGGATCCGTACCAGATCGGGTTGACGGAGGAGATAGAGAAGATCCAAAGAAGAGCGGCGCGTTTCGTCACAGGGTTATTTGGTAACCGTGATAGCGTTACGGAGATGTTTAGCAAACTCAAGGGGCATACTCTTCAAGAGAGGCGCTCTGCATCGCGGTGTAGCTTGCTCGCCAGGTTTCGAAAGGGTGCGTTTCTGCATGAGGTATCGAATATATTGCTTCCCCCTACTTATACCTCCCGAGGAGATCACGAATGTAACATTAGAGAGATTAGAGCGCGCACGGAGGCTTTCAGACAGTCGTTCTTCCCGCGAACCATACGCGACTGGAACAGGAAAGGGAGGTAATGACAGTGGCACGTAAAGTGCCCTCCGCCACACACCGTTGCGTGGCTTGCGGAGTATAAATGTAGATGTAGATGTAGACAACCATCTGTGTATATGTACATTATATACATCCTACATTCTCATACCGCTGATTATTGATCGGCTTTTTTGGGGCAGATTCCCATCCCATGTGCAAGAATGCCCTGTATCACTATCTACGCCTACATCCTCTTTGAATAGGCCGTTGGCAGAGAGAAGATAAATTCTTATGCCGGAAGTCTTAAGCTGCCTTTGTTGATGACATTTATTAAAAACTAATGCATTTTCTGGGTTATAACATAGAACCCATTGTGTTTTCGGTTCTAAGCAAAGACTCTACTACTCACGTTTGTTAATCTGCAGGAACAAGCAGATTCTTTTTCCCTTTTTCCCTGCGTATAATAGAGAACGCAATCGGCAAAAGAGCTTGCCGAAGACAGAAACGAGAGATGATGAGAGTCTTGTACCCTGAAAGGGCCAAAACCGCTGACCACTTCAACCAACACACTGTCAGATAAACATGAGCCTCAGCATATTAACAAAGTTTTACCGTTAACAGGTCGATTTCGACGTGTCCACACATGATCGGCATATGCCCTATGTGTGAGGTTTCTCTCTGACATTTGTAAACCTGGCAGCCGATGAGTAATTTGCCACCACAACGGCTTAAGAGAAAGGACAAACAAAGACAGTGAGAGCGGACTGCCTTGAGGTAATCCCCGATAAAGAATAATCGGCATCGTGAGTCGTCCATTGATCACTAGTGACGCTGCAGCGGTCTAGCACAAGTTAGAAAGAACGACACGGGCAGGAACGGTAAAGCCAACAATCTCCAACAGGCCATAAAGATTGTCGTGACTAAAGCGATCAAGCGCCTTAGGCAAATATAAAGAGGCATATTCACAATGAGTAGTTGTAACAGCGGCCACCGAAACCACATCCCTATATTCTGCCACAGGAATCAAAACTGTAAGGCCAGGAAGACAACATCGAATTCCAGCATCAATACTACCAAGACAATCTACTGTTCACAGTCCGTGCAACAGTTTTCTGGTCAAAGTTGAGTTGTGTGAGAAGAAAACCAGCCGCTGTTAAAAGGCAATGTTGTTCCAGAATGAGAAGTATTTTCCCCAACTTGAAGCTCGCTTGCAGCATCTCGTTTAAAATGGAAGTAAAAATGGAACATAATAGGTTTCAAAAATGGCAATGAAATGCTTTCGGAAAACCACCCGGGCCAGGGGATGTGTGGGAGGTGGAACTGCCAAATAGGTCAGATACTTCATCCTTCTGATACTCCGCTAAAGACTCAACAATCTGGCCAGGAGGAATCATCCCACTGAGAGTCGTAAAAATAGCAAAGGAAGGGGCCCACGGTGTCATCCGTTGCATATAACTGTGCACATTACTGATGTAACGATTTAGTAACGCCACCTTCAATAGTAAACTGACGGCCATCGTGTGCCATAAGGAAGGTATTGAGTGAATGACGTCGACGAGTGTGATGGCGAAAGAGAACATGGCTCAGACTTCGTCCTCAACCGTTCCTTCAATTGATTCTTGATCAGCAGCAGCTTAGCCTTGATCTCCAGATGGGAGTCGGGTGCTCTTTTATGTAGCTCATGAACAACGTTTTTTTTTTTTTTTTTTTTTTTTTTGACATCAGTCTAATGACTGGTTTGATGCGGCCCGCCACGAATTCCTTTCCTGTACTAACCTCTTCATCTGAGAGTAGCACTTGCAATCTACGTCCTCAATTATTTGCTTCACGTATTCCAATCCCTGTATTCCTCTACAGTTTTTGCCCTCTACAGCTCCCTCCAGTACCATGGAAGTTATTCCCTCATGTCTTAGCAGATGTCCTATCATCCTAACCCTTCTCATTATCAGTGTTTTCCACATATTCATTTCCTCTCCGATTCTGCGTAGAACCTCCTCATTCCTTACCTTATCAGTCCAACTAATTTTCAACATTCATCTATAGCACCACGTCTCAAATGCTTCGATTCTCTTCTGTTTTCCCACAGTCCATGTTTCACTAACATACAATGCTGTACTCCAGACGAACATCCTCAGAAATTTCTTCCTCAAATTAAGGCCGGTATTTGATATTAGTAGACTTCTCTTGGCCAGAAATGCCTTTTTTGCCATAGCGAGTCTGCTTTTGATGTCCTCCTTGCACCGTCCGTCATTGGTTATTTTACTGCCTAGGTAGCAGAATTCCTTAACTTCATTGACTTCGTGACCATCAATCCTGATGTTAAGTTTCTCGCTGTTCTCAATTCTACTTCTTCTCATTACCTTTGTCTTTCTCCGATTTACTCTCAAACCGTACTGTGTACTCATTAGACTGTTCATTCCGTTCAGCAGATCATTTAATTCTTCTTCACTTTCACTCAGGATAGCAATGACATCAGCGAATCGTATCATTGATATCCTTTCACCTTGTATTTTAATTCCACTCCTGAACCTTTCTTGTATTTCCATCATTGCTTCCTCGATGTACAGATTGAAGAGTAGGGGCGAAAGGCTACAGCCTTGTCTTACACCCTTCTTAATACGAGCACTTCGTTCGTGATCGTCCACTCTTATTACTCCCTCTTGGTTGTTGTACATATCGTATATGACCCGTCTCTCCCTATAGCGTACCCCTACTTTTTTCAGAATCTCGAACAGCTTGCACCATTTTATATTGTCCAACGCTTTTTCCAGGTCGACAAATCCTATGAAAGTGTCTTCATTTTTCTTTAGCCTTGCTTCCATTATTAGCCGTAACGTCAGAATTGCCTCTCTCGTCCCTTTACTTTTCCTAAAGCCAAACTGATCTTCACCTAGAACATTCTCAATTTTCTTTTCCATTCTTCTGTATATTATTCTTGTAAGAAGCTTCGATGCATGAGCTGTTAAGCTGATTGTGCGATAATTCTCGCACTTGGCAGCTCTTGCCGTCTTCGTAATTGTGTGGATGATGCTTTTCCGAAAGTCGGATGGTATATCGCCAGACTCATATATTCTACACACCAACGTGAATAGTCGTTTTGTTGCCACTTCCCCAAATTATTTTAGAAATTCTGATGGAATGTTATCTATCCCTTCTGCCTTATTTGACCATAAGTCCTCCAAAGCTCTTTTAAACTCCGATTCTAATACTGGATCCCCTATCTCTTCTAAATCGACTCCTGTTTCTTCTTCTATCACATCAGACAAATCTTCACCCTCATAGAGGCTTCCAATGTATTCTTTCCACCTATCTGCTCTCTCCTCTGCATTTAACAGTGGAATTGCCGTTGCACTCTTAATGTTACCACCGTTGCTTTTAATGTCACCAAAGGTTGTTTTGACTTTCCTGTATGCTGAGTCTGTCCTTCCGACAATCATACCTTTTTCGATGTCTTAACATTTTTCCTGCAGCCATTTCGTCTTAGCTTCCCTGCACTTCCTATGTTTTTCATTCCTCAGCGACCTGTATTTCTGTATTCCTGATTTTCCCGGAACATGTTTGTACTTCCTCCTTTCATCAATCAACTGAAGTAATTCTTCTGTGACCCATGGTTTCTTCGCAGCTATCTTCTTTGTACCTATGTTTTCCTTCCCAACTTCTGTGATGGCCCTTTTTAGAGATGTCCATATCTCTTCAACTGTACTGCCTACTGCGCTATTCCTTATTGCTGTATCTACAGCGTTAGAGAACTTCAATCGTATCTCATCATTCCTTAGTACTTCCGTATCCCACTTCTTAGCGTATTGATTCTTCCTGACTAATGTCTTGAACTTTAACCTACTCTTCATCACTGTTATATTGTGATCTGAGTCTATATCTGCTCCTGGATAGGCCTTACAATCTAGTATCTGATTTCGGAATCTCTGTCTGACCATGATGTAATCTAATTGAAATCTTCCCGTATCTCCCGGCCTTTTCCAAGTATACCTACTCCTCTTGTGATTCTCGAACAGGGTTTTCGCTATTACTAGCTGAAACTTGTTACAGAACTCAATTAGTCTTTCTCCTCTTTCATTCCTTGTCCCAAGCCCATATTCTCCTGTAACCTTTTCTTCTACTCCTTCCCCTACAACTGCATTCCAGTCGCCCATGACTATTAGATTTTCGTCCCCCTTTACATACTGCATTACCCTTTCAGTATCCTCATACACTTTCTCTATCTTTTCATCTTCAGCTTGCGACGTCGGCATGTATACCTGAACTATCGTTGTCGGTGTTGGCCTGCTGTGGATTCTGATTAGAACAACCCGGTCACTGAACTGTTCACAGTAACACACCCTCTGCCCTACCTTCCTATTCATAACGAATCCTACACCTGTTATACCATTTTCTGCTGCTGTTGATATTACCCGATACTCATCTGACCAGAAATCCTTGTCTTCCATCCACTTCACTTCACTAACCCCAACTATATCTAGATTGAGCCTTTGCATTTCCATTTTCAGATTTTCTAGTTTCCCTACCACGTTCAAGCTTCTGACATTCCACGCCCTGACTCGTAGAACGTTATCCTTTCGTTGATTATTCAATCTTTTTCTCATGGTAACCTCCCCCTTGGCAGTCCCCTCCCGGAGATCCGAATGGGGGCCTGTTCCGGAATCTTTTCCAATGGAGAGATCATCATGACACTTCTTCAATTACAGGCCACATGTCCTGTGGATACACGTTACATGTCTTTAATGCAGTGGTTTCCATTGCCTTCTGCATCCTCATGTCGTTGATCATTGCTGATTCTTCCGCCTTTAGGGGCAATTTCCCACCCCTAGGACAAGAGAGTGCCCTGAACCTCTATCCGCTCCTCCGCCCTCTTTGACAAGGCCGTTGGCAGAATGAGGCTGACTTCTTATGCCGGAAGTCTTCGGGCGCCAATGCTGATTATTTATCAAAATTTAGGCAGTGGCGGGGATCGAACCCGGGACTGAAGACTTTCTCTTTTTTTTTTTTTTTTTTTTTTTTTTTGTGAATCAATGACGCTACCCCTAGACCACGGGTTACAACGTACACGTCTTCCGAAAGTCGCTAGCGCCTCCAGCACAATAACGTGCAAGCATTTTACATATTCCAGGCTTTGCGTACTCAGACCTCTGTGCCAATAAGAATGGGTAACGCTCTAACATACGGAAGCACTCAGCACCAATAAGGGCATCAGCGGTCCCACAGGAAAATGGAAAACGTTGATTCTCCACTGAGCTCGACAATATTTCATGGGCTGCCGGGTGAGGTTGATAGTCGATGCAATACCACAGTGATCAATAAAAAGCGCAGGAATTATTTCTACTGGAAGAATTTGATAACACAAAGCAAGTTTCTACTAGACATCGCAGTAAGAAATATAAATTTCACCGACGTCGGAAAATTACGTTCCAAAACATGCCTCAGACTCATCGTACGAACCAGTCCATGGAGATCACGGCTAAAATTTAAATGAGGGGAGAGAAAAGATGGTAAGTGTTGTGGATTGGCAGGAGACCAACTCACTAAATTGAGAGGAAGCCGAAAGGCACGCGTTTAAGCTCACGCAGGCTGGCGAGAGGTCTGGAACAGGACAAGGTAATTAGAACTTAGAAAAAAGGAGGTAACTGGTAGAATACTTAACTTTAACCCATTAATGTTGAACGTAGCTCTTGTCTGTACATTCTTTATGATATCAATAGCTACTGATAATGGCGCCTTGCTAGGTCGTAGCAAATGACGTAGCTGAAGGCTATGCTAACTATCGTCTCGGCAAATGAGAACGTATTTTGTCAGAGAACCGTCGCTAGCAAAGTCGGTTGTACAATTGGGCCGAGTGCTAGGAAGTCTCTCTAGACCTGCCGTGTTTCGGCGCTCGGTCTGCAATCACTGATAGTGGCGACAAGCGGGTCTGACGTATACTACCGGACCGCGGCCGATTTAAAGGCTACCACCTAGCAAGTGTGGTGTCTGACGGTGACACCACAGTAAGCAATATTTCCTGCAAGTATGTGATATCAGCACTGACGGAAAACAGAGAGACGTAACTCTGATTCAGTGCGATTGACATTCAAGCTAACAGAGGTAAGTGACTGAGTCATCTACCAAGGAGGAATATAAATAAAGCCCGTACATGCCACATTCAAATTATCAATACATTACCGAACCCGAAGCAGGACAAATAGTCCTGCCCCTGCATATATCTTACGCCGTGGTTTCTTGCATGAGACAGCGTGATCTGGGGGGGACACGGTGTGTGCATCAGCCGTGAGGCAACATCGCCTGAGTAACCGGAAGAGTAGGGGGATTAAGCACGCTCTGGGCCAGGAAAAGTAAGTTGCTCAGCAGGGGGATTATCTGCCGTTACAGAAGGGGACGATAGAACACGCTCAGCTCTTGACAAGATTGAAACAACTTTGGGCGACTAATGCATTACAAGCTCCGAAGGTGGTGTAAGCGAAACACCATCGATGGTGGTGAACACGGCGACAGGCAGGCGCCGCTTTTAGTCAGATATCTAGAAGGATGGTGAGGAGCACGGTTCAGTCATACCTCATCCCTGATGCCAACTCCGTATGGCCCACTCCAAAACGAATCTCCGAATCCGCCAAACCTACAGCCACGACAGGACGACAAGAGGTAACTAAGAGTATTTAATTTTTATCACCAAGCGAGAAACCTTACGGAGGAGGGAACACGAGAGAATCCACATCGGAAACATCTGCAACGTAGATACGACATCACTATTGCTGCAGCACCTGAGTATTGGCAGAGGAAGCAGACGCAGGAGAATTCTTAATTGGTATTAACGGGGGACAACTGACGGAGGTAAACTCAAGTCTGGCTGTGGATTGCTACTCTATGTTGCACCGAGCGCAACGTCATCTCCTAACGTTAATTTTGTCACTTTTTTAGAACAAAAACCTGCTTCGGAAAACTGACACGTTGGTGGTCACTCTCATTACATGGGAATCATGCCCCTACTTGATCATTATACGTAACATGGACATGACAAGCACATATTTGAGGATAGGACGGGACATTTTCTTAACGTACATCTCGTACTACAGGATTGAAGATGGTGTTGACTCGACCAGCGTTCCCAGCAATTGCCGTTAAGTTATAATGTAAGTAACACATTCTTAAGATATAGGTCACCTCTTTCTGGCGCCTAGTTGAAAATCTGCACAGCACTGGCAAGAAGGACAATACTTGTTACCCCATCACTATGGCGCAAAGATCAACCGGTTGACTGGGAGGGCGTTCACGGATTTTCCACAGCAGACAGGAAACTCAGTGTCAAAATGTGCTGCGTGAACCTGATCTGAAGTAACACCAAACATTTCCACTAACCAATTTCTAATTTAGAGAAAACTTACCTGCACTTACCAAACTCAAAACTCACTTACCTTCAAGTGGAATCATCCTGGGTGCCATGTACACTATAACGGGACATCCTCCACTAGCTTTATTTTCCCCCAACACTATTTGTCGATACCAGTATTACTTATCGAATTTTGGACAGGTCAGTATTATCTTAGTTGCTTTTCTGAAAACTTTCAGATAATTTTATACACCGTATATTATATTTCAAGTTAAAATTTATAAAAAGGAGTTACTTCATAAAATATTTTAGTTTCGATGTTATAATCGATTAGTACTCGTTCTGAATGTACAGTTAAAATTATTCTTTTTAGAAACATTTGAAATTTCGAATTACTGGCACGCTTAAAATTTCTTTTATTAACTACGCAATCACCTAGAAATTGATTTGTTAAGAGAAATTGTAAATCCTCTGGAATCTTGCTATTTCCACAGAGTGTGGGAATCGTGAGCATGCTTCTAGTGAGATTGAACGTATTTTTGTATTTTGTGCGAACAGTGTAATTTCAGATTTGTTAATATGAAAAATTAAAAGACTGTATGATCTGCTAAAATGTGAGAAAAGATATCTACGTAATAACAAAAATCCTGCAACAACAGTACTCAAATTTATTTAGTTCAGTCCAACTGTGAGGACCTAAATTGAGCGAATTTCAGCTTCGGGAATCAGATCCCTAGACGAGAAGAAATGGAGCCAACCAAACGTGACAAGCTTAGTAGACTGGAAAGTATGCTACAATCTTCGCTCCTCTAAAATCTTTATAAAAGGCTGTAATGTGGATCATACATGGAAGTAGGAAGGAGGGGAGTGATTACAACACAAAAATTATGAAAGGATCAGCTACCAAATGAAACGCCACAAAAGGCTGGAAAATAACGACTCAAGTATGCTTACAAATAAACTTACACCACTGCCAGGGTTCTTATGTAAGCTCAAAACACTGTGCTACAGCTACGGAGGATACACATCCAACCACTGTCACTGCTCAAGCAGAACTGCCGCTAGATCACTGGTTTACCATTCCTTGTCGCTTGTCACCGGTGTTGTTACGGCGAAGTAGAGTTGAAACAAAAGCATCTACAGTATGTAATCAAAATTATCCGGACACGTGGCTGAAATTGACTTACAAGTTGGTGACGCCCTCCATCGGTAATGCTAGAATTCGGTATGTTGTTGGCCCACCCTTAGCCTTGATGACAGCTGCCACTCTCGCAGGAGTGCTGGAAGTTTTCTAGGGGACTGGCAGCCCATTCTTCGCGGACTGCTGCACTGAGGAGAGGTATCGATGGCGGTCGGTGCACAGGTGCTCGATTGTGTTGAAAGATGCAATCGCCATCCCTGAATTGCTCTTCAACAGTGGTAAGAAAAAGGTGCTTAAAACATCAATGTAGACTTGTGCTGTGATAGTGCCACGCAAAACTCCAAGGGGTGCAGGCCCCCGCCGTGAGAAACACGGCTACTCGATAAAACCTCCGCCTCCGAATTTTACTGTTGACACTACACCCGTTGGCAGATGAAGTTCACCGGGCGTTCGCCATACCGACACCCTGTCGTCGGATCACCACATTATGTACCGTCATTCGTCGCTCCTCAAAACGTTTTTCCACAGTTCAATCGTCCAATGTTTACTCTCCTTACACCAAGTGAGGCCTCGTTTGGCATTTACAGGCGCGATGTGTGGCTTATGAGCAGCCGCTCGACCATGAAATCCAAGTTTTCTCACCTCCCGCCAAACTGTCATAGTACTTTCAGTGGGTCCCGGTGCAGTTTGGAATTCCTGTATGATGGTCTGGGTAGATGTCTGCCTGTTACACATTACGACCCTCTTCAACTGACGGCTGTCTCTGTCATTCAACAGTCGAGGTCGGCTTGACGCTTTTGTGCTGTGATTCACTATCACATCGGAAACAATGTACCTAGGGATACTTAGGGCAGTGGGAATCTCGCGTAGAGACGTTGACACAAGTGACACCCAATCATCTGTCCACTTTCGAAGTCCGTGAGTTCCGCGGAGCGCCCCATTCTGTTCCCACGATGTCTAAGAACTACTGATGTGGCTGATATGGAGTACCTGGCAGCACAATGCACCTAATATGAAAAAATATGTTTTTCGTGATGTTCGGATACTTTTGATCACATAGTGTATCTGTATTGTAGTTGCAGACAATCATCATGGCCCTGGACAAGTTGAGCAGGGCTTTACTCGTAGAGTTATTTTCTCATAACATAATTCAAGTGGCTCTAAGCACTATGGGACTTAACATCTGAGGTCTTCAGTCCACTAGACCTAGCACTACGTAGACCTAACTAACCTAAGCACATCATACACAACCTTGCCCGAGGTAGGATTCGAACCTGCGACTGTAACATCTGAGGTCTTCAGTCCACTAGACCTAGCACTACGTAAACCTAACTAACCTAAGCACATCATACACAACCATGCCCGAGGCAGGATTCGAACCTGCGACCGTAGCAGCAGCGCGGTTCCGGACTGAAGCGCCTAGAACCAAATGGTGCAAATGGCTCTGAACACTACGGGACTTAACTTCTGAGGTCATCAGTCCCCTATAACTTAGAACTACTTAAACCTAACTAACCTAAGCACATCATACACAACCATGCCCGAGGCAGTATTCGAACCTGCGACCGTAGCGGTCACGCGGCTCCAGACTGAAGCGCCTAGAACCGCACGGCCATACCGGCTGGCCACCTAGAACCGCTAGGCCACAGCGGCCGGCTGTCGTAACATCAGCACTGCTGTTATTCTTCGAGAGTTTCGATGCATTAAAGGATATGGATTTATCATGTCTTCGCATCGGTGTTGAAGAACGTGATTCGGAAGTTCAGTTTAATGGGCGATTTTGGAATGACTCCTAGGAGAGGCCTACAGACAATTGCGCAACGCATTGTTGACCAAGTTACTGTTGCCGGAGAGAAGAATGCTGGATGGAATCTGTGATCTTCAAGTAGTGCAGAAGCTGTTTCACGACAGCTATACATTCCATGGTCCAGAGTTCGAAAATGCTACGAACGGTCTCACAATGGTATCTCTAGTACAGTTCCGCGCTGTCATGGGAGCAGATGGGGGTCACACTGAGCAACGTTAATAACTTGGAACGTAAAAGTTGTACGTAATTAACAAATGTTACCCCACTATTGTGGAACTTAAAGTTCGTTTGTTTTCATGGCTTATTACTTATTTAACTTCCAAATGTCTTTAAAAAAATGTTTCCACAAAGTTTCATTTTCCTAGGATCACTCGATTTCCATGAGGTCCGTCTCTAGTAGCGTAAGTTTATTTGTTACCACCCATGTCCACCTGATACGACAACGTGAAATGTCTGGTTGTTACAACGAGCCCATCATGACGTGTGGAGATATTGCACCATGTCGAGTATGTCAAGAAAAAAAGGAAAATTTCTACTAGGTCGTACAGAACTGCAGTAATCCTGTCAATACAGATTACATTTCACCACTTGGAGCTGTTTACTCGCAGAAAATTTCATTACCCATTTTGTCAGTTTCTGGAAATATTTAATGGTAGTCGACATTTAGCTTCTCTACTGCATATGGCGTTATCACCTTAAAGAAGTCTTACGATACCGCAGTGTCGCACTGCTTTCACATAACGATCGTAATAAGTAAAACTACTGTAGCTCGATATACTGTTGGCTCTAAGCAGTACGTTGTTTTGCTGTGGGTAAGACGCTAAAGTCACAGTCATGAGGATTTTCACAGTCATGAGGATTGCGTTCATTCCACTGTCATGTGAGGACTCGTACTACAATCAGTCGAATCGTTCTGTCACTCAGTATACGCTACATACCCCATGAAATGCGAAAAAGCCCTACTCCCTTCGTAGTGCGGCACAAGTCAGAATATAGAATTTAAAAAATGCACTGCTTCCACAGGAAACAACTGCTGTCAGCAGCCATGTGTGATATAAATTTAGTCAGTGGGTGATTCAAACTACATAAATCCTTTGTGCCTTTTTCTTTGTCACGGAATGTTTTGTATTATCAAGCAAGCAAACAAAAATAAATTCAGAAGTGTCAGAAACAGAAAGTAGTGTTTATTCAAGTATACCAAATATGCAACTAATCGCCCTCCATGTATTAATAGGAAACGTTTACCCAATATGTGCTTTAAATCTATTAGTCCTAACGTCGTCTATTTACACTGGTCCTTTCATTAATGCTATCTGCAGTGAGAAACAACAGAGACACTTTAATTACACAAGTAATATAGGTTGCATTCCCTCTCTTACGAATGGAATAGTGGCCTTATTCAGATCTTACGGTTTCACTTCATTCCAAAGTGTTTTCACTGATTTTGTATATAAATCTGTATGTCAAGATCGTAAACGTTCTTGAGCCTTACATTTATAATATTAAACAATATAAAATTACAATGATTACTTAAGACAGTTTTCTGCCGACGGCCTTATACACATGGTGCTCTAACTGTTGAGTAGAATAAATGTGTCTCGCTGTAGCGAAGGTTAAGAAGAGGCCACAGACATTTTCCTTCGGCTGGTCGTTCCTGACACATCCCTGAATATTGACCATTCCTCCTGTGATACCGCGTATATACGTTTTTTCTTTTTTTTTTCCTCTTCTGTGAAGGTTCATAGGCCACGTATAGTTTGTTTTGATGTTGCGAGATATGATAATCATTTGTTTTGTTTTCTGTAGCTGTGAAAGAGTCGACTGTTCCTTTGTTTGTGTGTGTGTGTGTGTGTGTGTGTGTGTGTGTGTGTGTGTGTGTGTAAAATACTGCACTCCTGGAAATGGAAAAAAGGACACATTGACACCGGTGTGTCAGACCCACCATACTTGCTCCGGACACTGCGAGAGGGCTGTACAAGCAATGATCACACGCACGGCACAGCGGACACACCAGGAACCGCGGTGTTGGCCGTCGAATGGCGCTAGCTGCGCAGCATTTGTGCACCGCCGCCGTCAGTGTCAGCCAGTTTGCCGTGGCATACGGAGCTCCATCGCAGTCTTTAACACTGGTAGCATGCCGCGACAGCGTGGACGTGAACCGTATGTGCAGTTGACGGACTTTGAGCGAGGGCGTATAGTGGGCATGCGGGAGGCCGGGTGGACGTACCGCCGAATTGCTCAACACGTGGGGCGTGTGGTCTCCACAGTACATCGATGTTGTCGCCAGTGGTCGGCGGAAAGTGCACGTGCCCGTCGACCTGGGACCGGACCGCAGCGACGCACGGATGCACGCCAAGACCGTAGGATCCTACGCAGTGCCGTAGGGGACCGCACCGCCACTTCCCAGCAAATTAGGGACACTGTTGCTCCTGAGGTATCGGCGAGGACCATTCGCAACCGTCTCCATGAAGCTGGGCTACGGTCCCGCACACCGTTAGGCCGTCTTCCGCTCACGCCCCAACATCGTGAAGCCCGCCTCCAGTGGTGTCGCGACAGGCGTGAATGGAGGGACGAATGGAGACGTGTCGTCTTCAGCGATGAGAGTCGCTTCTGCCTTGGTGCCAATGATGGTCGTATGCGTGTTTGGCGCCGTGCAGGTGAGCGCCACAATCAGGACTGCATACGACCGAGGCACACAGGGCCAACACCCGGCATCATGGTGTGGGGAGCGATCTCCTACACTGGCCGTACACCACTGGTGATCGTCGAGGGGACACTGAATAGTGCACGGTACATCCAAACCGTCATCGAACCCATCGTTCTACCATTCCTAGACCGGCAAGGGAACTTGCTGTTCCAACAGGACAATGCACGTCCGCACGTATCCCGTGCCAACCAACGTGCTCTAGAAGGTGTAAGTCAACTACCCTGGCCAGCAAGATCTCCGGATCTGTCCCCCATTGAGCATATTTGGGACTGGATGAAGCGTCGTCTCACGCGGTCTGCACGTACAGCACGAACGCTGGTCCAACTGAGGCGCCAGGTGGAAATGGCATGGCAAGCCGTTCCACAGGACTACATCCAGCATCTCCACGATCGTCTCCATGGGAGAATAGCAGCCTGCATTGCTGCGAAAGGTGGATATACACTGTACTAGTGCCGACATTGTGCATGCTCTGTTGCCTGTGTCTATGTGCCTGTGGTTCTGTCAGTGTGATCATGTGATGTATCTGACCCCAGGAATGCGTCAATAAAGTTTCCCCTTCCTGGGACAATGAATTCACGGTGTTCTTATTTCAATTTCCAGGAGTGTAAATTGGTCAATTCATCAAGCACGGTATTCCTCATTTTCTACATCTTTATAATTTCTGCAAATACAAGATATCATGGTTCGAGGTACAGAGAGGACAACCTTACATGAGAATTTTACTAGTTCTTCTACGACTTACCAGTCAACATAACACTTTCTAAATCTATGTCAGACAAAGAGGGACCTGAGTGCTAGATTAGTGGCAGAAAGAAGCAGTCTGCACACCAGGAATCATACTCATAAATAATTTTCAGTTTCTCTTTCACTTTGGGTAGAATGTAATAAACGTTTCCGTGATGTGCTCCGTGGACGAAATACCGCATCAGTTGTTTCCAACTTTTGCCAAATAATTGGTGGCGCTCAAGTCGTGCCAAAAAGTTATGAGATCACCAACAATACAGTGACTCTGTGAAAAAATGTAAAACTTATACTTCCTCCAAGTTTACTGGTTCACGTTGTAAAATATCCATATCACTAAACCCGCAGTACGTAGTTATTTTAAATTAGGATCCCGTCATGTAACAAACAAGCTTAATTTAAAGAGTAATTTCCTTAATAAACTGTAGAATGCACATCATATGTTCGATTAGTTGAAATGCATGAAATAGTTCCATTTCTATTACAAAAGCCTTTGAAAACCAACGGAAATAAAAAATACCCGACTCCCGCTTTACTTTTTCCGGATATTCTCCTATTGCAGTTGACACTTGCTGTTTATTATTTAGCAGCTGGTTTGTGGCTTCTCGTTTGCGGTGGTATTGTGTCAAGATGACACGCCAACCTGCTTTGGGCACCTGTCACTACGGGAATAATTGCCACCCCGCTGGCGATAGAATGTCCTCTCAGCTGAATGCTATAAAACATTTCGTAAGACCACGCGCACCAACAGCCTCTGCTGCTAAAACATACTACATAGAACTTTCATATATAAGAATGACAACAAACAAGGCAATTGAATGTTTTTCTGGAAAACATGTGCCATATTCTGATAGTGGAAAATCGATATCGGCCTAACAGCGCTGAGTCCCTACGTACGTAAATGTAGAATTTAATATGTTACTACCCTAACGATGAAACGTCGCAAAGTTTAGGGGTGAATATCACAACAAAAAATAAGTATCGAACATCTTGTGGCGATACCTTGTAGCTGTCTGGTTTGTGTTTGAACTATATTGCACGAAGGTTCTGATAAGCGGCAGATACGCTTCAGCAATTCTTGATTATATAAAGTACACATATTTTCTACCATATGGTGCGTAGTACTTCGTATGAAATGTTCGGGCCTGATTGTAACCTACAGACGCAATTTGAAAGTGCTTGGTACATTTTGTAACTGTACGATATATTTTACTACTTAACCACAATGAAGCCATAGCTTTAAAATGACTGCGTCGTGTGTTACATATAACTTCAAGTTTTCTGATGAATATCTGGGAATTGCAACCAGTTTTATATAAAGAAGTACTCATTAGCAGCTTTTGGCGGCTGTACTACGATATTTTTTCTAACTAGTCATCAGACTAAAATTTGCAACAATGTGAACAGCCTATGTTTTGTGCCCAGATTAGAGCTGTGCTTGAGCAAGAACTGTTCGAGCAGTTGACGTCACAGATCGAGAAATCAAGGGCTTCGCTCGAGCTTACAACTGCCATACTATCTAACGACTTCTACTTGTTCCGTCTCGATTAATTGTCATAACGTTATGAATATATTATGAATTCTGATTATAAAAATAATCGTGGAAAGTATGCTGCGGTATCTAATATGTAAACACAGTCACTAACACATAAATAGATAAACACAGTAACTAACAAAAAATAGATAAATTCAGTCATTTAATCAACTATTGAGGTTTAACTTTTTCTGTAATGTAATGATGCCTGTTTGTAGTATGTGCACAGCAGGTCTTGCCACTGTTATTTAGTCTCACAACTACAACTTCAAACAGTATAATAAGATTTATTTCGGATACTAGGCATTCAATTCGCCATTAATTTTCTTTCTTGTTTCATATGTGTGTTATTATCTCGTATTAAAGTTAACGAACATTATTTGCGTTGTTGTACCGTAATGTATGAACAGGGATTGAAATGCTCTTATGCAACTCACTTAGTAAATTTGAACCATGTGCATTTCACATAAGAGTTGCACGCTTATATTGAGAGTAGCCATTCAGAGAAATTGTGTCTGACTAGATGCTGGGTAACCAAGGTTAGTCTTAACACCAGGCTGCAGGGATTTGGCGGCGAGTGGAAATATATGGATGCGTGTGGCATACTTAGGCTTGCTGGTAAAACTGTGAAAGATCTTCATCCGCTGTTGCTGCAGATGCGTTGACATCCCTGTGAGCTGAATATTGCGTGATGTGGGGGTATGTGTGATGTTGGGGTATGTGTTGGCTTACATCAAGACGACAATAGGAATTCAGAGTGTCTGTGACTCAACCATTTTGGCCGGCCGAAGTGGCCGAGCGGTTCTAGGCGCTGCAGTCTGGAACCACCACGGTCGCGGGTTCGAATCCTGCCTCGGCCGTGGAAGTGTGTGATGTCCTTAGGTTAGTTAGGTTTAACTAGTTCTAAGTTCTAGGGGACTAATGACCTCAGAAGTTGAGTCCCATAGTGCTCAGAGATATTTTGAACCATTAACCATTTGGAGGAAGCCAACTTGGCTCGGGAATCCATATCACAACTTGACTGCGAATTTTTTGGTGAGCGTCCATTATCAGCTACAGACATCAGTTTTCAATTCGGTAAACGTGTGTTGCGGCGCCGGGCATCTTGGTTATCTTTCTAGTTAGTGGGCGATTTTTCTGCGGCTGGCCTCGTATACTGTGGGACGTACGTGTGTGTTGGTCGTTTGTTTCTGTAATGGGCTATCTCTAGGTATTTCGAGCACGTTTTCGCTTGTGGCGGACATTATCTAATTATTAAAATTACTCTTAGCAGTTTTGGCGTTATATTGTCATATTCCACGTTGATGTGGTTCACAGGTGTATGCACGTGCTCCATGATTTTATGCTGTGTAGGGAGCTGTGTCCTCGAGTAATTTCTCTAAAATATCGTAGACGTTTCTATTTCTAGTGTGCGCCAAATTTGTCCCACATGATGAAAATCGTGCTTTCTTGATTGAGAGATACTAGGATTAATATAGTCTGCAGGGGAGCTAATGGTGACTTCATAATAGTAATTATACTGAATTCAAGAAGGAGTCTGTGAGTGCGACTTCCTTTGTGCCTAAGTACACAACTAGTTAAAAAATGAAAAGGGTGAAGGCAGACAGGTTTCAAGAAGCATGTGAGGTTCAGTTTAATCTTTTATACACCAATGATGGACACAGGAGTCTTTTTTTTAGTCATCAGTCTTCTAACAGGCATGATTCGTTCCGCCAGGAATTCCTCTCCGGCGCCAACTTCCTCATCTCAGAGTAGCACATGCTACCTACATCGTCAATTATCTACTGGATGTTTTCCAATCTCGATCTTATGCAGTTGTTTTCGCCCTCTACAGCTCCCACTAGTCCTTCTTTTTTTTTGTCGTCAGTCTACTGACTGGTTTGATGCGGCACGCCACGAATTCCTTTCCTGTGCTAACCTCTTCATCTCAGAGTAGCACTAGCAACCTACGTCCTCAATTATTTGCTTGACGTATTCCAATCTCTGTCTTCCTCTACGGCTTTTGCCCTCTACAGCTCCCTGTAGTACCATGGAAGTCATTCCCTCATGTCTTAGCAGATGTCCTATCATCCTGTCCCTTCTCCTTATCAGTGTTTTCCACATATTCCGTTCCTCTCCGATTCTGCGTAGAACCTCCTCATTCGTTACCTTATCGGTCCACCTAATTTTCAACATTCGTCTATAGCACCACATCTCAAATGCTTCGATTCTCTTCTGTTCCGGTTTTCCCACAGTCCATGTTTCACTACCATACAATGCTGTACTCCAGACGTACATCCTCAGAAATTTTTTCCTCAAATTAAGACCGGTATTTGATATTAGTCGACTTCTCTTGGCCAGAAATGCCTTTTTTGCCATAGCGAGTCTGCTTTTGATGTCCTCCTTGCTCCGTCCGTCATTGGTTATTTTACTGCCTAGGTAGCAGAATTCCTTCATTGACTTCGTGACCATCAATCCTGATGTTAAGTTTCTCGCTGTTCTCATTTCTACTACTTCTCATTACCTTCGTCTTTCTCCGATTTACTCTCAAACCATGCTCTGTACTCATTAGCCTGTTCATTCCGTACAGCAGAACATTTAATTCTTCTTCACTTCCACTCAGGATAGCAATGTCATCAGCGAATCGTATCTTTGATATCCTTACACCTTGTATTTTAATTCCACTCCTGAATCTCGAAGAGCTTGCACCATTTTATATTGTCGAACGCTTTTTCCAGGTCGACAAATCCTGTGAAAGTGTCTTGATTTTTCTTTAGCCTTGCTTCCATTATTAACCGTAACGTCAGAATTGCCTCTCTCGTCCCTTTACTTTTCCTAAAGCCAAACTGATCGTCACCTAGCGCATTCTCAATTATCTTTTCCATTCTTCTGTATATTATTCTTGTAAGCAGCTTCGATGCATGAGCTGTTAAGCTGATTGTGCGATAATTCTCTCACTTGTCAGCTCTTGCTGTCTTCGGAAATGTGTGGATGATGCTTTTCCGAAAGTCTGATGGTATGTCGCCAGACTCATATATTCTACACACCAACGTGAATAGTCGTTTTGTTGCCACTTCCTCCAATTATTTTAGAAATGCTGATGGAATGTTATCTACCCCTTCTGCCTTATTTGACCGTAAGTGCTCCGAAGCTCTTTTAAATTCCGATTCTAATACTGGATCTCCTATCTCTTCTAAATCGACTTCTGTTTCTTCTTCTATCACATCAGACAAATCTTCACACTCATAGAGACTTCCAATGTATTCTTTCCACCTATCTGCTCTCTCCTCTGCATTTAACAGTGGAATTCCCGTTGCACTCTTAATGTTACCACCGTTGCATTTAATGTCACCGAAGGTTGTTTTGACTTTCCTGTATGCTGAGTCTGTCCTTCCGACAATCATACCTTTTTCGATGTCTTCACATTTTTTCTGCAGCCATTTCGTCTTAGCTTCCCTGCACTTCCTATTTATTTCATTCCTCAGCGACTTGTATTTCTGTATTCCTGATTTTCCCGGAACATGTTTGTACTTCCTCCTTTCATCAATCAACTGAAGGATTTCTTCTGTTACCCATGGTTTCTTCGCAGCTACCTTCCTTGTACCTATGTTTTCCTTCCCAACTTCTGTGATGGCCTTTTTAGAGATGTCCATTCCTCATCAACTGTACTGCCTACTGCGCTATTCCTTATTGCAGTACCTATAGCGTTAGAGAACCTCAAACGTATCTCGTCATTCCTTACTACTTCCGTATCCCACTTCTTTGCGTATTGATTCTTCCTGACTAATGTCTTGAACTTCAGCCTACTCTTCATCACTACTATATTGTGATCTGAGTCTATATCTGCACCTGGGTACGCCTTACAAGCCAGTATCTGATTTCGGAATCTCTGTCTGACCATGATGTAATCTAATTGAAATCTTCCCGTATCTCCCGGCCTTTTCCAAGTATACCTCCTCCTCTTGTGATTTTTGAACAGGGTATTCGCTATTACTAGCTGAATCTTGTTACAGAACTCAATTAGTCTTTCTCCTCTTTCATTCCTTGTCCCAAGCCCATATTCTCCTGTAACCTTTTCTTCTACTCCTTGCCCTACAACTGCATTCCAGTCGCCCATGACTATTCGATTTTCGTCCCCCTTTACATACTGCATTACTCTTTCAATATCCTCATACACTTTCTCTATTTGTTCATCTTCAGTTTGCGACGTCGGCATGTATACCTGAACTATCGTTGTCGGTGTTGGTCTGCTGTCGATTCTGATTAGAACAACCCAGTCACTGAACCGTTTACAGTAACACACCCTCTGCCCTACCTTCCTATTCATAACGAATCCTACACCTGTTATACCATTTTCTGCTGCTGTTGATATTACCCGATACTCATCTGACCAGAAATCCTTGTCTTCCTTCCACTTCACTTCACTGACCCTAACCATATCTAGATTGAGCCTTTGCATTTCAATTTTCAGATTTGCTAGTTTCCCTACCACGTTCAAGCTTCTGACATTCCACGCCCCGACTCGTAGAACGTTATCCTTTCGTTTATTATTGAATCTTTTTCTCATGGTAACCTCCCCCTTGGCAGTCCGCTCCCGGAGATCCGAAAGGGGGACTATTCCGGAATCTTTTGCCAATGGAGAGATCATGACACTTCTTCAATTCCAGGCCACATGTCATGCGGATACATGTTACGTGTCTTTAATGCAGTGGTTTCCATTGTCTTCTGCATCCTCATGTCGTTGATCATTGCTGATTCTTCCGCCTTTAGGGGCAATTTCCCACCCCTAGGACAAGAGAGTGCCTTGAAACTCTATCCCCTCCTCCGCCCTCTTTGACAAGGCTGTTGGCATAATGAGGCTGTCTTCTTATGCAGGAAGTCTTCGGCCGCCAATGCTGATTATTTATCAAAATTTAGGCAGTGACGAGGATCGAACCCGGAACTGAAGACGTTTTGATTATGAATCAAAGACGCTACCCCTAGACCACGGAAATCATTTCCCAGCGTCTTAACAGATGTCCTATCATGCTGTCCGTTCTCCTTTCCAGTGTTTTCTGCATATTCCTTTCCTCTCCGATTCTGCGCAGAACCTCCTCACTCCTTAACTTATCAGCCCATCTAAATTTCAACATTAGTCTGTAGCAACACATCTCAAATGCTTCGATTCTGTTCTGTTCCGGTTTAAACACAGCCCGTGTTTCACTACCGAACAATGTTGTGCTTTAGAAATTTCTTCCTCACATTAAGGTCAATATTTGATACTAGTGTACCTCTCTTATCCAGAAATGTCCTTCTTGCCAGTGCTAGTGTGCTTTTCATGTCCTCCTTCCGTCATTGGTTATTTTGCTGCATAGGTAACAGAATTTCTTAACTTCATGCACTTTGTGACCATCAGTCCTGACGCAAAGATTCTCGCTGTTCTCATTTCTGCTGCTTCTCACTACTTTCGCATTTCTTCGATTTATTCTTAGTCTATATCCTGAAGTCATTACACTGTTCATGCCATTCAGAGATCATGTGATTCTTCTTCAGTTCCACTCATGATAGTGATGTCATCAGTGAATCGTATCATTGATATCCTTTCACCTTCAATTTTAATTCCATTCCAGAACCTTTTTTTTACTGCCATCATTGCCCCCTCGATGTAGAGATTGAACAGTAGCTGAGAAAGGCTACATCCGTGCCTAGCACCGTTTTCAATCCGAGCGCTTCTTTAATGGTCGTCCTCTCTTATTACTCCCTATTGGCTCTTGTATATATTGTATATTACCCGTCTCTCGAAATAGCTTACTCCTATTTATCCCAGGATATCCAAATCTTTCACCATTTTACATTGTCGAACGCTTTTTCCAGATCGACATACCCTATGCATGTGTCTTGATTTTACATTAGTCTTGCTACTGCAACCTCATAGTTAACCCTCTTGTGTCTTTACCTTTCTTAAAGCCAAACTGATCATCATATAACACAATCTGAATTTTCCTTACCAGTCTTCTGTGTATTACCCTTGTCAGTAACATGCATGCATGAGCTGTAGCAAAGATTGTGTAATAAATCTCGCACTTGTCAGTTCTTCCCTCCCTTGAAACTGTTTGGACGACATGTTTCCGAAAGTCAGATGGTGTGTTGCCACGAAAACTTGAATAGTCGTTTTGTTGCAACTTCCCCGAAAGATTTTAGGTTATTCTGATGGATGTTGCCTATCCCTTCTGTCTTCTTTGACCTTAAATCCTCCAAAGCTCTTTTAAATTCTGAGTCTAGTAGTGGATCCCCTATCTCTCTTAAAACGGCTACTGTTTCTTCGTTTATCAAATCCGAAAAATCCTCTCTTCCATATAAGACTTCAATGTACTCTTTCCATCTGTCCGCTCTGGCCTGTATTTAAAAGTAAAATTCCCGTTACACTCTTAAAGTTATCACCCTTGCTTTTAATCTCACCGAAGGTTGTTTTCACTTTCCTGTAAGCTGAGTCAGTCCTTCAGACAATCATTTCTTTTTCGATATCATCAAATTTTTAATGCAGCCATTTTGTCTTAGCTTCACAGCACTTCCTATTTATTTCACTCCTAAGTGACTTGTATTTCTTTTTTCCTAAATTTCCCTTGACACTGCTGTATTTCCTTCTTCCTTCGATCAACTGAAGTATTTCTTCTGTTAGCCATGTTTTTTTCGGAGTTACGCTCCTTGTACCTCCGGTTTTCTTTCCAGCTTGTGTGACTGCTTTAGAGAACTTCAAGCGCATGTCGCCATTACTTAGTACTTCCGTATCCTACCGTTTTGCAGTTTGATTCTTCCCGGCTAATCACTTAAACTTCAGGCTCATCTTCATCACTATGACATTATGATCTGACCGAAGCCCATATTCTCCCGTGACCTTTTTTTCTACTGCTTTAACTATAACTGTATTGCAGTCCCCCATGACTTCTAGATTTTCATCTCCCTTTACGTACTCTATTACACTTTCAGTATCCTCATATACTCTATCTATCTCTTCATCTTCAGCTTGCGACGTCTGCTTGTATACCTGGATTATCGTTGTCGGTGTTGGTTTGTTGTCGATTCGGATAAGAACACCCTTATCACTGTTCGCTGTAACACACTCTCTTTCCCACATTCCTATTCATAACGAATCCTGCTCCCTTTATACAATTTTCTGCTGCTGTTGATATTACCCAATTCTCATTTGACCAGAGGTCCCTGTCTTCCTTCCATTTCACTTCACTGACCTCTACTATATCTGAAATGGGCCATCGCATTTCCCTTTGCACATTTTCTAGCTTCCCTAACATGTTCCAGCTTCTGGCATTCCACGCCACGACTCGTAGAACGTTATCCTTTAATTAGTTATTCAGTCCTTTCCTCATGGTCACTTCCGACTTGGCAGTCTCCTCACGGACATACGAATAGGGGATTTTTCGGGAATATTTTTTCCCACGGAGAGATCACTATGACACCTTTTCCATTACAGGCTACGTGTCGGGTGGATGTGCGTTATGTATTTGCAGTGGTTTCCATTGCCTTCTGCATCCTCATGCCGTTTATTATTGCTGATTCATCCATCTTTGGGGGAGTTTCTAACCCCAAGGACAAGAGAGTGGCGTGAATCACTGTAGGCTCCTCCGCCCTCTTTGACAAGGCCGTTGGCAGAATGAGGGTGGCTTCTTATGCCCGAAGTCTTCGGCATGCCAGCAGTGCTGACTTTTGACGGGTTTCGGACGCGGAACCAAGGATGTTTTGATTATTAATCTATTCAAAAATGGCTCTGAGCACTATGGGACTCAACTGCTGTGGTCATAAGTCCCCTAGAACTTAGAACTACTTAAACCTAACTAACCTACGGACAGCACACAACACCCAGCCATCACGAGGCAGAGAAAATCCCTGACCCCGCCGGGAATCGAACCCGGGAACCCGGGCGTGGGAAGCGAGAACGCTACCGCACGACCTATTAATCTATTACTCTACCCCTACACCACGGTTAACTTACGAGTACGTATAACAGCTGACCAGCTACCTTCATATGAGCAGTTCACTGTAAGTTATTTACTATTCTACTACACTCCTGTACTGTTTCACACTGTGTGTTGTCTGTCTGTATTTGCTGCGCCATTACGCTTAAGCTGACGTATTCAGCGTCTGTATTGCTGGCTGTAGACAACCATCAACAGATTAAATTCTTGGTTCCCCTAACTAAGCATTTATCTGAATTTAGTTCCGTCACGTCGGTTTTAAACTCACTACCGTCATGACAGTTGGCCTTTAATATCTAGTACAGCTCCCAGCTTATATTTCTAACTTTCTTGATGATCTGATTGACTAGAAACGTCGAAGCAAAGTCATTTTCCTAAAGCTGTTTGTGAAAATCTTTGGCAGAACAATCGAGAAGTACCTGTTGGTAGGTTACAGCATTTGCCGACGGCAAGGTTTGTTGAAATTTAATTTTTTTGTTTGCAATAGTCCTGATTTACATCTAAGGTCAGGACTATGCGTATGTTTAAGATTTTGAGAGATCTCACTCATGATAAATAGTTGATAGGCCTGGAATTTAATCGTTTTCAAGAAAAATAAATTGTGTGTTTGGTTTAACGCTACAGACGTTTCCGCAGGGCGTTCTTGTATTATGTTAAACTTTTTTGTTACAAACCGAGTGGGTATAAGCCACTAATTTAAATCTTCAAGATTATCATTAATATTTTTACTAGTTCACCCTACAGTGTTACCTGCAATTAAACAGCTATTGGTAAAAACGCCTTGATATGTATTTATTCCAATATTCTATTAGTCCATCTTCACCGTTCCTTCTCTCTGTCTCCACTTCTCCCTCTCCTCCATCTATCTCCTCCTCCTCCTCCTTCTCAGGTTTTTGTGTCTATCTCATCGTTCTCCACCCTCTGTCAGTCCATCTCCTCTCACCCTCACCCCAATATGAGGGTGGAAGTTATCTCCACAGTATTTCTCTCCAGATCATAAGTAATATGTGTAACAAATTTGGTTGAAATCGTTCCAGGGAGTTCAGATGAGATTTTTACCTGTGGCTTTACCCATAATGCACATGTCAAATATATTTCACGTGTATTTAACATATTTCACACGTATTTCTACACAAATTACACCAGCAGCTCTGGCGAATTTCGCACTTTAGTTTAATTTTCACGCATCTCAGTTCTTATGACGTATCTCCTGGACTAAATGTCGTACAGTTATATAATTTTGCAGGTACATCAAATGGTGTATTTGGTTAGCGTCTGCAAAATGTGTTGTGAATAATAACATGGAAGTAATAAATTAAGGCGTAATGGTTCATGCGGAAGTTTCACTGAATGAACAGCGAAAATATAGTAAGTGACAAACTTTACCTCTTTCTCATTTTGTGACGGTTGTCGGCGAGAATGAGTTATAATTAAGATTTAATATTATGTTGAAAGTTTCTTGCAAGGCACAATGTTCTGTCATTCTGAGATGCTGTATGAATAACTTACGGGGAAATTTTGTTAAGGAATACACCGATATTTCAATACATGTTTCTTTATATTTCCTGTGTACAATCTAGATTTTGGCTTTCATATCATTAGAGTGTACAATGACGTTAGATCATCAACGTATTTTGCTGTGTACTCTGCAGGATGACATATTATTTCACGCCGTTACTAAGTTCAATGTTCTTGGACTATCAACATAATTTGGCTGCGTATTGGGTACGATAACATATACACAATAGACAGCAAAATGGTTAAAAGAACAATCTACTCTATGATGACGTGAAATAATATGTCATTCTGCAAAGAAACAAAATACGTTAATGGTCTACGATCGTTGCACTCAGTAATGGAGTGAAATTAAAATCTAGATTGTTTAAACGAAATATAATGAATATACAGTGAGATGGCGGTGTATTTCTTCAAAAAATACTGTACGACTGGTTCTCTCTCTCTCTCTCATACACACGCACACACACACACACACACATATATATATACACCCACGAACTGTGAATTTATTGCTAATGTTGTCTTGACCAGTTTTGTATTTTATTTTAGGGACTCCTATAATAGGAGAACTGTTCTGTGCTTCTAAAATATTGAAAACTGTACTTCATTGTTGTTCAGACAATTCTGGCATAAATCTCATTGAGTCCCCCACTTTTCTTATTGTCCGTTGCTGGTATGGGATTATTTTGCCTTAGAGATAATAAATTGCTGTGCTAGGAAATTACCACTGCCCAACTATTTCCCTACTGCGTCAATGGTAGCTGAGTATGGTTGCGTTCGCATGGCAGGTTAATGAACCTGTGTAGTAGAAGGGGGTACTTTATTTTGATTTCAGAGACATGTCAAAACGTGGATGGACATTGAACATAGAGGAGTCCTGGGAATATCCTATCTTACAACAGCGAAGTTGAAATACTATGTAGCCTTATGGCACTCTGAGACCAAGGGAGGCGTGGTCGAGAAGAGTCCACAATTGGAATGGGCACTGCTCCTCAGCCGTACCGTTACAAATGGTTCAAATGGCTCAGAGTGCTATGGGACTTTACAGTTGAGGTCATCAGACCCCTAGAACTTAGAACCACTTAAACCTAACTGACCAAAGGACATCACAAACATCCATGACCGAGGCAGGATTCGAACCTGCCACCGTAGTAGTCTCGCAGTTACGGACTGAAGCTCCTAGAACCGCTCGGCCACCGCGGCCGGCGTACCGTTACAACCGACACCGTGGGTAAGGTAAGTGACGTTGCTCTATATATGGCAGCCTCCTGGCAGGAATACAAGCTGACACAGAACTGCCAAGGGCAGTGTTCTCACCCACACTCAGTTACTTACCAATTTCAGCTGAGTCACTTGGGGGATCGAGGCCAAGACCGCAGTTTATCGAATTCAGATCCTAAGCAGACACCAGCAGTTAAGAAGACGTAGCACAAGGTTGTCCAATTACGACTCGAAAGAAGCTAGTTGAACTGACAGTAAAATGAGGGATGGAAAGATGGTTATGTAAATTGAGGGTTGATGAGGAGAAAGGGAATGAAAGAGAAGGAACTAACGATATCAGCTGCATCGGGAATTAATACGAAATCGCCGACTACCTGTGACGTGTCGAACTGGTGATCAGCTTACTGTGTTTTTTAACCAATTTTTTATTTTTTATTGTTTTATTGTTTTTTATTTTATTAATTTTTTTTTATTTTAGGAAAGCCCCTTAGGAAAATGGAACTACAAAAAAACACCTAAGTGCCACCGCCACTTTCCATCCTATAACAAAAAAATCTGGTCCACTTGAGGCGTTGGCTCCTGACTAAACCTACCCCAGAGAGCTGCCTATATACCAGGGGAAATATGGGAAATCAGGGCTAGGCCAATCCTTAGAAACATGACAAAATCTTCCTTTTTCTGAATTTTATTTTTATTTTTATTTTATTTCTTTTTTTTCTTTTGTTTACTAGGCAGTAGCGTTAACCATTGCGCCAGCCGACCACAGTGTTTATCTCGCGGACTATCTCGGTACCCTCCTCAGCCGTCTCACACTACCACTGTGAGTCACCTATCCGCATATCCTTTCATCCTCCATGCTGATTTGTAGATTCCCGTTGGAGGTCGAATGAAATACGCATCCGCACAGAACATTCATTGCCCATGGAGGCGAATTAATTATATGTATACGTGATGTCTACTCTTTCGGAGATGTCCGAAAAAGCAGACACCAGGCATTCGTATAAGGAAAGACGGCTCTTAGGCAGCTCAATCAGCAACCAACATCTGAGTTCGTAGGGCACTGTCACATAGAACATTGGAGAGTATTTAACAATTTGCCTCAGCCGCTTTGGTCTGTGGTACAAGGAATCGCCAGTCTATCCGTTGACGCTAATGGAGTATCGAGTCGCTGACTCGATGATTTTCATGTTATCTACTCTGTCTCATATGGGGGTGAGTCGATAAGTGGTTTCGAAACGGGACTGCTAGAAGGAGATTTGTGTAGCTGATTCCGGAGCGATCTTGCGATTCGATATTTTTACCGGGCTCAGGAAAGAAATAAATATTGGCACGGTATACTGATGGTATGTGCAACACCATAATGTTTTTTGCTTTGACGTTTCGGAGTCACATACAGTACGTAAGATATTGGAAGGGATGCGCTCAGACGACCTCACAGAATCTGTCTTCCAGCACACCTAAAACCATCTCTGTGTTAAGTAGTTTAGCGTTGAGCATTTAATGTGTCCATTTCAGTGCAGAGAAGCATGGTCAGGCACCATCTACTTCTAGATAAAAAGATCGATCCCTCCGTGTAGTTGGCCTAATCCTAAGCAGACGATGTGAGGGTGTGTTTTCGTTGTAACCAGGCAAGGTAATTGGCACGGGATTGCCCGGAACCACGGGAGAAAAGTGGGCAGAATTCGCACTCTAAGCCGTGCGGGATGGTGTACGAGCCTGCATGGTTTACTTAAACGTTGCGGTAAAATCAGTACCCTATCAACTTTTGATCAACAATTCACTTACGCTACTGTAGTCCATGAACCATTCTTAGGGAGTGCTGTGTCATTAGTACAATGGTACAACAAATTTTCTCGGGCCTGTAGGCTGTCTTTTGTGCATATATCACTGATGTTCGACGGTAAATGGAAAGCCATATCCGATGTGGCGAAGGTTTGTGGGGAAGGTTCGGCTGCATCTTAGCATTCAGGGGCTATTCTGACCTATGAAGTTTAGCATAATAGATGGCTGTTCTCGTGGCGTACGATTTTCTCGAGTAAACTTTATCTGTACTGAATAATGTAGCTAGAATCACCATAATCCAATTTGGCCAAGTAAGAAATTTCTTTATTATAAACAAAATAAATGTACGTTAAACAATAACTTCTCGACTGTTAAAAGCCTCCAGCCCTGATACAGTCTCCAATTTACCACCACGTACTCGAGCCACAGTAACCCAACCATTACCAGGTGCACTTACATCAGCTTTGGTATGTGTAAAATTCAGTACGCATCCACAAAACACTGAAGCACCAAAAAGGATAACTCGCGCACCTACTCCGCTCTTCGTAGTAGTAGCTATATTATCAATAGCTTTATACACTTTAGGCGCAAAGCAGGGGCAGCTCTGTTGGAGGTGCTAACATAGAGATCTAACAAGTGGTGGTGGACGTCTTCAACTAGTATTAAACACCTCAATATTTCTTTCTCTGAGGGGAGAGGGGACTCAGGGAGTTCAGTTTTCCGACAATGCGTCAGCTTCTTTGTTCCAAGAATTCAATACGTTTCGTTTTATCAGTGCTATATCACACATAACCACCACCCCATGTGACCCACTAAGTTCCTTTGCTGAGCGTGTTAACCGTAATTCAACGTCATGCAAAGTCTTAGACGAAGTGGTATGAGTCAAACGCGTGGCTTAACATTGCCTTTAACAGTGCCATACACGAATCTCACAGGATCACTCGCACATAGTTAATGTTTGCCTTCCCTGTTAATTCGCCAATGTTGAGGTCCATTATGAGCTCCTGGGAGAGGATTACGATGCCAGGGTAATCAGGAATAACCGGGAAGCTGCTAGGAATAATGTCAGGGAGGTTGCTTGATAGAACAAAGGTAAGTAACATCTGGCGTGCCACAGGGGAGTGTTATAGGACCATTGTTTTTCACAATATTTATAAATGACCTAGTAGATAGTGTCGGAAGTTCCATGTGGCTTTTCGCGGATGATGCTGTAGTATACAGAGAAGTTGCAGCATTAGAAAATTGCAGCGGAATGCAGGAAGATCTGAAGCGGATAGGCACTTGGCGCAGGGAGTGACAACTGACCCATAACATAGAAAAATGTAATGTATTGCGAATACATAGAAAGAAGGATCATTTATTGTATAATTATATGACAGCGGAACAAGCACTGGTAGCAGCTACTTCTGTAAAATATCTGGGAGTATGCGTGCGGAACGATTTGAAGTGGAATGATCATATAAAATTAATTGTTGGTAAGACGGGTGGCAGGTTGAGATTCATTGGGAGAGTCCTTAGAAAATGTAGTCCACCAACAAAGGAGGTGGCTTACAAAACACCCGTTCGATCTGTACTTGAGTATTGCTCATCAGTGTGGGATCCGTAACAGGTCGGGTTGACAGAGGAAATAGAGAAGATCCAAAGAAGAGCACCGCGTTTCGTCACAGTGTTATTTGGTAAGCATGATAGCGTTACGGAGATGTTTTGCAAACTCACGTGGCAGGCTCTGCAAGAGAGGTGCTCTGCATCGCGGTGTATCTTGCTGTCCAGGTTTCGAGAGAGTGCGTTCCTGGAGGAGGGATCGAATATATTGCTTCCCCCTACTTATACCTCCCGAGGAGATCACGAATGTAAAATTAGAGAGGTTCGAGCGAGCACGGAGGCTTTCCGGCAGTCGCTCTTCCCGCAAACCATACGCGACTGGAACAGGAAAGGGAGGTATTGACAGTGGCACGTGAAGTGCCCTCCGCCACATACCGTTGGGTGACTTGCGGAGTATAAATGTATATGTAGATGTAGATACGCCCGCTAAACCCGCTGGGCAGAATAGGTAACAGGATTGTGGAAAGGGCCAAGGGTTGAGGTCACTTTCTCCTAATTATCATTTACTGTGCTTTAATAACCTTTAAAACCAAAGCTGCACATAGCCAGAACTTTACCGAATCAAACTCTTTCACGGCTTAAGGCCTCCAAACAAGAAATATTAACAAATCAACAAGATAAAAATCTAATTAAGACAGCAATAAAATAATTTTAAAAAACCATCAAACATATGCAAAGTACAATATAAATGGCTGAGGGCAACAATTAAATTTCAAAATTTTAGAATATATTACCATAGACTCTTAAAGGCAGAAGGCCAAATTGTTTAACAACAAGAAATCTTAAAAGTTAGGATTAAAATGCAATTAAAGAGGCAAATCAAATAAATAAAACACGTATCACGGCTACGTGGAAAGCCTTAAGGCTAAGCAGATAGAACATATGCAAGGTGCAGTACCAATGGCTGAAGGCCACAATTAAGTTTCAAAATTTTAAAATGTATTACCATAATCTTTAAAAGGCAGAAGGCCTTGAAAGATAAATTTAAAATTTAATTTTAAGAAAATAAAAAAAATAACCACAAGCCTTAAATTTAAAGTAGCTGACAACAAATAATTAAACACCGGTGGCACTCAGAAGCCTCCATGGAGGTCGGTCTGCCCTTGTTCACTTTTTTTTTTTTTTTTTTTTTTGTTCGTTGCATCTGCTCGGGGCGGACGTCGTAAGACATCCATTTAAGTTCGTTGTTGATCTGTTAACTCAGTTTTTTTATTACAGAGGGCACGTAACCCTCTGACCGAACACGCTGAGCTACCGTGCCGGCGCCCTTGTTCACTTAGGCGAGACAGGTGGTGAGCCCAACTATACTTGATCCGTCGGAACCCTACCAGGGGACAGCCACGGACCGACCGACACAACCACTTTCTTCCCGTCAATCAGTACATAAGAACTCAAACCGGAAAGGTTACAAATGCGATCATTCACAATGGAGTATGTATTGGCTGTCGAAACTACACACCATGTTGGATAGCGACAACAAGTGAGGAAAACACGATGCATGAAATTACGTTAGTGACCACGGCAGGTAACCGAAACACCAATGGCCACTAGGTAGAAAATTCCGCTGGTACACTTGAATTTGAGACACGTTAGTATAGTTAACTTCACTAAATAGAACACTGCTGAATTTACGTCAGTGCCCAATGCTAGTAACCAGAACACTAACGGCCACAAGACAGAAAATTCTACTGGAGCACTCAAATTGAAGTCGACCAAAACAGTTAATTGCACCACATGGCGGCTAAATTTCAGTAGTAGAAATACCTCGTGTTGCTCATAGGAAAACGTCCCAAACACCAAACCACCGAAACGAACCACCACAACATGAATGGACCTGGCTTGGGTAACTGAAACCACTATTCAACCTTGACGTCCTGGGTCGGTGAACCACGAAGCTCGTAGCGATCGGACAGCTCCACACACGCTCCGACACTGTGCAGGGGCTGCCTGCGGCCCCAGCCGACTGCCGCGTGGAGAAACTTCCCTCGTCCGCAACAACCGACCGACTGCCTCCAGGTCCCCTAGCCGGAAGCTATATGCGCCAAAGCCCATGGTGCATGGCGGAACTAGCGATACACATCATTGCTGCCACACGTAGAAAGAAGAAGACCTACGACATATCCATAACAAGGGCGGGAAACCAAACACAGACAGCGAAGTTCACGAAAACGTATAGTTGGAAGTGAGCATGGCTCACATCCGACCTCGCTACAGCCGGGAGACTGAGCGCACAGCTAAGGGGAAAGAAGGTCATTCCCATGATGTTTCCCGGTGTGTGGATTCATACAAGATGGCTACTCCGGTGAGCTTCCTAACTGAAGACCCATTCACTGGTAAATTTACTAGGGTTCACATGACCCAACTGAAGATCGCAGCTTTTAACCGGGTGCCGGGGACCTTCTGAAAATTTTTCTAGTGTGTAGTAGCTAAATAAATTATTGAATTTAAAGGAAAATAACGTCGCTTTAAGTAAAAAGAATCACTATTAACTTGTCAATAAACACTGTATGACATTTGTTATTGTAAACTACTGCCGACAACCTTGTAGGTAGGGTAACCACAGCTATGAGTAATCATCTAGGGTGTTAGTAACCGCTTCAGTTGTATTTAGTCCTTCATTATTGGACCACTACCTGTATCGTGGCACTAAATCCACATCTTCAGGTGAATATCTGTATAGCAATAAATCCAGAAGGAATAACAGTCCTTAGATACACGGGTGCCCAAATTATTTTAATAATTTAAAAATTTAAAAAATATATTAAAACTTTTACTAGGAGATATCAAAATCTTAGTACTCACATGGCCATCGGAAGTTCCTATGGGACCAAACTGCTGAGGTCATCGGTCCCTACGCTTACACTACATGCCCGAGGGAGGGCTCGACCCTCCGATGGGGGATGCCACACGAACCGTGGCAAGGTGTATCTGACCACGCTGCTACCACTGGCGGCTTAGTACTTACACGACTAAAACGTTACAGGAAAGAACAAAACGCCACTGAAAGGCAGTATGTCGTAGAATTGAACAGCCACATTCCATTATACTGGATGGTCTCCAAGCAAATCGTACCGTAGAGATCCATTGGTAGGAGGAAATAAATCAAAACCATTAAAGACCTAATTTTGGAACAGAATGGAAGTGGTTGCCACAAGCTGGAGGGATGTTTTACCTGGGCAAAATGTTCAAGTAAATAGCTATTGGCGGAAAAAGCCGCACTTACAGCTTCTCCGATCCATACGGAATCGCATACACGGGGCGCGCCCACGTGCTCTCATACTGACGGAAGAAAGTAAACAGCTTGCTTATGGACCGCTTGTGCATATGCCGATGATGCACGGGCGCAACCGAATGATTTGTGGTCTTTTGGTGGATACACGAATGGCAATGAGAATAAGGAATATCGGATAAAAAGTAAAAACTTTTTTGGAAAAAGTTTGTGCAATAATAATATAATAGTGACAGTTGACGGATTTTCCGTAAATGACGCCCGTAAGCTATTCCAAAGCTGGACCGTAAAAGAGGAACATCTCTTGCTTATATTATGGCAATGAAACAGATCTGCCGCCAGAGTCCACCGAATAAAGAATAAAACTTTAAAATATTGTAAGTAAATTCAAATTCTAAAAATTATTATCTCGTAAAAACGTTTTTAAAATTTTGTCAGTTAAAAGGGATACAAGACTGTAGTGAAATTTGGTACGTAACAAGAGTAGATTAAACTTAAGAAAATTTATAAAAATTTTAAAACACACTTAAAAGGACGATGTGGGAAAGCTAAGATAATGCATAGGAGTATAGGAGGTGGGAAAGTGTGGTGAGGAGGGAGGGGGGGGGGGGTGGGGGCGGATGGAAAATGGGAAGATCTTAGAGATGGAAAGGGGCACTAGGTAAATAAAATACAAAGTATTACGTCAGCTACCTTAGGCAGTAGAAATTTGCCAAAATACTACGGTGTCTCAACTCGGTTTGTCCTTAAGGGTTTGGTGCAGATAAAAATTAATAGATCTAATAATTACCACTTCCTCCAGGATGATCTTACTAGTGTCGTCGTTGAGGGAATGCCTCCGGTTATGAAAGTGGTTACTGAAGGATGATTTTGAGGCACAAACCGTAAGATGTTCTTCAAACCTGGTGCTTCAGGTCTTGCCTATTTGTCTGATGTATCGCATGGGGTAGTTATTGCAAGAGAAGCAACACACCCCAGTTACCTTATATTTGGAATAAGTGGCATTGTTCATATTGTTCAAATGGCACTGAGCACTATGGGACTCAACATCTGAGGTCATCAGTCCCCTAGAACTTAGAGCTACTTAAAGCTAACTGACCTAAGGACATCACACACATCCATTCGAACCTGCTACCGTAGCAGCCGCGGCGTTCCGGACTGCAGCGCCTAGAACCGCTCGGCGACCGAGGCCGGCAAAGTGGCATGTTCTCTGTGTTTATACTTTGTGCCTACATTACTAGGAACGTAGGCGGTTGGTTCAGTATTTTAAGGCCACAACTATCAGTGATCTTTTCTGAAATATCACCGAAATATGGAATTTTATAATACGTGATACCAGCGGCCTCCTGACCATCGGCATTGTTAAGGATGCTATCCGTTGTGTTGGTTTTTTTCTCATCTTTCTGAGGATACCCTTGTAATACCATTGACAAACTCACTGTTAAAGCCATTTTTGTGGGCTATATAATGTATGTTTCGTAACTATCTATCAAAGGCTTTCTTTGACCACGGGACACTGTGGAGCCTATATAAAAACGACCTGAAGACTGACATTTCTTACGTGATAGGGTGGTTGGAAGAGCTATGCAAAACTTTATCAGTGGTAGTGGCCTTTTTGTAAATGTCCAGTGTGTACCTCATGGTTTTTATTCCTTCTGGATAAAATGTTATACAGATGTTCATCTGAAGATTATAGCATCGCTTCTTGAAAAAAGTAACGTAAATCAACTTATCGATATGTAACTACAATGGAACCGCTATACGTCCTCACAGAATTGTAATTACTTTTATGTCTGTATCGTAGTATATAAGAAAAAGATTTCCTTGTTTCACGCTCTCGTCTTCTTCTTTGTCTTCTGTGTCTGATTAGCTCTGGTGTCCTATCTGACGGTCGCATATATCTCACGGTCTGTAAATAATCATTTCAATTATATGTAGTGTCATGATAATTTTTGTTAAATATATATGTAAATAGCTTGATAGTATGTGTTTTTTGTTAGTAGCAAAAGGTACCTTCTATGACCCATAATTATCATTTACGAAATAATTAAATGTTGCCATAGCCATTTTACGTAGGTCCATTGTTGCAGCTATGCCATTCGTGTTAAAAATGATAAAACTGTTTTAATAATCATCTAATTGCCAAAGACATTAAAGACAACAATCTAAATAAATTGAGAACGGTGTCTTGTAATATTTTCATTTCTTTTTGTCAGCCAGAGGTACAGTTTTATTAAAAACAATTATTTCCATTGTATACGTTGCCATTGCACATAGGCAGCTATAATGGAGCAACAAGCCCCAAAGACGAAGATAATTAATTAATAGAGTATTATACCGGGTGATTCAAAAAGAATACCACAACTTTAAAAATGTGTATTTAATGAAAGAAACATAATATAATCTTCTGTTATACATCATTACAAAGAGTATTTAAAAAGGTTTTTTTCCACTCAAAAACAAGTTCAGAGATGTTCAATATGGCCCCCTCCAGACACTCGAGCAATATCAACCCGATACTCCAACTCGTTCCACACTCTCTGTAGCATATCAGGCGTAACAGTTTGGATAGCTGCTGTTATTTCTCGTTTCAAATCATCAATGGTGGCTGGGAGAGGTGGCCGAAAGACCATATCCTTAACATACCCCCATAAGAAAAAAATCGCAGGGGGTAAGATCAGGGCTTCTTGGAGGCCAGTGATGAAGTGCTCTGTCACGGAAATCGATTCTTTTAATCTTATCAGCTGCAGACAGTGCTTGGACCTTTTTCGTAGGACTCTCCATACAGTTGATTGTGGAATTTGCAGCTCTCTGCTAGCTCTGCGAGTCGATTTTCCTGGGCTGCGAACAAATGCTTGCTGGATGCGTGCTACATTTTCATCACTCGTTCTCGGCCGTCCAGAACTTTTCCCTTTGCACAATCACCCATTCTCTGTAAACTGTTTATACCAACGTTTAATACACCACCTATCAGGAGGTTTAACACCATACGTCGTTCGAAATTCACGCTGAACAACTGTCGTCGATTCACTTCTGCCGTACTCAATAACACAAAAAGCTTTCTGTTGAGCGGTCGCCATCTTAGCATCAACTGACGCTGACGCCTAGTCAACAGCGCCTCAAGCGAACAAATTTACAACTAAATGAAACTTTATAGCTCCCTTAATTCGCCGACAGATAGTGCTTAGCTCTGCCTTTTGTCGTTGCAGAGTTTTAAATTCCTAAAGTTGTGGTATTCTTTTTGAATCACCCTGTATTTTACTTGCTTATTGCATAACATTGATCGTGAGTAAAACGGATGTCTTCACGTTGGAATTAGTGTGACGCTTCTGGAGATAGCGCCCTGATAAAATTTAGCCGTATCTTTTAACGAAAATATAAGAGAATTTTTAACAAAACATGTCATTCCTAATTTAACAGCATATTTTATTTCATTCACTTTTTCACAAAGTTACGCGATAATATTTGGCTTTTAGTGCCACTAAAGAGGTAATGATAATGTGATAAAGGACCACATACAACTGAAGAGGATAGTACTACCCAAGAAATGGTAATTAGTTCATATACAGCAAGAGGGTCTATGGCGACGGGATTTATTACTATTTGCACCTCACTCAGATTTCAAGAACAGCTATCGTTCCTGCGTGTGGCAATTTTTAAAATTTTTCGTGATTGCTTACTCTAGCACCGTGTTGGTCAAATATGAGGTGATTGTTCGTACATCACTCAATACTGTATCGAACTCTGTGACGTATCAGGAAATCTCCAGCTCGTTTGAACGCGAATATCGTTAGCCCAGACCTAGTGCAGCTACTCGCAGGAACCGGGATGTATCTCGAATAAGGGTAAGATATCAAATTTGGCTGCTGCCTGCGACTTTCACGTGGATAAGTTTAACAAGCAGTATAAGAAGCATGTCAGCATGTGAGGGGCTGACCATTCTCCATTCTGCAAACAGGGTTTCTAAAGGTTTGCCATCTGCTCCCCTGCACTCTCCAGAAACCATAGTTCTTTAACCATCACCTTGACTTTGCTCTAGGTATTCGAAGCAGTTCGGCATTGTCGTTAGGTGAACGAAATAAAAGCTTCCAGAATGTCAGATGGCATTTGTTACTAGATCTCGGACTTCCTTACAAACTGCACCGTTTTTAATGAGACGAAATCTACAAAATGCAACGGTAATTCTGCGAATACCTGAAGGTAGTTTTATAGAGCTGTTACAGTTAACAATAAACACACAAACGATGTTGTGGGAAACATCGGAAGCTCTACGAGGCTGATCTCAGATTAGGCTGTCGTCTATATAAAGACTGCAAAATAATTTAGCGAAATGTAGGAAGACCTGCGGAACATCGGTGGTTATTACAGAGACTGGCAGTTAACCCTAAGCGCAAAACAATGTAGCGTGTTGCGTGTAAATAAGATACTTTATTATATCTACTTGAGACATGAAACCCCGTAGGAGGTAGACGATAATGGTAATATTACACTATAATGTAGTACTACGGCGGAGCTGAATACGTAGCTTCAAAATCGTCATACAGCCAGTGAAAAATGATTTTATTACTCAAATAGCTCACTTGACGCTTTATTTCCATCATCAGATATCGAAGTGAGCAGTGTCTCACAGGATGGAAATAAATCCGAAACACATCAAGTGAGAAACATGAGTAATAAAGACGTTTCTCATCGGCTGTGAAATTTTTGAAGCGGCCTCTTTATCTACAAGACACTACTGATGTCTCTGACTCCGAGGAGCCTAGGAGACGATGCGGGAAACCCGCACCGCCGTTCTAGGCTAGACAATAGTGCAGGTGGTTCACTATTGCCTTTCCTCGACCGCAATGGGGATGAATGATGATGTTGATGAAGACGACAATACAACACCCAGGCAACGAAAATCTCTGACACCGCCTGAAATCGAACTTAGGACCTCGTGCGCGGGGAGGAGGGTCCTACATTCAATGCACTTTGTTTCTGTAATTAGAATGATTCCAAATTGCTGCATTAGGAGAAATACCAAAATAAAATTAACGTAACTTGTGGGAATCAATTCGTTGATATACGCTAAGGGGAAAGGTTTCAGAAAGTTATCAATAACGGATAATCTAAAAGCAAACACTCGATAATCATGGAACGTCCACGCGCCGTGGGAAGGAGTGACAACATGTCAGCGGTCAGCTCACCAACTCGGCTGACACGTCGTACGCGCCTGTCGCCGCAGATTCATTATTTTTCGAATACACTTGTGCCGGGTCGAAGTGAACCATTGTTTTCCCCGTCTCCAGAGAGTCACGTTGACGGTAATGTCATACTAGAGCTGACTGAGGGCAGATAGGACGGGCACGTGACTGCTGTGACCACCGCAAGGGTCGGTCTGGTGGCAACGACGTTCAGTGGAGAGCTTCAGCTGCAGCAGTTGGAAGCAGTAACGTCTTCCGCAATCGTCACGGTCTGAGCGGTGGACAAGCCTGCGGCATGTCTCATGGGACCGTAACTCCGCGATGGCCAAGATGTGATCAGTCGCTGCACGGAGACGGACGAGGGAGTTGAGGGAAGAGTCATGAGTTGAGGCTTCGGGAAGCTGGTTCGCGGTACTGTCAGGCGAACGCCATTAATGTCTAAACGGGGCATGGCCGCTGTGTTGACACAACAGCCAGGTGGAGCGGTTGGTTTCTTTTCCCTACAGGATGGACAGCTATCGCAGCTGGGGCGCAGAAAACGGCTGCTGCGTATCAAGAGGAGCACCACCCGAGGGCTTTTCTGGCGGTTTTATGATTGATACAGAGCACCGTGAGGCATAGGAGTGGTGTGCTTCGGTGTGGTTGCTAGCCACACTTTCTGCACGGAAGTCTGGGAGTGTGTGCTAGGATGTGAGGTTGTGGCTCTTTCATAACTGAATTAATGCCTTAGAAACCATAGGCTTTTGTTGTAATAAATAATCAAACACCATTTGGACCAAATCTTCTCATTTGACGAAGATCGGTAGATATGATTAGACCGTATTCCCTTTGGTAACTTAAAGACTACATTCTAGGCCTATGAGAGGCGAAAGACTTGCCTCATGACGTGATAGAAGAAGAAATAGTAGTCGATAGGGCAGAGATAAAGGTTCCGGTATTTGAATCAGTATTGAAAAGAGCTTTGTACGACGTATGATCAAATAAGGCATAAGGGTTAGATAACATTCCATCGAAATATCAAAGAAGTGGCGACAATATGACTATTTGCATTGATGTGTATAATGTATGAGACTGGCGATACACCATTACACTTTCGGATAAACGTCATCCACACGGTTCCAAACATTCTACTTAGACCGTATTAGACATTCAAATACAGCATATCACTTCCCTCTACATAATACAAATTATTTTCACAACGCTCATTCTGTTACATTTTTCTTATTTTTCTTTGACATTTGCGTTATATAAATTGTATTCTCATCAACTAGGTAGTAACAAATTATATGGAACCATTTTAACAACTGTTAAGCATTCAATTCGCTATAACCTCAGAGAAATCTTTATATATTATGTTCTTTTTATTACTATAAAAAGCATTAACAACTGTATACCAATTAGATTGTAACAAAGAGAAGTCTTTGTTGTTAGATTCAGACGCATCCGGGTCACCTTACATTTCTGGGCGGTGGTTCAAAAATGGCTCTGAGCACTATGGGACTCAACTGCTGAGGTCATTAGTCCCCTAGAACTTAGAACTAGTTAAACCTAACTAACCTAAGGACACCACACACATCCATGCCCGAGGCAGGATTCGAACCTGCGACCGTAGCGGTCTCGCGGTTCCAGACTGCAGCGCCAGAACCGCGCGGCCACTTCGGCCGGCCTCTGGGCGGTGGGTTACTCTGTACTGTTAATGAATAAATAAATAACTGGTTCCAAGGATGACAAGAGCCAACAAGTGTGAAAATAATCACACAATCAGAATAACAGCTAACACAACAAAGCTGTTGACAAGAATAATATACAGAGGAGTGTTAAGAAATTCCGAATCTGTTATATGACTATCGGTTGGGCTTTAGGAAAGGTAAAAGGACCGGAGAGTCAAGTCTGATGTCGCATTTGACAATGGAACCAAGCCTGAAGAAACATCAAGAAATGTTCGTTGGATTTGTTGTCCTGGACAATCTAAAATGGCACAAATTCTGAGAAAATTAGTGGTAAGCAGCAGGCAAAGACGGGCAACAGACAATACGTACAACATCCAAGGGGGAACAGTAAGACTGGCAGAACAAGAACGAAGTGGTCGGATTAAGAAGCGTGTAAGGCATGGGCGTAGTAGTATTTCGTCGCTAGTGCTCAATCTATACGTCGAAGAAGCAACGAAGGAAATAAGGGAAAGATTCAAGAAAGGGATTAAATTCAGTGTGAAAATATATCAATGGTAAGATTTACTGAAGACATTCCTACGCTCAGTAAAAGCGACCAAGGATTACAGGATGTGTTGAGTGGGATGAATAGTATAAGGATACAGAATACGGGTTGAAATCGCAGAAAGACGAAAGCAGTGAGATCAGCAGAAATGAGAAACTTAACATCAGAATTCGGGATCACGAAGTAGACGAGGTTAAGGAATTCTGCTACCTAAGTACCAAAATAAAAATGGAAATAAACGCATGGCGTCAGAGTCACCAGGCGAGAAGTTCGGCCGCCAAGTGCACGTCTTATTAAGTGCGACCCCACATTGGACGACATGCGAATCGACAATAGGGATGAACTGATGATGAGGACAGCACAACACCTAGTACCTGAGGGGATAAAATCTCCCACCCCAGGCCGGAGTCGAACCCGGGCCCTCTTGCGTGGCATTCCAACTGGCTGACTGTTCAGCTATTAGGGTGGACAGTAGCAAAATAACCCACTACGGATGGAGTGAGGAGGATACAAAAAGCATACTAGCACTGGAAAAAAGGGCATTCCTGGTCAAGAGAATGTCGCTAGTATCAAACATAGGTCTTAATTTGAGGAAGATTTCACTGACAATGTACGTAACGTAGTGAGACATAGACATTGGTAAAACCAGATTAGAAGAGAATCGAAGCCTTTGAGTTATGGTGCTACAGAAGAACGTTAAAAATTAGTTGTACTATAAGGTAATTAATGCGGGGGTTCTGCTCAAAATTGATTAGGAAAGAAACATATGGAAGACAATGACGAGAAGAAGGGATAGGACAAGAGGACATCTGACAAGATACCAGAAAATAATTTCCATGTACTAATGGGAGCTGTAGAGTGTAGAAACTGTATAGGTAGACAGGGATTGAAATACAGTAAGCAAATAACTGAGGACATCGGTTGAAATTGCTACTCTGAAATGAAAAACTTGCCACAGGAGAGGAATTCTTAGCTTGCCACATTAAACCCGTCAATAGACCGATGAGTGAAAAAAAAAAAAAAAGAAAAAGGTCCACAGCATATTACAGTTTTGCCACAGGAGAGGAATTCTTAGCTTGCCACATTAAACCCGTCAATAGACCGATGAGTGAAAAAAAAAAAAAAAAAAAAGAAAAAGGTCCACAGCATATTACAGTTTTTAATCATTAAAATGAAGGTAAATTTGCACTGATTTCTTTTTAATTTCTTAAAAAAATGTAAATGTGAACGAAAATATGTGATGCGCAGAGTAACTTAATGTATTTTAATCTACATATCATTCCTTAGCGTTTCCTTAAGTACGAAGTTTTACTAATGTTTTATTTAATTATATCTCGAGAAACAGTTTGTATTTCTTAATGTACTCATATATGACTTAGGCACATGTCACGTGAGTGTACCAAAAATATCTCTCGTAACCGCATCCTTGTTTTTATATTAGTTTTACACATAGCTCATGCTTCATTTTTTAGCGTCAGGCACGTGCGAGTTCACAATAATTTGTTGGTATTTCCACTCTTCGTGCGACAAGTGTTTGTAATATTACATTTCTGTAAAACCATTTTCGTTGTCGCCTTTTCTGTTCCAGAGTAGACGTGGAGATGATCTGCAGCGCACGTGGAAACCGGATGTTGGTAAATAAAAGATTACGATCCCCATAGTGTTTGCTTATTTACTGTGGCTGTGCCGAGCGCTTTTGGCAACAGCGGTGTACTCAACCCAGACAATTGAGAAACTTCTTAATGATGAACAGCAGCTACAGTTACAAAAGCTGACAAAGGCCCGGAGAGCAGTGTGCTACCTACATGTCCCTCCATATCTGCATCCAGTGAAGCCCGTCGGCTAAGGATGGCACGGCGGTCAGTTGGTACCATAATGCTTTCCGAGTCCTTTTCGAACGGCGTACGATTTTTGTGTTCATTGATGGAACACATCTGAGCAGGTGTGTGCGCTGTGAGCAAGAGCTGTTCAATTTGTCAACTAAAAACCGTGATTAATAATATTAATCGGAAAGTGTATTTTTCTTTCAAGTTCGCCGTAAGCGTGTATGCTGTGATTACATCATGTCTTTTATTCTTTGTGAATACTGAGTTGTTTGTGTAATGGCATAAGAATTATTAAGGTATATGCGTGAGTAGATGGTTGTGGTAGCTATCGGTTGACGGTCATCTTACGTTTTACTGCTGAAGTTCCCTTAGCTATTATGGATGTTTATGTTCCAGAATCAGGCATTGTGAAATGCTAATGTTGCTGCCCGGTTGGGTTTACTTCTTTTATTTAATAGCCCTTTCCACCCTGAACACCTTTTTTAAAAAAATGGTGAATAAAGTTGAATTCCCTGTATACTTGGGCATAGTAGACACTGGGAAAAATAATAAAAAAACTCTTCCATAAAAAATGTACCGGGAAAACAACTAGCACCATCGTGAGGGTCAGGTTTTATTTCTTCAACATTATTCTCTGTCTTCGCGCTATTTGTTTGATATTATAAGTTACCTGAGGAACAGTTATGAATAAAATATTATTCTTTCATTATTTTTATTTATTAGATATTATAAAAAAATGTTACATACATTGCAAATCATATTCTGTGGCAAAAGATTAATAAAAATTTTTTATTTGTTTTGTAACACGAAGTCATGGTTCAGACTGCTTCACTTTCCGTGAAATAATTTGAAACAATCCTTTCCTTTTGCAAGACATAAGTACTGATTGCGTTTTATGCACTTTGTCTTTGTTCTGGAAATGCAGCGCTCATACTGACATGGTCGTGGTGACAAAATATCATCCACTGTCGGCCAGTGATCATACCCATCATATCGCTTGTCCAAACCTCGTTTAGGATGGGGTTTGTAAACTTTTGCCTTTGTGGAGGTACTTAACGTATCATCTAACGGTGTTTCAAACTCTTCAGCTCTCCTCTCTCTGCCTGGCCATGACAGAAGGGCCTCAGTTTGAGACATTCTAAATTTCAACAGATCCATAATGTTCATTTTGGCAGCCCGGTTTTTACGACTGGTCTATGAAATGCAGCAAGCACTTGAGTGTCCATTTTCTGGTTCTGAACCATGTTCGGTAACACCCAACCTGCTGGTCATGAATGTCTACCCCACCCATATTGGCATTGTACTGCTGAAATACAAAAGGGCAATCTACATCAAGATAGTGACCCTCCTGCTTACACCACCTTTGAACTTTACATTCTGGCTCAATGCCAGCGCAAGTGGATGCTATCATGACCCTCTGACTGTCCTGCCACTCAGTAATTACTACAGCTTCATCTGCTCTAACATATGAATGACACTCTCCTCTTTTCATTCTTCCCTTCATAATGCTGTTTGCCATTATTGTGCCAGTACCCTCAATTCCTCTCTCCTTAACTTTTGCTATGAGAGGAAATGTGGTAACGTACCTATCAACATAAGGAAAACTTCCTTGTGGGAGAGTCTGTGTTAGTTGTAAAATAATAGAAGGGCCTAATCCTAATGACTTATCACCCACAGGTGTAGTAGCACCGTGATAAATTTCAAAATCCAACACTATACCTGATGTTGAGGTCATGATGAAGTTTGTAAGACCTACAGGCCTTTGTTTTCCTTTAACATATTGCTTCAGTTTGCAACGCCCAGTAAAAGGGATCATTTGCTCATCAATACTGTAGTAGTTAAAGCTACGAGGCAAACTGTGACATCTTCTTCTTACTGTGTCGATCATTGGCTAAACTTTCCACGGTCTATTAGTTTTAACTTCTTCAGGTGGTTTTATAGTATCAACAAAGTGCACATAATTAATGAGTGCAAGGAACAGGTCTCTAGACATAGTGTCACTAATAGCAGATAAAGAAATGGATTTCTCCCAGTACATGGATAGCCTAGGATAATTTATGCACCCTATCATTAAATTTATCCCAAGGTGTAGTCCAAGGGATTTCCCTGTCTTTGCAACACTATACATATTTGTATATTTCACTGCCTCTTCAAAAAACTTTTCACTGAAATATTCACAGAAATATTCAGCGGGAGTTCCAATTGGTGAAGGACTCTAGAATTAAAATGATGATATTTTAGTAAGAAAATGGGAATGATACACGATATAGGTAACTCAGATAGCACCTCTTTGTCACTGACATCAACAGCGCTGTAATTAATGTTTGGTGGATGAAACTTCTGAACAAAATTTGATCTCCGAAAAAACATAGGTCTGGCACCTTCTGTGACACTGTGTGAACTCCTGCGCACTTCAGGGACTTCTTCGGCACTCAAATCAGCATCATACGAGTTGTCTGCCTATTGAATATTTGAAGGAGAAGGAACAAACTCGTCGTCTTCATCTGACGAAATGCCACTCAAATCCGAATCCACTAATAGAGAACGGATTTGACTGTCTGATCAACCTGCATACAATAACGGGAATGTGCATAAAAACTTTCCCATTCAAAACTGTATGAAAAGCATTTATATAGGAAGGCCAATGACACAATCAACAACACCCGCTGGAGGATGAAGTTACACAGTCAACACCTAACCCGCACAATCGTGCGAGTACAAATTTAACGCACAATTTCTGTGCAAAGATATGAAGTTACTAATAATTATCAATATCACAACGTTATACGCACTATTGCAAATAACCAGACCCAGCAAATCGCAAAAACAATTCAATTTAACTTAATTATGAGCTTCTAACCAGGCACCGGCATATTGCTCACTTCTCGATCAACTTAAACTACATGTGCTGCAATCTGTTGGCGCCGAATGGCTACATAAACATGTGAAACGCGTAGCGCACAACCTGCACGATCGTTGCAGGTCGGTAGGAAGCAAGGCAAGAGATTCAGTTTGTCGTAAAAAAATAAAAACCGAGCCCGCACGATCGTGTGGGTTCGGGTGGAAACGGATAGAAGACATATTGTATTGTGTAGAGCCCTAGATAAGCATCTTTACGGGCTACAGGAATTTTTTATTGTAATTGTGTCTTTATTAGTTTATCAGAAGTATTTTAATGTTAAAATAATTGTTGAATTGAGCTCTGGAAATTGTAACAATCGTTAAGTACATAGTAGGAAGTAGCTGTCCAGAGCGAAACCAAAATTGATCGATCACGTAATAATAACTGTAGGAAAGCACCACAAAGCTCTGATTCATCGGAAGAAAAAAAAAATCGTTTCATCCGTGAATGAAGTGTCTCAAAGAGGCAGTTGTGAGACAGGGATTATTGATTGTTGCTCAACCAATTCTGAACCTAGTCAGAGAGGTTTAATGAAATCGATGTAACCAATCTAAAGAAGAGGGGCTCGTTTCGTCGCAGGCTCCTCTAATAAGCGCAAGATCGCTACGCTTATGCTTAACGTACTCCAATGACAGTCGCTTGGTTCAAATGGCTCTGAGAACTACGGGGCTTAACTTCTGAGGTCATCAGTCCCCTAGAACTTAGAACTACTTAAACCTAACTAACCTACAGACATCACACACATCCATGCCCGAGGCAGGATTCGAATCTGTGAACGTAGCGGTCGCGTGGTTCCAGACTGTAGCGCCTAGAACCGCTCGGCCACCCCGGCCGGCCTACAGACGCTAGGGGAGAGACGTTATGTATCACGGAGATGCTTACATTTGAAATTCCGAAGAAGTACTTGCGAGTCGGAGAACACATTACTTCCTCCCAAGCCTCAAAAAATGATCACGAAGTGAAAGTCAAAAGAATTAGAGCCGTTGGTAAGGTTAATAAACAGTCTATAATCACATGGCACTATTCGCGAACGGAACCGGGAAAGAGGGAAGTAGTAAGGCCATCGGAAGTAGCCACTGCTACTCGCCGTATAACGGCTTTCGACTGTAGGTGTACTGGCGTGAAGTTTCTTGCCACGAGCAAAGCTACACCATTTTCGCCGTATTTGTCTGTGGCAGTGTTTATCGCTGTTTCCTTGGCTCCCAAGCATTTGCCTAAGTACCTGAAAAACGTCTACTGATATATTTGTGAATATTGTTCATTTTCGGAGGCAGTGATGTGAGGTCAGGACGTGGCTTCCGTGAATCTTACTGGTGGCTGACCTGGTACTGAGGTCCACCGATTGGTGCATCGATTTTCCTGCACAGCAGTGCTCACCGTTGTGGCAAGGTCTCTCAGGTCAGCAGTGCACGACGAATGCTCGATAAGCGTAACAAATGTGTGCACCGCTGCCAGCGACAGACTGATCCCGCAGGGCTCACTACTTGTCATGGTGATTGTGCTGCTCTCTACCTACAGGCGTATCTGCTGTCGGCTGCTCTTTGACTTGCAAATATTTGTCGGAGGTTGCATTCGCCCACGACCACTGATCGTGACAGTTCTCCGATGGTAGTCATTACCGAATGTCCTTGGATACGTGAATCTGTCCTGTACTAAAGGAAAACGTTGTTAGCAGTGTTATCTGACTAAAAGACTGGCAAGAACCTATCCATCTGTTAATTATGGCCTCTGACGTTTCCGTTTTTTCAAGTTTAATTCTCCCTGTAAGGAGCCGTTTCAGACGTTTCACATATATGAGCTAGTTCCCTCTGGAAGCATAGGAAATGTTCCATTGCTTCCTGATAGACAGGCGTGAAAGTTTCTCACATAAACGAGATTCTCTGCGTTGCACTGTAGAAACATTATTTCAGCAATGTATCACATTATCACTCTAAGATAACTGTTTGAAAAACACTGAATGTGATATACACAGTTTGTTCGTCGATTTTCAACTTGCGTACGACAACGTCCACAAGAATATCCTATACAATGCACTGCAACGTGCAAACGACATCATTCACAGAAATAGCCCACGTAGTGCTCTGAGTAACCTCATAAACTCTGAGAAGCCACTAAGGATGATGCAAACTTCCATGGATGGATGAAGGGTACCAGTGCGTTGCTGAGGGTCACATCGGAAACGTTCGAGATTGTGTCATGTCTCAGACCAGCAGATTTCTCTTATGTGTACTATGTAATAAGGGAATGTAGGCATCAGCGGTGGTTAAGAGTACAGACAGTAGGGCTGGCCTCTGTGGCCGAGCTGTTCTAGGCGCTACAGTCTGGAACCGCGCGACCGCTACGGTCGCAGGTTCGAATACTGCCTCGGGCATGGATGTGTGTGATTTCCTTAGGTTAGTTAGGTTTAAGTAGTTCTAAGCTCTAGGAGACTGATGACCTCAGAAGTTAAGGCCCATAGTGCTCAGAGCCATTTTTTGAACAGACAATAGATAATTTCGTTTGTCCCATTTATGCAGATGATATAGTTCCACTACGTGAATCAACCATGAGTTGAAAGGTATGTACCAGAAATTGTGTAACAACTCACAAAAGGTTGGGCTACAGATTAATCAAGACTAAACAGAGTTCAAGCAAATAGGAATAAGAAAAGAGCAGGAAGAATTTCTTGAGATAGATGTCATGACGTTCAAGAGAGTTCACTGTTTCAAACACTTGATCTTGGTTTACAGGCCACTACAGCCTGGAAACGGACATTAAAGAAACAGTAACAGAGGGACTGAAATGGATTTATTGCCTCAGGGAGACACTCAGCTCAAAATCAATATCAGCGAATATTAAGAGGGAGTATATTACACAGTGATATGCTCAGCAGTCGTGTAAGGATAACTTGTAGCATGACTAAACGAGAAAAGGAGTAGCTGCTAATATTTGAAATAACTGTAATGAGGAAGACATGGGAAAGGATCTTAGATACGTTAGAAGGAGGAGGAGGAAGACCGAGTAAATCTACCTCTTTATGCAACAGCCAGTGGTCCTACAGAAGACGAAGAGCTAAAGCAGCCAGCGGGTGGGCCATGTAGCCCGCATGCAAGAAGAAAGAAAGGTGACGAGAGAGGTTGAGGGGAAACTAAGCACCAAGGCACAGCTGAATTGACGACCTTGCGAAGGACCTGCCAGCCCTGCGAGATTGAAGACTCTTGGAGGAATGGACAACAAAACAGAAAGGAATAGAGGCAGGGTGTGTGATAGATGGATATGTGTGCATGTATAATGAAAGGTCAAGGATTCAGCGATGAAACACTAGCTGCGCTTCTACATTGTGTTTATGATAGAAAGCGGTCGAATGAAACACGGTGTTCATCTGCGTTTTTCAGGAAATTGGAAATGTCGTCCACAACACCTTATCAAGCAAACCAATAGATGGAAAGAATATACAAGGTCGAAAACTGATGCAGGCAAAAACACACAATAATAGGAGGAAAGAGGTTCCTGTAAACAACTTAATACACATGCATACCTATTAAATGAGGTGTTCCATACCTTATGTTCGGTTGTATTACTGAACTCGACTCTACTCTGAGTTACGAATTATTTCACTCGTGGATAAGTTGGTTAATATTGACGCGACCGCACAGTCTGTGCTCCATATGTATAAACATATGAAGTTTATGACATCTCAACTGACAGAAATACAACAGAAAACATGGAACTGAAGTCGGGTACTCTTTGTCGCCAATAAACCAACCCCGCTCGTCATACCTATCACTGAACACAGCGGAGCCTTAGATATCTTCTAAATTCAGCGGAAGAAAGTGCTGGTACCCACGATGTTTACAAAAATTTTCTCATCTGTGTGCAAGGGGCACGGGCGAAGTTTTACCCCATTTGGATGGAGACTAATCGAAACGGTCAAATTTCAAATACATTTCTCTAATTTTATGATGGTCCATACTGAAGCCATTGGTGGTTCATGACAACATATTTACTTTTATCTCGCAGAAGGTACGTTTCTACATTCATTCCTGTCATTCATAGTTAGATCCCTTTACTGTTACTCACTTCTCGAGAGACAAACATTGGTGCAAGAAAGTTAACTGAGAAGAAACATTTGGTAACAGATGAAACACTTTAACTGATCGACTAACGGAGAAAGTACAAAAATATTCAGGGAAAGACAGGAATACAACATATATCACTTAAGAATAAAATAATAGCAGTTTCAGGGCATCCAGGGTGAGATGGAAGCAGGAAATATGTGAAGGGATCGAAAACAAAACGATCGTCGGAAAGGCTGACACATCATATAGAATAGAAAAACAGCCTTTGGCGAAATTAAAAGCAAGGATGCTAACATTAATGAGTCCAATGGGAATTACAGTGTTGAACGCAGGTGAAGGGTTAATGTAAGGGGTACTCTGAAGGCCTCCAAGAAGAGGACTTGTCTGGTGACTTGATAAAAGAAGACACTGGAGTCCATATGGAAAAGGTAGGTGAGCCGTGGTAAAAATTACTCTTTTGAAGAGCGCGCCGCTGCGCGTAGTGTGAAGCAGTCGCTCTCCGTTTCTGGCGGTGGCGCTGCTGTGGCAATCGCAGCTTTGGTTTCTCCCTCTGGTGGGAAATGGGAAAGGTTGCCTGTTCACGTGCATTTAAGGGGTGCTATGAGCTCGCCAGTGGGTCAGTCAGGGTCAGTCTCTCATCCGTATTTCTTAGGCAGTTAGTGTCTGTCTGTCGTTCGGAGTGCTAGTATGTCTGTCGTTGAGATCAGCCTTTAAAGCTGACAAAATGAGAGTCTTTCCACTCCGCCAGTAAGAGGACTCAGCGAGTGGTCGCCCGACCGGGGCTTAGATCCTGCATCTGAGTCTGCGCGTTAGGCCGCCAGTCTGCTTGAGTTTGCTCAGGCAATAGTCATTGGCGGTGGGATCAATCGGTTGGTCGGTCGCGCAGTGAGACACAATATGACTTGTCCGCCTTGAGCGTCGGCGCATGTGAGGTCGCCACGTGAGTCCAGTGGGCCGCGGCGTATAGCGAGGGGTAGTGACTTCGTGGTCGACACGAGAGCAACAAGAGTCAACCCACGACATCAGTCTGGCCGGTGCGAGCTGCGACGCCGTGAGGCGGAAGATCGGCGCGCCTTCCTGGTCCGTTGAAGCGGCTGGCATCGGAAGGTTCGGGAGAGCGATTTGGAGGTGCCGCGCCAGGTCTTCTCGAGAAGCCGTAGTTTATTAGAAGTTAAGTGTTGGGTGATATGTTGTTTCATTTACTCTTGTTAAATTGTACTTGTTTTCTTGGTGGGGTCACCAGCCGTTTTCCTTTGGGGTCGTCCCGCCATTGTTCTCAGTTTGCCCACCCTCGATAAGGTGGTTGTTTATAAATTGGGTGGCCCATTTTTCCGTTGTGGATTAGGGGCGGGTTAGAGCAACCTGCGGTTCGTGTTGTTCAGTAATCTCCTTATCAATCTACCTTACGTTAGTAGCTGCCTCTGTCATGTTTGTCGGATTTGGTGTGTTAACGAATTTATTGCTTGGAGTGTAACGGCCTAATACCTGAAATGTGTTTTGATCTTTGGGAACTTTGATATTATTGCCTATGATCTTGAGAGGCTGTATCTGTGTACTGTGGAGCACCTTAACTATTGTTTGGCCAACCTTGTAGAATTTTATATAAGATTGCATTTCATGGGCTTTTATTTAAATGATCATTTTAGTATATAAAGTAGCCACCCTTTCACTGTAAGACTTTTCTTAGAAGTTAAAATTAAGTTGCACCCTCGGTGCCAAGGTTAATATTTTAATTGTTAGTGTTTTGTACCATTTCCATCCCTCCTAAGGGGGGGGGGGGGCATAGTTTGTGTGCTTATGTAAATTTTTACAACTCTTAGTTTAACGTTATCAGGTGTGTTGCAGATTTGCACCAGTGTAGTCTTTCAGAGCCTGTTGTGAGCGGTCGTAACTATGGCTGTGTCAAAAGGGAGCGGCAAGGTTCTCTGCCTGAAAGATCATACAGTCAAAACTTGTTTCTTTCTGCCTCTGAATAAATTGTAACTTTGATACTTAGAGGGTGATTTCTGATTTTTGACTATAATTTTAAATCTGTTTCTTTTAAAAAATGCTTTTAGGCACTTTTAAAGTGAATAAAATTCCCATTTGTTAAAAGAAATTTGGTTATGATTTTATCAGTTACTCACTGGCAACTACATCCATGCTTACCTGGTGTGATTAAATGTGTTAATGTTCTTGTTACATCGCTAGTAAACAAAATAAATTCTTAAGAATATTCCTTGAAATAAAAATCACCGTTCAGTAGGGTATTCATTACTAGAGATGGAATTTAAAAGGGCTCTGGAAGCCTTGAAGTCAAATACGGCACAAGGGATGGATAGCATTACATACGAGTTTCTTAAGTCATGCGGCAAGTACCGACCAAAAGAGTGCTCAAGTCGATATTTGATGCCTATAAAACTACTGACGTACCATCAGACTTTCGGAGAAATATCATCCACACGATTCCGAATATAGCAAGGCAGATAAGAGCAGAAACTACATCACAATCCGCTTAAATCCGCTAACAATAATAATACACAAAGAAATGGAAAATTTCGAGTGTCAGATAGATGACGATCAGTTTGATTTCAGGAAAAGTAAACCACCCAAGTGGCAGATTTGACGATGGGCTTGGTAATGCAAGCAAGGCTGAAGAAAACCCAAGACACGTTTACAGAATTAGTGGACCTAGAGACAAACGTAAAATGGTGCATTAGGTTCGAAATTCTAAGAAGAATCGGGGGAAGCTATTGGAAAAGACAGGTATAATACAATTTGTACAAGAAACAAGAGGGGACAATAAAATTAGGAGACCAACAACGAAGTGCTCAGATTAAAGAGGATGCAAGACATGGATGCAATCTTCCACCCATACCGTTCTATACAGAAAGAAGAAGCAATGACGAAAATGATAAAAAAGTACAAAAGTGGAATTAGAATTGAATGTGAAAGGATATGAACGATAAAATTCGCTGATGACAATGTTACTGTTAGTGAACGTGAAGAGGAATTACAGGGATAGTTGAATGGAATATACAGTATAATGAGTACAGACTATGGATTATGTGGTGTCAGCGAAAGGCACCACACTTGATAGCCGGCCGGAGTGGCCGTGCGGTTCTAGGCGCTACAGTCTGGAGCCGAGCGACCGCTACGGTCGCAGGTTCGAATCCTGCCTCGGGCATGGATGTGTGTGATGTCCTTAGGTTAGTTAGGTTTAATTAGTTCTAAGTTCTAGGCGACTGATGACCTCAGAAGTTAAGTCGCATAGTGCTCAGAGCCATTTGAACCATTTTGAACCACACTTGATAGGTTCCAGGCTTCAAATCGGCCACGGTCCGTCAGTACACATCGGACCCGCGAGTCACCACTGTCGACGATAGCAGACCGAGCGCCGCCACTGGGCTGGTCTTACGAGACAAGCTAGCGCACTGGCCAGTTCTACAGCCGACTTTAGAAGGAATGGTTCAGTCGTTATAGCTTCAGATATCTCAACTGCAGAGACGCTAGTTAGCATAGCCTTCAGCTAAGTCAGTAGCTACTACCTAGCCAGGCACGAGATACCGTTTATGCATTGCCATTTGAACTATGTGTGAAGGAACCAGAATTCTAAAGCAGTATTCGCAGTTCAGTCTATAACTGCATTTGTAAATATTATTGTACAAAGTCAAGAGCGACGTTCATCACGGACGCTGAATTAAACCTAAGTATTTGATTGTCTTCTTGTCTACTTACTTCTAATAACCTAAGAAATTCCAGATACATCCCGTGAAGTATAGTTTCTGATCCATACGTCAGCCTACGTGATCAACGCGTGCAATAATGGACACACCTTGGCATCACACTAAGAGTTAAATTGCTTGACTCAGCCAGGGCACCCTTTTCCGATGAGGCCCATAGTTCCGCCTCATACACAACGGATTAAGAGTAAACAGACAAAGAAAAAGGGTGATGTGGTGCAGTATCAATGAGAAGAGCGAGAAAGTTAAAATCAGTATTGGTCATGACGAAATAGATGAATCTAAGGAAGCAATATTATTCACCACGGACGGCCGGCCGCGGAGGCCGAGTGGTCCTAGGCACTTCAGACTGTAACCACGTGGCTGCTGCGGTCGCAGGTTCGAATCCTGCATCAGGCATGGATGTGTGTGATGTCCTTAGGTTAGTTGGATTTCAGTAGTTCTAAATCTAGGGGACTGATGACCGCAGATGTTATGTCTCATAGCGCTTAGAGCCATTTTTTTCACTACGGACGAAGCAAGGAGGAGATGAAAAGAAGACTATCTCAGTTAAAGAGAGCATCCCTGACCAAGAGATATCTACTCGTATCAAACATAGGGCTCATATTCAGAAAGGAATTTCTTCGGATGTATGATTGCATGTTAATGAATCAGAGACAGTGGGGAAGCGGTACAGAAGAGAGTCGACGCGTATTCAATATGATTCAACAGAATTATGTTGAGAGTTAGGTGGACTGACAACGGATAAGGAAGTTTAATGCTGAATCGATGAAGTAAGGAACATATGAAAAACACACAAAAAAGAAGAGGTTAGATAATAGGACATGTGTTACGGTATCAGGGAATAACGTTCACGGTACCAGAGGGTAAAAAGTGTTGGGGAAGACAGAGATCTGAATACATCCAGCAAACAATTGAGGGCGGGGAGCAAGTTCTTCTGAAAGTTGAAGAGTTTTGCGCAGGAATTCGTGGCTGGCTGCATCAAACTATTCAGATAACTGACTAGTCCGTAAACAATTACTGTTTTCAACTTGTCATCATTCCGTAGTGCACAATTATTTTCATTCCATTTAGCGAGATCCATCTTTTACCGCCTCTTGTCTGTGTAATAACGGCACGAAATAAGTTGACGCTGAATGCAAAACCACCCCGACTACATGCACATCCCTGATCCTCTTTCATCTGTAGGACCCCTCCAGACTGCTGCACTCCAGCGAATCGCTCATGATTTATCCCCGTGCAGGCTGCGACATGGCCAGATGTGTCTAGTAGTGGTAGCCCGGTGCAAATCATATCTGAACGTACCATGTTTCATATGGAAGAGACATATGTATAATTTCTATTATCTTGTTACAACAAGTACAGCTGTGCATTTCAAAACATGGACTTCCGAGCAACACTTCTATTGGGAAACTTACTGAAGCCAAACATTCGCGGCTTTTCCGTATATTTACACAGGCTGGCCATTCTGATGGCTCCCATTTACAGTGGGACCTGCCAGACCGTCCCGATTCGTCTGCCTAAGAGTGAAATACGTTTCTAACGTTGCCCCTGTGGACTGAGTCAGTCTGTTCCACTGGTGTACCCTTGCTTGCGTACCCAAAACTCTACTTGCAAATCCGCGCTGCTTCCGCTGTGACCGAGTGGACAGTAGAAACAGCCCTCCAAACCGAGAATCACAGAGCCAACAGGGAGCCGTGTCCACCAGTGTGGTCTGACTTAAAACATGACACATGGAACCAACGGGATTGTAGAGTGGGGCATACATACACACATCCAGGTGCAATGAAGACTAATAAATGAAATATGTGTTCAAAGAGAACTAATCCCTTAACAGAAGTGCCTAATGTTTACAGCACAAGTCTTCGAAAGTAGATTGTTAGATTTGTTTAGAAACTGCCATCGAAAGTCTCGAATTGACATACGAGCACATAATTATTGCCAGGAAGAAACTGCAATCAGACTACAATAGTCCAAAATTGCACTTAATTTGAGAAAGAACTCAGTCACCCACAGGAACGTTTGAAAATAAGGAGAGGGGCCATGATTGAATTTGTTTTGAGTGTGGATTTGTACGGGTACGAAACTAGGAGAGCAGGGAAACAATAGAGAAGACGACCAGAAGACCTGGAGATTTGGTGCTGCTGAAGAATGATGAAGATCAGCTAAACAGTTCCCGAGAACAGTACAGGGAATCAAATATCTTTGGAGGCATATCCAGACAAGTAGAGACAAACTTGTATGACACATTTTAAGACACAACAGCATCATTGCAACAATACTAGAAGTATGTTTTGTTAAGAAACTTTACATTGACAAAGCAGTTCATGTATTAAAAGAAAAATCCGAAATATTCTCTTTCAGAGGTAGCTGACTTGATAATTACTCTACGACCATGAATTTTAAATAGTTCAATTACCCAAGTCTTGTTCGTACTGTTAAATCAGACTTAGTGAATATAAAAACAAAGAGGTTCTGTAAAATTACTACAATCAGTAGTTACTTCAATGAAACTGCCTTACTGGTGGCTAAACAGATCACATCCTAATTCTGGTTATGAACACTGACACTTCCAAAGGATGGGCTATTAGAAACAGAGCATTAAAAATGAATAATTACAACGCAATATGTCTTTTTGATCATATTTATTACTATACAAAATAACTTACATTATTTGATACGCCTGCACAGACAGAGGCTAGGAAGAGAACATACAGCGAGCGAAGTGGCGAGTCTATTTCTCATAAAAGGAATATAGTGACTGTCCACGTAGAATAACTCAGGGAAGAAAATTATGCCGCTGAAGGATTGAGGGAATGAATTTCCGAGGACGACAAAGATTACGAATGGTGTGGGATGCACAACATACGCCGAAACGAAAAGTAAGTCAGACATACACTACTGTCCATTAAAAGTGCTACGCCACAAAGATGACGTGCTACAGACGCGAAATTTAACCAACAGAAAGACGATGCTGTGATATGCAAATGATTAGCTTTTCAGAGCATTCACACAAGGTTGGTGCCGGTGGCGACAACTACAACGTGCTGACATGAGGAATGTTTCCAACCAATTTCTCATACACAGACAGCAGTTGATCGGCGTTACCTGGTGAAACGTTATTGTGACGCCTCGTGTAAGGAGCAGAAATGGTACCATCACATTTGCGCATTTGATAAAGGTCGGATTGTAGCCTATCGCGATTGCGGTTTATCGTATCGCGACATTGCTGCTCGCGTTGGTCGAGATTCAATGACTGTTAGCAGAATATGGAATCGGTGGGTTCAGGAGAGTAATACGGAACGCCGTGTTGGATCCCAACGGCCTCGTATTACTAGCAGTCGAGATGACAGGTATCTCGTCCGCATGGCTGTAACGGATTGTGCAGCCACGTCTCGATCCCTGACTCAACAGATGGGGACGTTTACAAGACAACAACCATCTGCACGAACAGTTCGACGAAGTTTGGAGCAGCACGCACTATCAGCTCAGAGACCGTGTCTGCGGTTAACCTTGACGATGCATCACAAACAGGAGCGCCTGCGATGGTGTACTCACCGACGAACCTGGGTGCACAAATGGCAAAGTGTCGTTTTTTCGGATGAATCAATGTTCTGTTTACAGCATCGTGATGGTCGCATCCGTGTTAGGCGACATCGTGGTGAACGCACATTGGAAGCGTGTATTCGCCCTCGCCATACTGGCGTATCACCCTGCGTGATGATGTGGGGTGCCATTGGTTACACGTTTCGGTCACCTCTTATTCGCATTGACGGCACTCTGAACAGTGGACATTTCAGATGTGTTACGACCCGCGGCTCCACCCTTCATTCGATCCCTGCTAAACATTTCAGCAGGATAATGCACAACCGCATGTTGCAGGTCCTGTACGGGCCTTTCTGGATACAGAAAATGTTCGACTGCTGCCCTGGCCAGCACACTCTCCAGATCCCTCACCAATTGAAAACGTCTGGTCAATGGTGGCTGAGCAACTGGCTCGTCACAATACGCCAGTCACTACTCTTGATGAACTCTGGTATCGTGTTGAAGCTGCATGGGCAGCTGTACGTGTACACGCCATCCAAGCTCTGTTTGACTCAATGCCCAGGCGTACCAAGGCCGTTATTATAGCCAGAGGTGGTTGTTCTGGGTACTGATTTCTCAGGACCTATGCACCCAAATTGCGTGAAAATGTAATCACTAGTCTTTTATACTATAATATATTTGTCGAATGAATACCATTTTATCATCTGCATTTCTTCTTGGTGTAGCAATTTTAATGGCCAGTAGTGCATGAAGGGAATGGAGTACTGCTGCCGACACCAACATTTCCACGTAGCTTCCAGTGTGACGTACATTTGCACGCTTTCTTGTTGAAATGAGACACAGCTGCAGCCTGCGTGTACTCATCACGCGGCCAGGAGTCATACTGTCATGCATTTGTGTAGCGGCGCGGGCACAAACCAGTGCCAATGCCCAAAGCCGGGCTCTCGCCGACGCCTGCAGGCTCAGCTCTTTAACCCTGCACCAGCATTTCTGCATCCACCTTTCGTGCGCTGGGGCAGTAACAAGTGTTTCGAGTGATTTCGACGGCGCTTGGCAGGCCGCGTACGTGACGTCATCGCCAACAAGACTTCCCTTGTCGTGTAGTGGAAGCTGCCCATTCGGCCAGGCTGAGGACGTCACCACAGCTGGATCTCGAATCGGAGGGCACTTTGTGTTGGCTTCCGCCACAATGCTGGCGATGTACTCCCACCAACCAGACAGTGCTTCCAGCTGGAGGTGATGCCTCAACCTGAACAGCCGGAGGTCTTGCTAACGTCTCGCAGCGGCGAACCTCCGTCGGCACCCGCCACAGCCCTCCAGCTGCCGGTCTGAGGCTTGACGCCTGGAAACGCTGTCGCCTACCGCTAGACTGAATGTTGGCTCACTGGGTGACCATCAGACAATTTAATATTTCATATTTTATGTACAAATTTGTTCTGATTAAAAATTTCTTATCACCTTAATTAATAGAAGTCTCATGATAGTGCACTATGTGAAAATTACCTCGAGAAATTAAACAGAGAAACGACTCGTGGAAATAACCTCTTGGACCTACTGATAACAAACAGATCCGAACTTTTCGACTCTGTAAGTGCAGAACAGGGAATCAGTGATCACAAGGCCGTTGCAGCATCCCTGACTATGGAAGTTAATACGAATATAAAAAAAGGGAGGAAGGTTTATCTGTTTAGCAAGAGTAATAGACGGCAGATTTCAGACTACCTAACAGATCAAAACGATAATTTCTGTTCGACACTGACAATGTTGAGTGTTTATGGAAAAAGTTCAAGGCAATCGTAAAATGCGATTTAGACGGGTACGTGCCGAGTAAAACTGTGAGGGATGGGAAAAACCCACCGTGATTCAACAACAAAGTTGGGAAACAATTGTGAAAGCAAAGAGAGCTTCACTCCAAGTGTAAACGCTGCCAAAACCTCTCAGACAAACAGAAGCTAAACGATGTCAAAGTTAGCGTAAGGAGGGCTATGCGTGAAGCGTTCAGTGAATTCGAAAGTAAAATTCTATATACCGACTTGACAGAAAATCCTTCTTACGTTAAATCAGTAAGCGGCTCGAAACAGCATATCCAGACACTCCGGGATGATTATGGCATTGAAACAGAGGATGACACGCGTAAAGCTGAAATACTAAACAACTTTTTCCAAAGCTGTTTCACAGAGGAAGGCCGCACTGCTGTTCCTTCTCTAAATCCTCGCACAAACGAAAAAATGGCTGACGTCGAAATAAGTGTCCAAGGAATAGAAAAGCAACTGGATCTGACGGGATACCAATTCGATTCTACACAGAGTACGCGGAAGAACTTGCCCCACTTCTAACAGCCGTGTACCGCAAGTCTCTAGAGGAACGGAAGGTTCCAAATGATTGGAAAAGAGCACGGGTAGGCCTAGTCTTCAAGAAGGGCCGTCGAGCAGATGCGCAAAACTATAGACCTATATCTCTGACGTCGATCTGTTGTAGAATTTTAGAACATGTTTTATGCTCGCGTATCATGTCGTTTTTGGAAACCCAGAATCTACTCTGTAGGAATCAACATGGATTCCGGAAACAGCGATCGTGTGAGCCCAGACTCGCCTTATTTGTTCATGAGACCCAGAAAATATTAGATACAGGCTCCCAGGTAGATGACATTTTCCTTGACTTCTGGAAGGCGTTCGATACAGTTCCACACTGTCGCCTGATAAACAAAGTAAGAGCCTACGGAATATCAGACCAGCTGTGTGGCTGGATTGAAGAGTTTTTAGCAAACAGAGCACAGCATGATGTTATCAATGGGGAGACGTCTACAGACGTTAAAGTAACCTCTGGCGTGCCACAGGGGAGTGTTATGGGACCATTGCTTTTCACAATATATATAAATGACCTAGCAGATAGTGTCGGAAGTTCCATGCGGCTTTTCGCGGATGATGCTGTAGTATACAGAGAAGTTGCAGCATTAGAAAATTGTAGCGAAATGCAGGAAGATATGCAGCGGATAGGCACTTGGTGCGGGGAGTGGCAACTGACCCTTAACATAGACAAATGTAATGTATTACGAATACATAGAAAGAAGGATCCTTTATTGTATGAGTATATGATAGCAGAACAAATACTGGTAGAAGTTACTTCTGTAAAATATCTGGGAGTATGCGTGCGGAACGATTTGAAGTGGAATGATCATATAAAACTAATTTTGGTAAGGCGGGTGCCAGGTTGAGATTCATTGGGAGAGTCCTTAGGAAATGTAGTCCATCAACGAAGGAGGTGGCTTACAAAACACTCGTTCGACCTATACTTGAGTATTGCTCATCAGTATGGGATCCGTAGCAGGACGGGTTGAAAGAGGAGATAGAGAGGATCCAAAGAAGAGCGATGCGTTTCGTCACAGGGTTATTTGGTAACCGTGATAGCGTTACGGAGATGTTTAGCAAACTCAAGTGGCAGACTCTGCAAGAGAGGCGCTCTGCATCGCGGTGTAGCTTGCTCGCCAGGTTTCGGGAGCGTGCGTTTCTGGATGAGATATCGAATATATTGCTTCTCCCTGCTTATACCTCCCGAGGAGATCACGAATGTAAAATTAGAGGGATTCGAGCGCGTACGGAGGCTTTCAGACTGTCGTTCTTCCCGCGAACCATACGCGACTGGAACAGAAAAGGGAGGTGATGACCGTGGCACGTAAAGTGCCCTCCGCCACACACCGTTGGGTGGCTTGCGGAGTATAAATGTAGATGTAGACGTAGAACGCGTCAGGTGAGCAATTTATCTACCAAAGTCGTTTTTCACCGGCTGTATGATTTTTTGTAGCTACCTTTCCAGCTCCAGTACAGTACTGCGTTATAATACTTCGTCCTTCGTTGAGGACTCTTTTTAGCTGTCCAGATATTGCTATATTTAAGTACGAACCACAAACGAAATACTCATTTGAAGGATATATGCTGTAATGATTTATTTATTAATGAAAATACTGTGGCACAAATAACTGTTTTTAATCATTTTGCATGACATATACTATTTAATGATATTTTGTACGATGAATCTGAAAATAAAAGACACAGGCAGGGTATGAATCCCTACTACCATCGTGGTAACCGTGTACATCAGTCCTCCATGACGCTCGCTTCCTCGATATATCATTACCGTCACAGATGCAGGAGGCACACATAAAACTTCAACATCGATTTTCTCGTTAACTGCGGACCGTCAAATGGAAACCCGTTAGCCAGGTTCTCAGGATAATTCCCTCTAGAACAGTGGTTCCCAACGTTTCTTTGACCATTACCCCAGAGTCCAATCAGACATTAGCCAGTACCTCTGCCCTCCTACACTACTCCCATCTGTTGATCCCACCTCATTCCCCCACATATCACCAACTTTAGCACCAAATTCAGCCGGCCGTGGTGGCCGTGCGGTTCTAGGCGCTGCAGTCCGGAACCGCGGGACTGCTACGGTCGCAGGTTCGAATCCTGCCTAGGGCATGGATGTGTGTGATGTCCTTAGGTTAGTTTGGTTTAAGTAGTTCTATGTTCTAGGGGACTGATGACCTAAGATGTTAAGTCCCATAGTGCTCAGAGCCATTTGAACCACCAAATTCAACATCGATTTTCTCGTTAACTGCGGGACGTCGAATGAAAAGCCGTTAGCCAGGTTCTCAGGATAGTTCCCTCTAGAACAGTGGTTCCCAACGTTTCTTAGACCATTACCCCACGGTGCAATCAGACATTGGTCATTACCCCTGCCCTCCTACACCCCTGCCAACTGTTGATCCCACCTCCTTCCCGCACATATCATCAACTTTAGCACCAAACTAAACTGTATAATAAAGACTTTTTTGGATCACTTTTATTTTTAAAAGACGAAAGATAAACGATATTTAGTTTTTGTGTGTGCTAGAATTAATGACGAAGGAATTCGTGGTGCATTTCAAGCACTAACCAGAACTCCTTCTCCGAAAAGAAAGCTAACTACCCACGGTGAGGATACACACTTGTCACAAAACATACTTCACCTCCATATTCCTCTCGATTGCGGCACTCCCTTGACATACACACTGCAACCCCATTTTAAATCAAACAAATACAGATGTGTGTACAGTAATTACTGTTCGTAAATCGCTTCAGGCTGTTAATTCATTGTGTCTAACCACTCAAATAATTTTGCAGAGAACACACAGTGCGTAGTGGGGCGATCACTCTGTTGTAGAATTAATTCAAAAGCCAAGATCGCTTAAATACTGATTACCGGATAACCGGTTTCAACACACTAACTGTGTCATCATCGGATCTGAATGCAGATTAACATTTATAAACCATCTGGATATAACAACACATGAGGCAGACCAGCTGATATCAGCTGGTCTGCCTCATGTATCGTTATATCCAAATGGTTTACAAATGTTTATCTACATTTAGATCCGATGATGGCACCTTTAGTGTGTTGAAACCGGTTAACCGGTTATCCAGTAAACAGTATTCAAACGATCTTGGCTTTTGAATTATTTCCACTCTAATAAAAATAATAATAAAGCTATACAGTACTATAGTACCCCTCATGTAGTTACTGCTGTGTCGTGCTGTCAATTGATTCATTTATTTGTTTCGAAGTGAGCAATTTCTTGTGTACTACGGGTACTACCTACAACTTAGAGAAGATGTTTTCTTGAGATTTTTAGCATTTGTTACGTATATGTCTCACTCTTATCATCAGCAATGCATGGGGCAAAGCACAACATTTGTGCGTAGTGGGTGGACTATATGAGGAACCAGTAGCCCCCACCGCATTACTGCCAATAATTGAGAAACAGTAACTATTGACAACTTAGTTAATCAGTATTAGAATCTTACACAACTGATATAATGGTAATGATGTTTTTTTTTAAGTTTCGTGACTGATAAAGAATCGTGTCGTTTAGATATAAACTTCAGAAAATTTCATTACTCACAGGATGAGAACCACTGATCTAGGATACACCTAAGACACATAAAAATCGCCGGCCGGGGTGGCCGAGCGGTTCTAGGCGCTACAGTCTGGAACCGCGCGACCGCTACGGTCGCAGGTTCGAATCCTGCCTCGGGCATGGATGTGTGTGATGTCCTTAGGTTAGTTAGGTTTAAGTAGTTCTAAGTTCTAGGGGACTGATGACCTCAGAAGTTAAGTCCCGTAGTGCTCAGAGCCATTTGAACCATTTGAACATAAAAATCCATAATTAACAGGCGTGGACGTCCCCTTGTCAGTCAGATTGCTGTTACGAGGGCTGGGACAGCTCCTCTTGAACGATGCACCGTTAGTCAGGTCGCCAGCGTGACGTATTGACTGAGGCGCTGACGCAGACGCATTCCCGCCTGCACTTCCCGGCGTGGTTGCACCACCCGACCTTTGACGGCCGCCCCCTGTCCGTGCTGTCTTTGTAGCAGCATTCTAGTGCGAGTCGGTTACGGTACATCGTATTTTGAGAAGTTTTCACACCGATACTTCCTTGTGCCATTCAACCCTCGTAGTTGCTATGTACAATGTTGTTTTGTTTGCTTACAATATGCTTGTGTGTTCCTTGAGAGCATTGCGATTAGCTAGTCATTTAGCATGTGACAATCCAAGCTACAGGCCGTGAGTGGACAATGGGACTTGCTAATGCAGAAAAAGACATACATTCTCATGATGCATGGAGAGTGTAGGAAGAAAACAATTCGTTCGTGTACGGTGTAAGCAGCAAGATATACCAATAGATGTCACACACCTCAGTACTTAATCAACTTTTTCAATCAGTTAAGTGAATGTATTAGTGTAACAGCTAGATAACGTAACAGAAAGAAACAAGTGACGACAGAAGAGGGTGAAATGAATATTCTTGCTGCTGTTGCAGCTGATGCGGACGTTAGCTGCTGCGCTTTGCACGTGGTAGTGGGATGATTCGGGCAAGTGTCCCACGAATTTTCCATCGACATTAGTTCCATCCCTGCCACGTCTCTCTCCATCAAGAGTTGCATGGAAAGGATTATGAGGATCGTGTTAACTTTTGTACGTGGACATTACGACAGGATACTCCTTATGCATCATATGTCTTGTTTAGTGATGAAGCCCCATTTAACAATCATGGCCAGTTAAACCACCGAAGAAAGCGCTATTGGTCTGTTGATAATATCCGTTGACTTCTTCATATGGAACCACAGCGTCCATGGAGCGTAAATGTGTGATGTATGGTAGTGAACCATCAGGTCATATGGCCGTTTCTCATAGACGGAATAAGCAGGCGCGAGCATCGCAGCCTCTAACAGACCAACATCCATGGATGCTAGATGTAGTTTCTTTGCAGACTAGGTGGATCCAGTGGTACCAACATATGTCGGGTCAGCCCGTAGTGGACAAAGTACTTCAGCATGTTTTCACGATTATTTCCATATTGTTGGATTGGACACAGAGGACCTGTGAGCCTGGTCAGGCCGTTCCCCAGATTTGACGCCTGTAGACTTTTTTCTGTGGGGAAAGTTGAAAGACGTTGTCTACAAGACTGCAGTATTCAGTTGTCCAGCATCGATCCGTCTCAAGCAACTTGCTGACGAAGATCCAAATGTGCCAAGAGATGAATGGTGGCTACTTTCAACATCTACTGTAGTCGGGTTAGTACTGTATTTCCTTTCCTCTGCAGCGTTTGTTTGTCCCTGGAAGTTCTCCGGTCCACTCTTATTTGCCCCACCCCCTATATCGTCATATTATCTCAGTGGTCTTGATATTGAACTTGAAATTTAGTCGATATAGAAAATTTACGTGTAATTCTGTAGAAGACGAAAATCTAGTCGATGTAAAGAATAGTGTCCTCCTCTGTAGGAATTGATTGAACTAATTTCTCTCAGTAAGTTGTTCTTTCTCTATCAGGCCATTGTATTACCACAAATATTTGTAGATGTTATTGATCTCTTCATAATTTCATTGATTACTTCGTTTTCCAGAGGATTCCGCTGGGGCCGCCCCACACAATAACCCTGAGTTCGGTTTGGAGCGGCGGTGTGGTGGGCGGACTGCTGTGGCCTGTTGTGGGGTTGTGAACCACTGAGGGCTATGGGGGGACGAAGCCTTTTCGTCGTTTCTAACTCCCCGTTTACTACAAACACAACCACACACACACACATATACACGCGCTCGCAACATTGCAATTGGTGCTATAGGTATTTCCTTTTTAGAATTTAGTATTTCGTTGACAATCAGATGATGTCCGCTATGTTTACCACATTTGGGTTCGTTGTAACGGTTTTCGGAGGTGTGCTGAACACTGTTGCATTGTGTTTGTTGTGGAGGTATTTGGGTCGATGCTTCAACCTCATGTATTACACAATGCAGTCCTGGTGGTGTGCAAGAAGTTTGTCTACGCTTTTCTCGTTATCAGAGGTGACTTCTATCTTTTTATGGGTCTTTTGTTGTTCGATAACAGATGCGCGTTACTGCTTTGATTTGGTATCCCTGCAATATTTGGTTCCTCTTCGACTTCCTCGTTGGAAACGTTAGTAATTGTGCTTAGGAAGGGCCCACGTGCTTTAGGGTCTGGTTGTGGTATTGCCTGTATTTATTGTGATGATAGTTGCTTCCGGTTTGTACGCTTTTTTGTGTTTGGTTTCAAAGTCAAGTTGGCAGGTAGCGAGTTTGACAATGTTCCTTCTGAAATTTATTTCGATCACAAATTGTGCTATGTTGAATTGTTTTAGTACTGTATGGAAAGACATAGCGTTTGCTATGCGGTCCAGATTGTCAATGACAACAATTCTAGGTTGAATGTTCTGATCATACTGTGTTCCCACCAGATTCTATGGACGCAGTGGAACTTCGTCTGGAGTTACGCAATGAGCATACCATTTGAAAACCTTCGTAGTCATTTATCTCAAGAGATTTCGTTCCCTGGCGAGAAGCGTTTGTTTGACAATGAGTACCTGGCTGTGGGTCGGACTAAAATTATTGGGGATCGGTTGGTGACTGCTGAGATTCGACCGGTGTGGTAGAGTCCGATTTTTCTGTTTTTAGTCAGGTGTTCCGTTTGACATGTAGAACGTTGATCCCGCTTGTCGGAGATGCCATAATTCAGTAGCCTGCAAAACCCACTCTGGCCCTGATCTCTGTGCATTAGCCTCGTCGAAGGGGGCTAAGCGTCCTCGAAGAGGGGCCTGGCGTGTAGTTGACCTTGGCTGTGCAGGGAGGTAACCCTAGCTCTAGTTCACCGTAACCGCATACGAGTTTGCGTATGCTCAACGGTGACAGCGGAGGTGTATGTTTAACTAGTACTGCTGTGAGAACTAGTCACACTAAGAACAGAGTGAGGTAATCATCAATAACAAGTGGCTTTTTTTTTTTTTTTTTTTTTAACTGAGGACTTGTAGTCCGAGGTGATATGTTACAATACAGCATCACCGGTCTATTGCGGTCTAACTGTGTTGGTGAGGCAGTAAATTTCCACAGGGCAGTGACTCCGTCACTGCAATTCACTTTGGAGGTGTGGCGGTGGGACTTGTGGTCCCGTACCACCCTCTGACGGTGATAGTACTACATGAGTCAGGCAGAAAAATTTTGCCTAACATGTGCAGGTGAAGGTGTGGCGGTGGGACTTGTAGTCCCGTACGCCAGGGCAGGGGTGAAGCATCGCAACAAGTGGCTATTTTCGCGTTGTACTTATGTAGTACGATAACAACTTTTGACTACGAGAATGTTTTAGACATATAGGAAAATATATTAAATCTCCAGTCTTTATTTGGTTAATAGAACTGATTTCTATCGTTCTTTGTTTTCTGTATATGCCTATATGAGTGTCTGCTATGAAATTATATACAATTACTTACAAGCAATCTCTGGCGTCACAATCTCTAGATGCCGCCTCCGTTGCAGAAAATCACTGGTGTCATTGCACTGCATTTTTTGGTGATATGTGGGACCAGCACATGATCGCTCATGCTATCATTTCACTGGAAATTAATTTTAAAAAAATAGCAAATCAATCCCAACTGTCTCCCCGGTGCATAATCCAGCAGTGAAACTTTCACTGTTAGACTAAAAAACTGTTTTAATGATGGAAGTGGGACTGCATTGTGCCAGGTCGAAATACATGCGCAATTTTAGCACGTAGACCATACACCGAATTCTAGCGTGTAACATGGCGGTGTGTAATGTGACTATGTCGGAGCTTGAGAAACAACGTGCTGTAACCGAGATACTAATTCGAAGAATTCACCTACACGGAACATGGCAATGCCAGACCACACATGAACGCTGCGGCATCTGCTACAATCCGACACGTTATGTTCACTGTCATCGATTATCAAAAAATGGTTCAAATGGCTCTGAATACTATGGGACTAAATTTCTGAGATCATCAGTCCCCTAGAACGTAGGACAATTTAAACCTAACTAACCTAAGGGCATCACACACATCCATGCCCAAGGCAGGATACGAACCTGCGATCGTGGCGCTCGCGCGGTTCCAGACTGTAGCACCTAGACCCGCTCGGCCACCCCGGCCGGCCATCGACTATCCTCTCTGTACAACACCTCCTTGTCTACATCCGTTTTTCACCTCTTTTCAGAACTTAAACAACACCTCCGAAGACTTTCCTTCGATAGATCCAGCAGAGGTGATTTTGTGGCTCTGTCAGAATTGGAAATTTGTGGTAAGGTCTTAATGGGACCAAACTGCTGAGGTCATCCGTCCCTAAGCCTACACACTACCTAATCTAACTTAAACTGACTTACGCTATGGACAACACACACACACACCAATGCCCGAGGGAGGACTCGAACCTCCGACGGTGGGAGCCGCACGGACCGTGACGAGCCGCCCTCGACCACGCGGCTACCCCGCGTGGCGATACGTCAGAAATTTCAACATTCTACTGTAACGGTATCACCGTATTGGTCGCTCGTTGGCAGACATGTGGTCGTTGCCTGGGTGACTATGTTGAGAAATAAGTCAGTGGTTATGAAAAATGAATATATAGAATGTTATCAATGTGTGTTTTAATCAAAAAGCTTTAAGAATTTTCACATATTCGAAGGTATTATTTTTCAGCACATCTGCGTAATAACAAGCTTTTACTTTCAAAATAAACATATACTCTGGCCCTAACATAACTATATTTTGGGAAATCTATTGACATTTCTGTCTTTCAGTACAAAAAATAATTGATAATAGTGAGTTTTTGCAACAAAATCCTTTTCACTTGCTTGGGCCACAGGCGGTTCTCAATCTAAACCGTACTGGTAATTGTTCACTATTCTGTTACGTTGGAATCACAACATACTCGCGTTTGATAGTTGCAACTACTTCTGGTTATCTTCATGGGCACATATTGTTCGGCTTGACCTCCGGTCCTTCTCTGCGCTAATTTATGAATATAATTTCTGTCTTGAAAATATTGTATCTAGTTTTCTTCTAAATCATCTTCTGTTACAGCTCACCTTCTTGTTTTACTGTTTTTAGAAATAGATCTCTTCTTGAAACATTGGTGTTTCACAGCAACAACGTGGGTGCAATAGTTTCCTGGGAACTACAATGTACCCCCTGTCTCCACAGGCTTATGCTGCATCCCCGACGCAATAGAGTGCTTCTCATTTCTTCTTAAAATCCTCCTGCTTCAACCACAAACCGCTTGTACTTCTGCAACGTCACTACTTTTCGACTAATTAACGCAAATTTCGTGGCCATCCTTCATTACCCGATTGAGTTCCAGAGCAGACCAACTCCTTTCACGTCATTACAGATAGCAACATCCTGCAGAAATGAATTTCTCCTGTCGGACCAAAGCGTATACTGTTTACACACAATTTCCAAACAGTTAAATTTGCATGAAAATAATACATCAAATTCATATGATACAGTACATTTCATTCATATTAAGTAACCAATAAAGAAGACGTAAGTAATTACAGTATTTACTATACATGTAGTTAAAGAGCTGAAATGGTGCTATGTTGCCTTATGGTAAAATAGAAAAAAATACCAGTTACTGTGTGTTAGTCGAGAGTGATAAATTCCATGTGTCGGATGAAATTAAAATCATTGTCCAACGCAAAATCAGTATAGCTGTACTCATGTATACTACGTTTACCCAAATATACGAAAAGTTAATCCATGAGAACTATGAAAACATCATCCTCATAGATCAGTTACAGTTCCCACAAGTATGTAATGTCTGTGTTGTTGATTAACATGTGTGAATGCGATCAGAAATGAACTCAGTTCTTTGAAATATAACGTCGCTACCACTCCATGTAAATCACGTAACAATCAGCCTGAAACACGTGCACATTAGAGGCTAGGTTGAATACCCCGCGCCGGCCGAGGTGGCTGAGCGGTTCTAGGCGCTACAGTCTGGAACCGCGCGACCGCTACGGTCGCAGGTTCGAATCCTGCCTCGGGCATGGATGTGTGTGATGTCCTTAGGTTAGCTAGGATTAAGTACTTCGAAGCGCTAGGGGACTGATGACCTCAGTAGTTAAGTCCCATGGTGCTCAGAGCCATTTGAATACCCCGCGGGTTGCCAAATGGTAGAAATGTCTCTGAGCACTATGCGACTTAACTTCTGAGGTCATCAGTCGCTAGAATTTAGAACTAATTAAACCTAACTAACTTAAGGACATTATACACATCCATACCCGAGGCAGGGTTCTAACCTGCAAACGTAGCGGTCGCTCGGTTCCAGACCGCAGCGCCTAGAACCGCTCGGCAACTCCGGCCGGCTCCGCGGGTTGCCGATGTTGGCCATTCAGAACATACATCACTGGCTTGCGTGCATGCCGTATAATACTGATTTGTAAATCTGCTCATTTCAGAATAATATTTGTTATGTATGAAACCAGAATCGGCGAAAATTGCTCAATGCAGTGCAATGCAATGCAATGCAATGCAATGCAATGTGAGACTTTGATTTAACCAATTTACGCAAAATTGTAGAAAGATGAGCTAACACTACATATGTGTAGTCTTACTGTCACAACGACTATGTTGTCGTGATCGACAAATTACGCTGTTACGAGACTCGAATAACATTTTAGTTTAAAGCGAAAACGCGTAATATAATCATCTTACTGTTGAGAGGCTGATATTATCTAGCAATATCAGTCAAAAATTTCCGCTTTCCGGCACCTCAACTCGTGTAGAATTCAGCAGTCCACTTCACCCCTCCGCCGCCCAACACCGAACCACTCTTTCAGGGCCATTGTGCTGTTCGCCCCCACCCCCACCCCAGGGAACGTCTCATACCAGACGAGTGTGACACCTATGTTTGCGTGGTAGGGTAATGGTGGCGTACGCGTACGTGGAGAACTTGTTTACGCAGCAATGGCCGACATAGTGTAGCTGAAGCGTAATAAGGGGAACCAGCCCGTATTTGCTGAGGCAGATGGGAAACCGCCTAAAAACCATCCACAGACTGGCCGGCTGACCGGACCTGGACATAAGTCGGCCGGGCGGATTTGTGCTGGGGACCGGGCGCTCCTTTCCAATCCGGAAAGCCGTGCGTTAGACCACACAGCTAACCGGGCGAGCCATAGTAAAGATATTGGCGTACATACACATTCATTACTTCACTTATGTTCTTGTAATATTTGATGTATTGATGATTATTGTCAAATAGAATGAATGATACAAAATAACAAATGAAATATTTATTTTCGGCCCCTAGAACCCTGTGTTTACAAATGTTACTGTCTTGGGAAGGACTAAGTTCCAAATCACCGCTCTAGATTAGTTAAGAGGTGGTTCCTTTAAAAGCAACTCGACGATTTCCTTCCTGCTCATTTACAAACCATGATTGTAATGGATATTGCGGTGAACATATCTTACTCATCAGTGCCCTGCCACTTCTTTGTTCAGTTGTGGTAGTATAACACAGGCTCTCTTACAATAAAGATGCAATACATACAGATAAATTAATACATTAAATTTCAAAAAGACAACTGTATGGATTTAGAATTGTATCTCACTAAGGCAAGATCGATACGGCCTACAGGAAAATTAAAGACGTCTTTGGAGAAAAGAAAAGCAGCTATATGAATATCAAGAGCTAGGATGGGAAATCTGCCCTAAACAAAGAAGGGAAAGCTAGAACGTTGAAAGATTGTACAGAGGACCAATACAAGAGAGATGAATTTGCAGACAATATTAAAGAACTGGAAGAGAACGTAGTTGAGACAGCGAGAAGAATTTGACAGAGCACTGAAAGACCTAAGTCGAAAAAAGGCCCAGGGACGAGACGAAATTCCGTAATACCTATTGATTGCCTTTGGAGAGCCAGCAATGACAAAACACTTCCATCTGGTGTGCAAGATATATGAGACAGGAGAAATACCCCTAGACTTCAAGATGAATATAATTGTTCCATTTCCATAGAAAGTAGGTCTGAAAGGTTGGAATATTTCCGAACCATCAGTTTAATAGGTCACGGTTGCAAAATATTAACAATAACTCTTTACAGAAGTATGTAAAAACTGGTAGAAGCCGATCTCAGGAAAGATCAGTTTGGATTCCAGAGAGGTGTGGGCACGTGCGAGGTAATAGTGACCCTACGACTTATGTCAGAAGATAGGTTAAGGATAAGTAAATCTGTGGTTATAGTACTTGTAGACTTAGAGAAATCTTTTCACAATGATGCTTGCAGTAGTCTCTTTGAAATTCAGAAGGTAGTAGATGTTCCGGCGTAACGACATGCGTCGGCACTCGATGAAGAACGGAAGAACAGAATGGGCTGTGAGAGGACGATGAGGAACCCGACGCAAACACAGGAGCGGCCTCTACACGAAGAGAATGTAAGCGCCGCACCGCCTAGCGGCGTTGGAGTGGAAGACGAGCCGTCATACAAACGCTACAGCAGTTTTTTTTATTTTATTTGTAGTACTGTCTTATGGGACCAAACTGCTGAGGTCATCGGTCCCTAAGCTTACACACCACTTAATGTAACATAAACTAACTTACGCTATGGATAACACACACACCCATGCCCGAGGGAGGACTCGAACCTCCGACGGGGGGAGCCACACGGACCGTGACAAGGCGTTTCAGACCGCACAGACCGCGCAGCTACCCCGCACGACACAACAGCAGAGACTTATGAAATGTATTGTGTTTGCTTGCAATAAAATTGTATATATTAATTTGCATGTCGACATTTGCTTGCGAGACACCTTTGTAAATACGCAAAAGTTAAGTATTGTCAATTTAACTTTCTACAATAAACTCCGTTAATACTATTTGCTTGAATTGTTGTCTAGCGACCAGAGAAAACAGTTTTTTAGGCACCCTATATTGGACGACTGGTCAGACACAAAAGTAGGGGTAAAATACAAGGAACAAAACGCTGATTACATCTTGTACAGAAACCAGACAGCAGTTATAAGAGCTGAAGGGCACGAAAAGCAATGACTGGGAAGGGAGTGAGAGAGGATATCTAGCCTAACCGCAATGTTATTCAAACTTTGGGCAAGCACTCAAGGAGATCAAAGAAAAATTAGGAGAATGTGTTAAAGATCAGGGAGAAGGAACAAAAACTAATGACATTGTAATTCTGTCAGAGATAGCAGAGGAGCTGCAACAGCAATTTCATGAAATGGACATGCCTTGAAAGGTGGATTTAACATGTACGTCAACAAAAGCAGAACAAGGATAATGCAGTGTAGTCGAATTAAATAATATGATGCTGAGGGAATTAGATTAGGAAACGAGACAAATTAGTAGACAAGTTTAGCTACTTGTGCAGAAATAACCGATAATAACCGAAGTAGAGATGATATGAGGACTGGCAAGGTCAAGAAAATCGTTTCTGAAGAAAAGAAACATGTTAACATTGAATATAGATTTAGGTGTTAAGAATTTCTTTCTGAAAGCATTTGTACGGAATGTAGCCATGTATAGAAGTAAACTATCGATAATAAACGGTTTAGACAATAAGAGAATGAAAAGCTTTTGAAATGTGGTGCTACAGAAGAATACTGAAGATTAGGCGGGTAGATAATGTAACTAGTGTGGAGGTCCTGAACAGAACTGGAGGAGTAATAAATTGTAGCACAACCTGATTTGAAGAAGGGATCGGTTGATAGAACACATTCTGAGACATCAAGGCATCACCAGTTTAGTGTTAGAGGGAAGTGTGAGGGGTAAAACCGTCGAGGAAGACCAAGAGATAAGTACAGTGAGCAGATTCAGAATGATGTAGTTCATACATACATACATTAATCCGTGTTCCATAGACCACGAATACGACATTTAGTAATGATGTGGAACGTGTCATTTTAACATAAGCTTTCTTTACACAAAATAATTAATTTAGTTTTTATATTTTGTTTTATTTTTTATTTTTTTAGAGTAACTACTTCATATCTAAGAATTCATCTAAAGAGTAGAAGGAGTTGTCATTCCGAAATTCTTTTAATTTGCTTTTAAATATTGGTTGGCTACCTGTCAGACTTTTAATACTATTTGGCAAATGACCAAAGATTTTTGTGGCAGCATAATTCACTCCTTCCTGTGCCGCAGTGAGATTCAATCCAGAATAGTGAATATCATCGTTTCTTCTAGTGTTGTACCTATGCACTTCGCTGTTATTTTTGAATTGCGATGGGTTATTAATGACTAATTTCATTAGTGAATATATGTATTGCGAAAGTACTGTGAATATCCCTAGTTCCTTAAATAAATGTCTGCAAGGTGATTTTGGGTGGGCTCCAGCTATTATTCTGAATACACGCTTTTGAGCAATGAATACTTTCTCTCTTAATGACGAATTGCCCCAAAATATGATGCCATATGAAAGCAGTGAATGAAAATAGGCATAGTAGGCTAAGTTACTGATTTGTTCATCACAAAAATTTGCAATAACTCTAATACCATAAGTAGCTGAACCTAATCGTTTCAGCAGATCATCGATGTTTTTCTTCCAATTCAATTTCTCATCAATGCACACACCCAGATATTTTGATTATTCTGCCTTAGCAACAGGCTTCCGTTCATAATCCACATTTATCATTGGTGTTATACTATTTACTGCACAGAATTGTGTAAACTGTGCTTTCTCAAAATTTATTGAGAGTGCATTTTCAGAGAACCACTTAATAATTTTCTGAAATACATTATCTGCAATTTCCTCAGCTGATTCTTGCTTAGTCGATGTGATTACTGTACTTGTATCATCAGCAAAAAGAACTAGCTTTGCATCTTCATGTGTAAAGAGTGACAATTCGTTAATATATATCAAGAACAATAAGGGACCCAAGACTAAACCCTGTGCGACACCATTCTTGATACCTCCCAAGTTAGAGGAATCTGCTGGTTTTTGCAGACTACCTGTACTGTTAATTCCAGCCTCTTCCAGTTAAATATGAACTATTCCCATTTGTTTTGCAGAGATGAAAAGGCTGCAGAGGATAGAGTAGCATGGAGAACTGCATTAAACCAGTATTCAGACTGATGACGACAACAAAGTGCAACAAATATCTTGCCGTTAAGTCTTAACCTTCCTTCCACCCTTTGTAACAACAACAGACGGTCATGATATCATTCCGTGAATAACCGTTGATGAATTGTTTAGCAAATTGTGGGGTAGGAAGCACTTACCGGCATGTCTAGCGTGGCAAGCGAGATACTGATTTTTCTCTATCGCTCGGCCAGCGTCAAGCCTGCACGCCTTAGCTATGCCGTAAACCTAGTGAACAAGGAGAGTCCGGGAAAAAATTACCTAAAATTAAATGTTAAAATATTGTTATTAAAATTGGCCAGATAATGTAAAAAAGCCTGTAAACGTTTTTGAGCCTCTGCATTATCTAATAAGTAGTTTCTTCCAGCGAGATTTAGGAAATTTTATTTTAAACGTAGATTGTTGTACCTTTGGAATTAGTTTCAGTTGTTTATAAAATAATTCCGTAGAGAGTTTGATGAAGCCAACTCTCCGACTTTTAGAACTATCCCACTTCTTTAGAAATCTCGAAAGCGCATACCATGAAGGTTATATAGTTCTAACTTTGTAATTATGTTAACTTTATCATGATAACACGTAGGTGAAAGTTTCATGAAACTGCCTCTTTTACTTTAGAAATTATTAAGTGTAAACTAACTTGCGTGCCAAAAACTTGAAAAACGAGTTAGATTTACTTGGCTTCGTAAATAAAATACGAAGCTAAAATGACAACACTGTATTTGGTATAAGAAATGATGAAGCTACGATATTGTCATGCAACTAAATTCGAAATAGACAATTCAGAGCCCACTATCTGCCTTTGGTTTAACAATTAACAGGTTGAGAATTTTATAAAACACACATAGTTCAATATAAATCTTCAACTAACAACGGCACAAACAATTTTGTAGTCAAAAACTGTGTTGCGTAAGCTCTGCTGCTGACGTTGGAAACAGTTTTGGAGTAAGTGTTTCCTTTGCCCTTCGTGCTGAGAATATACAAAGACCGACCTGTCTACGTTGAGGAATTTATTTGATGATCGTCAGTCATGTGGAATGTGTTATGCTCCACTCCATAAAGTGCTCTGATTCTGTCAAGAGTCGCGTCCTCTCCTTTGAGATGGCGGTAATGATGAGTGACATAATTGTTTGCCGTTCGAATGAGATATCTCATATACCTTCTGATAATGAGTAAAACCGGTTTTACTTGGATCACCACCGAGCACCAGAACGTTATGACCACCTATCTGTTAGCCGGTATATCCAACTTTGTCACTGATACGTAGGTTGGAAATTAAATAGTGGCAACACTGCTGTGGAGACACTACGCTGATAGCACACGTTGTTGAGATAACCTACCTTACCTCCGAGCTAATGTACTCGCCCGTTTCATGTCACTGGCGTGCGCACAATCGAGGGAAAAAAAGTCACTAGTGAGCGAGCGGTTTAACTTAAGGGTATCACTACGTTTTAGAAAGAGGAACAACAGAGACCGTCAGTGCACAGTATTAGTGTACGATTTTGGAGCATCACCTGCGACCAGCCTTGCGAAAGAAGCTGCGACAATTTGTGCGCAACCCACCCATCATTTTTGCACGACAGTGCGCGGTCACATAAGGCGCAAACTGTGGCTGCTCTGTTCGGTCGATGGGATTGGGAAGTACTATACCATCCACCATACTTCCCGGACGTAAGTGCTTGTGACTTTAATTTGATTCCGAAGATGAAGGATCAATTTCGTGGCATTCGCTTCAGAACTGTTCCAGAGATCCGACAGGCAGTAGACCACTCCATTCGCACCATTAACAAAACAGGCTCTGCTAATGGTATACTACGCTTTCCATATCGCTGACAACGGGTTCTACACAACGCTGTTGACTATTTTGAAGGACAGTGACTGGTGAAAATATGTAACTATTTTGTATGGGTCGTGAATAAGTAGTCGCCACTGCGTAAGTTCCAACCCTCGTAACAGCATCGACGCGTCATGGCATGGAAGCAATGAGGCCTTGACAGATCACTCGAGAGAGTTGTCACCAATTCTGCAGACACAAGTCACCTAATTCCATTAATTTCCACGCGGGGGGGGGGGGGGGGGGGAGAGGCAGCTCCGACGCTACATTTAGTCACACTTCCCAGATGTGTCAGACAAGTCGAGATCTGAGAAGTGTGTGGAGGGGGGGGGGGGGGAACAGCACATCAATTCTGACTCAAACCACACCACACCACACCTTGTGACATGGCACATAGTCTTGCTGAAAAATGCCCCTATCGTCGGGAAACGTGATCGTCATGAAGCCTTGTACGTGGTCTGCAACCTGTGTACGGTACTCCCTGGCCGTCGACGTACCTTGCATGAGTTCAACTGGACCCATGGGTGGCCACCTCAATGTTTCCCAGAGCATAGTGATGTCTCCGCCAGCTTGTCTCAGTTGTCAAGGAGCTGTTGTCATGGAAGACGACGGACTGGCGCCCTCCCATCGGAATGAAGAAAAACGTCGCGGAAGTCATCAGACTATGCTACGCTCTGACACTGTGCCAATAATCAAATGCCGCAGTCGTGGTGTTAACGTTGGCACATTCATGGGTCGTCGCCAGCGAAAGGCATATCGTTCAGAGTGTTCGGTGCACTGTGTGTTCAGACACACTTGTACTCTACGTAGCACTAAAGTCTGACGTTGTTTCCGACATTGTTCGCCGCGTGTCCTGTTCTACGAGTCTGCCCAGCCAAGACGTCCGACTTGTATAATGTGGGCCCCAACCCCACGACGTCTGGCCATGGTTTTATCATGGTTTTGCCAGTTGCTGAAGACGATCACCACAGCACTCCTCGAACAACCAACAAGTCATGCAGTTTTACATATGCTCGTACCGAGCCTCTGGGCCATTACAATCTGACCTCGGTCAAACTCAGATAGATCGCGCGCTTTCCTCAATCTACACATGGACAGGACGCTTACCGCTACTACATGCACCGTGTGTGTGTGTGTGACTATCAGTCATTCCTCGCCAGGCGACACTACTATCGCCGGGACGGATTTATATTGATTGCAGGTCGGAGGTCATAATGTTCTGGCAGATCAGCGTATGATAGAAAAATTGCACGGTTTGTGTCTGAGAATGTTCTCCGCTTTGATGGCGGGCAATTAACTTTTCGTAATCAGGAAAAAAGAGTACAATTCGTCTCTGAACTGTTTCCCTCAAAACTTTATACTCGTGCACATGGAACCCTGTCAGAATATGTTGCCCAGTAAAAGAACAGTCCGCTTTTATTTATCGTCGTAGTTTGTGACTGCTCTGCATTACTCTCAGAAAGTTACAACGTTGTATTTTAGTTTCGGTGAACTTAACTATAGACTTGTGGACTGAAGATTATGAACAGTACCTTCTTCGCCGCTCTCTGGCCTTTCGCATAAATAGTTTTCTGGGCCGTGTAAGTAGCGGTGGTGTCCAAAAATTGCACAAGATTACCAAAAATTTCCTCTTATAAAACATTTTAATTTTTACCCAACGCCTCACAAAATCTAGAAATTGTGGCAATACTTCGTATGGTACCGTTCTGTTTTACGATCTCCAGAGCATACGCACATAATTCGTATGCCTTCCTCAGAATCAATTAACGGTAACGTAATTGAAACTTTGTCAGATAAAATTTATCTCGGACTTGGAATCCAATCAGTATCTTTAGTTTCGCCGACGATAATTATACATACCTATGCGAGCAGAACCTACGATCCACACTGACAGTCACTACAATTCTGTTGCTATTCCAAGCTTCACAGAAGCTTTTGGGCACATCTTGTTGCACTACCATTAATGGAAGAGATGAGATAGAGTGAATTATTTCTGTAATGAATATTCACCCTCTATCGGAGTATTCACGGTTTTGTAACAAACAGGTAGATTAAAACCTTGTGCCGACCGGTCTATCATACTCGGAATCTTGCTTAGAAAGCTTGGAGACCCATTTAGACATCCTGCTAAGAAGTTGAAAAAAAAACGAAATCTGTATATCAGGCCACTTGCTAGACATGAGAGGACTGAGAGAAGTATAATTCTTCATCCGAGGCACGCAGCTCTTGATTGCCACTTTAAGTGTCGTTAATCTGAGCATTAATGTACAGTATGCTCCACCACCAAAACAGTTTCGTTTAAGAAGGCCACTTTCTCCCAATGAAGACGAAGATTTACATCTGAGTCAGGAATCCTACACAAAAGAGCTAATATCACGATATAGTCGAGACTGGCGGATGGAAGGTAAGTGAGCGGCTGGTTGTGGGTGGTGAGCAGCAGTGACCTTTCACCGAGAGGTCATCGCAGAGCGCACAGGAATGGAGGGGTGCGTGTGACGTGGCGACTCGGCACCCCGCCGAGGTCCAGTCCTCTCTGCACGCGCCGCTGGACGCACATTAATTACCGCAACATCGACCTGTCCTACGCTAATGATGTATTTACAGTCTAATTACAACGCCCGCACCGATCGAATCTCAATTCAACGACGTTAACGAGGTCCTCGCCAAGACAAAGGGGAGCGCCGCCGTGTCTGCCGCGCGCGGACCACCTATCTTGACGGTAATTAGCCTCTGAAGCGTGGCGTAGCGTGGCGTGTGTGTTAACATGACGCACACCGGCATAAAGATCACAGCTTAGCTGACCCAACAGCCTACCCTCTCCCTGTGACGCGATGCGGGCCAAGGTGTTGACAGGCACTGGATAATCCGTCTCTGCTTTAGAGAGTTTGCAGATTTAACATGCACACCACAGGTCATCGCGTGTAATCCCGACCCATGAAATATCTTGCTGGCAATAACAGCTATCTGGCAGTCTCTAGATATCTCTATAGCTTCTCTTGGTTCGCTGGACAACAAAGGGTGTATTGTGATAGAAGTATATGATCGCCAATGCCTACTGCCTGAAATGTACTTTGTGTTTCATCTTGTTGCTCTCAAGCTCTTAGGTAATCTGAAGCTGAATAGCTGAAACCAAAAGACTACGTAAATTGGTGATCATAACAATATCAAGACGATCGGTGGAGCACGTTAAGTGTGCTGAATCTGTCATTGATGGAATAATATCGTTAAATAAGCTTTATGCAATAAGGGACGAGGAAAACGTCTCCATTTGATGACACTGCTGCAGCGCGTATGCAACACAGCGTGATTCCGATGTGGGTACATAAGCACAGAAATGTGGGATTAGTGTGGCACTCATGCGCTTACGATGTGCGTGCGATAAATGCGGAAACGTGAACTATGGCGACATTCTTACCAAATGCGACCAAACAGAACAGTCGTGTTCTTTTCTCAGCTGCTGAGGCACAAACACGGGTAGACGCCTATCAGAGAAGGGCGCCGTTGTGGAATGGCCCGACAAAGGGTGCTGCTGCTACATGATACGCACGTCACCTTGGAAAATTTACGTCAAGTGGAGACACTTGACCACCCGCCATATAGCCCTGATCTCTGTCCATGCGATTAGGGCGCATTCGGTATCTCAAAAAAGGCCATGAGGGATCGCCGATTTCTGTCGGACGACGATGTGCAGCAGGCACTTACGGACTTCTACGCGCAGCACGCACCCTGTTACACCAAACTGATACCTTTCGCGTGGTACGTCGATAGAACGATTGCCTCAGTACTCACGATGACGTTGCCTGAATGGCATAACGATTCTGAACCTGTTGGCCCTCGAATGGGCAACTTTTTCATTACCTCTTACATGCTCAGAAGGAAATAACAACTTGTTTAAAATACTTAAATGGCTGTAGGTAGTCTATTTGCTATCTACAAACAAAGCAACACTATGGGCACTGAATGGACACTGTCATTCACTGAAACATCAGTCAACCATTGTGAAGTCGAGGTATAGTATTATTACCAATGAGCTCATAAAAATGTTTTTGCCACTGCACCTGAATGAGATTACTCTTAATTTGTATCTATACTAAAAGCCATCTGTCTGTTTGTAAGACGAATTTTTATGGGACTTTCACGAGTAACTTTAAACTAGCTTGGGGCAACATATAGGCTTTATTGAATCAAAATCAGAACATGAGGGGAAAGTTATCCCAAATTAAAGTTTTGGGAGTTTGCTTAGCTTACTAGTTAGGATGTTTACCACAGTGATGGCGTAGTCCATTGCAGAGGGCTCCGAATTACAGCGTTCAACTTGGTGGTGTGCAACGTAACTATGTAACCTCCCCTTAGAAAAATTTATGAATTACTGTGCTGATAAACCTCTTACATTATTTGATTTTCAAACAGCTGAGCAAAACTGAACGTATTTAGACATTTCTCTCTTTACTTACTCTGATCATCCCTACACACAATACTCTTAGCGCAACGCAATCTGACTTTCAATAATCCCTACAAAAGAATGGCCGTGACTAACAATAACCTATACCTTTCATGAATCGCTTACCTCACAAAGATCTTCGTTAGTCTAACTACTGCAATACAGCTAGTGCCAATACTGCCAGCTAAATAAAAGATCTAACTACTGAAGGCACTAACTACTGATAGGCATAGTTAGCTAATGAAAGATTTTGATAGAGAACAAACAATGTATTTACCTTAATAGTGTTCAAAAGGCGTAATATAAATATCAGTTCATGACATCCAGTCTTACAAATTTCGTTTTTCTGACGGACACACGTTCAGATCGTCCGCTCTCAAAACTTTGCCATCTCTCTTCCCACATCCACCACTGCTGGCGGCTCACCTCCACCTGCGCAACACTACGCGCTGTTCACATCCAATTGCCCAACTCTACAATAGCGAATATTCCAACAATGCCAACCAGCCACAGACTGCACTCAGCACAGCCAGTGATTTTCATACAGAGCGCTACGTGATGTTACCAACATAGAAACATAAACAGCCTACTTACAACTACAGCGATCCATGAGAAACAGCGTGCTGTAAGCTAATATCGAATTCGATGGGGTCTTAGACTGATGGGGCGTCCTCTCTTTCAGTATGATAATGCTACACCACACACGTGCATCGCGACATTTGCATCAGTCGAATGCTTTGGTTTCACTGTCATCGATCATTCTTCATACAGTCAGGACTCGGACCCACCTGACTTTCATCCGTAGCAGTGTAAGCAGAAGTGAACAGAGTCAAACATTCAGTAGGGACGTATGAACAAACTGCTCCCCCACTGGGAGACATCTGTTCGTAGCCAGAATGAATACATTCAGAAATGAGTATGTGAACATGACGATAGAAAAGCAGGATATTAAATGACGTTCGTTCTATTTAAATAGCTTTATGGGTTTTTACATTGAAAATTCGCCGGCATTATTTTCCAGCACACCCTCGTATGGACATAGATCACAACTTTGTGATGACAACTTCCGGCAAACTGCGTATTATATGTTAAAATATGTGCATTCCACATGTGTTTTCTGCTGTGGATGTTCCAAACATGCATACTTTGTTTCAATTACTTACGAACACGAATGGTTTGAAAATGGACACAATGTCACCACTATTAAATAAAGGATATTTCTTAATGCAGCTTAAACCGGAATACCAACTATATATTTCAGTAAAGAATAAGTGGCCTGCCTGGTCCTTCAGCATGCTGAAGGTCTTTACACAAGTGGACGACTGCCCGATGGAGAGAGGGAGAGAGCCCTAGGCTCACACCTTATCAGCAACTGCTGGCTGTCCATGGGAAAAGTTCCTTAGCGGATGGACAGACCAATACGTAGTCGTGTCCTCCTCATAAAGTACAAAACAAAAGTTGGGAAAAAGATGCATCAGCACATTGCACTTTAACAGGAGGTGGTCCAACAGTCTGGCATTGCGAATTCACATCATAATGTTTGCAGCAAGACTCGTATATGAAAAGAAGCATATCCGTTCTAGACACTTCGGGTACCAAGTTAAATCTGTGTGAAATTTCACACAGCAATGGTAGAAATAAATATCAGTGTACAGCACTTGCAATGCTATGTGTCTCACTAAATATCTTATAAAATATTTCTTTGATTTCAGCCATTTAAACAGTGCAATGATCATGAATATCTTCGTTCTGACTATGAACTGTCAATAGAGGGAAGAGCATTCATATTTTACAGTCTGATATCAACTTTCTCTCTATCAAACTGGCCAATGCTGGTGCAAATAATATATATTAACAGTGATGGTAAATCAGAAAAGTGTAATGATGTGAAGATGCATTCCAAGTGAGGTGAAGGAGCCACAGGGTTTGGTATTTATATTGTTTACCGTGTGCTAAGGTTTAAACAACACCAACTGTGAATGCATCACTGTCAGTACGATGTTGAAGAAAATCCACAATTTTTAATCCTATTGCGATGTTATCCACAGATGAATGGTTTCAGCTATGTAATACATAAATGGAGATGTCTACTTTGTTCAAGGGAGCATTCATTCTCTATCACTGACGCAGGGAAAACATACAATTACAACAGGAGACTCCTCTTGAACAATGCAAATGTTTTACAGCAGAGAGTGCATACATCTACAAGGACAGACGTTTAAGAATCTAACGTAAGCATGTAATGCCATAATGTATGCTTTAGAGTGTCGTCTCAGTTGGCAATCACGCATCCACCGATTCTACGAGATATTATGAAGTAAACTGTTGGAACCAGCCCACTAAATACTACACCCATTGGAAGTAGCCATAGCTCGACTATATGACTCGTACGATACTTTTATGGAGGTAGAAATAAATGAGAGAAGTGTGCCAGATGTAGATACAAAACCGTGATCGCATTTAACTATGTCCATATACCATTCCACATGTAAAGTTTAAGAGATACATGTGTGTCTGTTCTTTATAAAATATCCTGTATGCAAATGTGAGTGTATAGGCATTGTCATGGCCAAGTGGAAGACATATCCCCATCACTAGATACTTGTAGTAAGTGTCTGGTCTTGCTATCACACTGAAAATTTGCAGAAGAAGGGATCATTATTCGCAGGTAACAAGTGTGATGCAACGCACGCATCAGTTGTTCAACATTTTTTTTTTTCATTGTTGATCGTTGTGTTAAGTCGTTGCGGACGTCAGAGGCCAACTGGCTCTCTGACCGAACACACTGAGCTACCGCGCCGGATACCTTGACATTGTGAGACAACTATTCTTGTTCTAACGTTCTTAATCCTGAGGGGGTCCACTTCGAGCATGAGTGTAATTTTTCACAATACCTGTTTTAGACGAAACATTAGGTATTGCAGGAGATTTTGTGTGACATCAATGGAGCACACCCCCACATTCAGCGAAAGCAGCGATATCTCATCACCTGAAAAAGTAAAGCCAAACAGTGTATTTATATTTGACGACTTCACAGTTGGAACCCTGGATGAGATCCGTTCGGTCGTCATATGAAAGTTTTTTCTTTTCTTTTTTAAGGCAGACACACTGAACGGTTCCGAAGCAATTGGTCATGGATAATAGTTAATGAGAACCCTATTATCGCTTAGAAACAGAACAACCTGAATTTAAAGCACATTAGGAACTGGGTCTGCTGGAATAACATACAGTAGAGCATTCTGGTTATTAATACAACGAGGAAACTGAATGATGGCCGATACAGACGAAACTTCAACGAGATTCTGCATAAAATGTAGCTCACCAATAAGTTACTGTGTCCGTATATTGTACGATATGGATAAATTCTCAGGTATGTAATGTACTCATTCCGATGGGATGAAGCACAAGCCAAACATACTTTCATACGTCGGCATATATTCGAAACAATCGCAGAAAAATTAACGGAATAGGATAGCGCTGACAAGGCAGCAGCTGTAAAAGGTGAATCTCTGCTTAGTCGTACAATCCAGCGAAGTGAGCAAGCAATCACTACAAGGTTCGAGAGATGAAACGCAGGTGTGGATTTTGAATGAGAGAATACAATTACACGTCGAGGGGACAAACTCAAAGTTCAGTGAGGCACTCATCGTAATTGCAAAGGTTACAGGATCATTAGAAGAGATAAAACATTTCTTTCTCCTTGAAGGAAAGAAAATCTCAGGAAGAAAGCAATGAAACCATTTTGAGGTTATTCAGCTGGCGCGCTGGGGTAACCATGTACGACTGGTCTCCCATTAGTGGAAGTGCTACGTACACCTTTTACGATCGTCCGAATCGATCTTTTTACAGGATGTCAAATTTCAAGTAAATATGTTTCAGCCATCTAGTTTCTGAACGTATTTTATTTGGCAAGTAATTTCAGCGTTTTATTACGCCACCTTCAGGCACCTGACCCGCGTGTAGGAAGATTCTGCTTCGATTGTGATCAAAGCAGGGGCCAGCAATACTGGTATTAGTAGATTTTTGCTACGGCGATCCCTTCAACCATCATCCCCTCCGATGTGACCCCTTGATTTTCGCGGCGTCTTACATGTTTACACTCTTCACGGGTATGGTGCCAGATTTGATCGTTTTCAATACACGATATTTAGGCGATCCATTTGGCCGCCATCTTCAGGTGCAATCGCTGAGACACAATGAAGCCGGAATTAATAGACATTTTTTTCCCTTATTGAATTTCGATTCCCCCCCCCCCCCCCCCCCCCCCCTGCCTGGCAGCAGCTTAGTACGATGCTCTCTACAGAAATTTTAATTCATAAGAAGAAGATAAGAAACAATAAAAGCAGGCGATAAAACGCTGACTTAAATTGTAAAACGGCGGAAAATTGTGGAAAGTTAAAACATAAAACAAATGGTTGGCGATGCTAATAAAATACACAGGAAGCAGACAGGTAAAATAGTAGACAGACAATTAAAAACCACAACGACAGCCTGGTTTCTGTTCGCAATGAATATAAAAATCAGATCCAGTGGCAGTATTATTTCCGTTTCCAACACTTCGTAAAAGATGCATAACGCTGAACATTCACTGAGAACACTGCGCTAAAAAGTCAGGACGAAGATGAAACACCACAGCCAAGGGCATATGGTGGCGGGACCAAGGCAGATGAGGGGAAATAAAGCGGGAAGGCGAGGAAAAACGAAGGGGGGAAACCGACGGAGGAAGAGAACTCATAAGGGAGGGGGCACGGCAGATGCGAGAGATAATGTGAAAAGGCAGAGGAGCGAAATAAAAAGTCCTTAGGGATGAGAAGGGTGGCAGAGAGGGGGTAGGTGGAGAGAAATGGAAGGGGGGCGAGAGGGAGTCCAGGGAAAGGACAGAGGAAGGGATTGGGAGGTGAGGATCAGAGTTGATAGGAGGGATAAATGGAGAGACAGAGAGCATATGCCAGGAGGGGTAGTCGAGGGAAGGCACCTTGTGAAGGGAGATGAAGGATGTTGAGATGGAGGGCAGGGGGAAACAATGGTGAAAGTGCAGCAGAGGGTGGGGGTTGGAAAGGAGAGAAGCAACGAGGGGATGAGGGGGATCAAGGCAGCAGGAGGTGTACAATAGGCGGATATGTTCAAGGAAGAGGAGCAGATGGGGGAAAGGAACCATATCGTAGAGGATCGGCGTGGGTGCAAGAAGCGTATACGGAAGGTGAAGCAGAGTGCTTGGCGCTCGAGGATCTGGAGGGACTTATACAATTTGGGGGAGGGGAGACGGATATCCAGGCGGGACTGGCGTAACAGAGGATGGGATGGATTAAGGATTTATAGGTGTGGAGAATGGCAGACTAGTTCAACCCTCATTTCTGGCCAGAGAGGATTTTGAGGAGTCAGAGACGGTTGTGGGCTTTGGATTGGAGCCGAGATGAGTGATCCAGGTGAGGTTACACTCAATGATGAGGCCAAGGTAGGTGAGGGTGGGGGAGAGGCAGACAGGACGGGCGCAGATGGTAAGTTAGAAATCAAGGAGGCGGAAGGAGTGAGTGGTACGACCTACGATGGTAGCCTGGGTCTTGGTGTTGGGTTGGCAGAAGAGCCAACACCGTGTTACTAAAGGAGGCCGAAATGCACGCGTTTTAGCTCACGCAGGCTGGCGTGAGGAGGGAAGAACTATACTGACGTGAGGTCTGGAACATGACAAGGAATTAGAAATCAGAAAGCGGACGTAATTAGTTTGATACTTAACTTTAGTCCATTAATGATTAACGTCGATCTTGACGGTACATGATTCACAATATTATCTGTTCAGGTTACATAGTAACTGAATACGGCGCCTTGCTAGGTCGTAGCAAATGACGTAGCTGAAGGCTACGTTAAACTGTCGTCTCTGCAAATGAGAGCGTATGTAGGCAGTGAACCATCGCTAGCAAAGTCGGCTGTACACCTGGGACGGGTGCTAGGGCGTCTCTCTAGACTAGACCTGCCGTGTGGCGGCGCTCGGTCTGCAATCACTGATAGGGTCCAACGTATACTAACGGACCGCGGCCGATTTAAAGGCTACCACCTAGCAAGTGTGGTGTCTGGCGGTGACACCACACTTGGAAGGATTGGTTTTCAAGAGTCAGTGGTTACACCATGTGGCAAAAACTCAAGGTGATTCTGGAGAAGTCGTAGGGACCATTGGAGGGTAGAAGCGAAGGCAAGGAATGCAGTGTCATTGGTATACGGCAGGAATTGTACTGGAGGGGAGGTGGTTGGGACATATCTACCGTGTACATGAAGTAGAGGAGAGGGGAGAGGGCAGACCTCTGGGGCACACCTGTAGAAGCTTAGTAGGTCTGGGTGTCAGCGTTATGGATAGTAACATAGGAGAGGCGGCGAGAGAGGAAGGAATCAATTAGACGGACGGGCCCGCATCTCGTGGTCGTGCGGTAGGGTTCTCGCTTCCCACGCCCGGGTTCCCGGGTTCGATTCCCGGCGGGGTCAGGGATTTTCTCTGCCTCGTGATGGCTGGGTGTTGTGTGCTGTCCTTAGGTTAGTTAGGTTTAAGTAGTTCTAAGTTCTAGGGGACTTATGACCACAGCAGTTGAGTCCCATAGTGCTCAGAGCCATTTGAACCATTTTTAGACGGACGTGGTTGACAGGAAGGGAGTACATCCGGAATTTAAACAGGAGACTGGGATGCCAGACACGGTCGTAGGTCTTTTCCAGGTCGAGGGAGACAAAAATGGCGGAGCGACGTGAGTTAAGCTGGAGGGAGAGGAGTTGAATGGGGCATAGGGGTTGGTCATCGGCAGAGAAGGAAGGAGGGGCTGGTGTCGGTGGAGGTGGTGATGGACGCTCTGTGTAAGGATGGATTCCTAGAGCTTGCTCAACACCGAGAGAGAGACATATAGGGCGATAGGAACAGGCATCAGGTGGAGGCTTGTTGGGTTTGGAGAACATCAGGAAACGGGAGGTTTTCCACAGGTCTGGGTAGAAGCCGGTGGCAAAGTAGAGGGTGGCAAGGACTGCAAGGAAAGAGGGAGGGCAGTGTTTGAGGTAGCAGTAGGTAATGTGGTCGTGACCAGGGGAAGTGTTGCGTTTAGTGCGGTGTGTGAGGCAAAATGTCCTGTCTAGTGACGGGAGTGTTAAGTTCAGATGGTGTGTGTGTATTCCAAGTACTGGAAGCTAGGAGCAAGGGGAGAAACCGAGATATCCGTACGGTCGATGACGTCAGGGAAGAGGGATTAATCAAATTGTGGATCATCTAGGATGGAAATAGCATTGGTTAGGTGAGAGGCAAGGTGGTTTGCCTTACAGATGTTGTGAGGAAGGTGGGCCGATCATCAAGGGAGGGGGAGGGGGGGGGGGGGTTCCAGTAAGGCTGTAAAAAGCAGACCAATACTTGGAGGAGTTTATTGGGAGCGTGGTGTTGAGTTTTGTACATGTCTGTCGCCATGCGCGGCGTTTCTTCGCAGTAAGCATGTTGCGGATGTGTCGCTGTAGCTTCTGGTGGCGGGTGAGTGTGTCCCAGTAATGAACATTAGAAACGGCGGCTCCATTATACCCCAGGTCCAAGCCACTGCACCTGCGTAAGAAACGGAAGAGCTACCCCTGCGACGCGAAGAGTCCCAGCGCCACCGGCGGCAGAAACTGGCGGAAATGATAAATCGCTAGTTAAAATAAGGTGGGGCGAAAACTAGACCGCTGTTGTTTTATATAAGATAAAATAGGGTTCCATGTCTTGCTTAAAGGAAAAGCTCTGTCTCTATTAATAATGTCATCGGATAATCGTATTTCGATGGATTCCTTGAGTACACAATCCCAGTAACGAGAAGCCGGAGCAACAATTTGCGTCTCTTTAAACTACATATTATGCCCTTCGTTCAGACAATGTTCGGCGACGGCAGATTTTTCAGGCTGGAGCAATGTAGCGCTGATGTTCCACACACCTGTCACGAGCAGTGCGAATTTATAAAATTCCCTGTCATTTTGGAAAGTCCTATATTGGACAAACTATTCGCACTGTGATTTATCACTTTCGCCAGTTTCTACCGCCGGTGGCGCTGCAATTCTACCATTCGCAGGGGACAGCTCTTCCGCTTCTCGCGCATGCGCAGTGGCCTGGACCTGGGCTATAAAGGAGCCGCCGCTTCTGATGTTCATTCAGCTTCCACGTGGTTGTATCTCAACGATCGCACCTGAAGATCGCGATCGCTTAAATACGGTGTACTTAAAACGATTATATCTGTCATACCATGAAGAACATAATCATCTGATCTGCTTTGAGGAGCCTACTGCTTTCTAAGTGTCTTAGGGTTAGCCCTTGATCGAAGTACGTCTCGTTATAATTCCATATCACGCCCCATGCACTCTTGGAGAGATATAGGGCGAGGAAGAGTGACACATAGGAGTCCTAATGGAAATAGAACACGGTGGTGCACTTTTCCATATCTACTGGCCGAGGTTTATGACTGCAGAGGATAAAAACTCCTGTCATATCATAGATTGTTGCAAAAATTGCCTAAATTGCATTCTGATTAATTTGAATATCGTCAATAATTGGGAAGCGTACTAGCAGTATCTCTTCAATACCAGTTCGGTGCTGTGTACCCCTAATACGTCCCAGTAATGTACCTCTCATTCAGTGGTGAAGATTTGTTAGAGGCATACTGGCAAGTAAACCTGTACAAGGGACTCACTTCGACATTGATCAGCTGTGATTATGTTGTATTTTAGAGCAAAAGAAGAGACACAAGTTTGTTTACACGAGCCCAAGATTCTAAATACTGCCAACCATGGACTAGATATCGGTCTCCTTTGATCTCGCGCCCCAAAACAAAGCATCAAGTGGCGGATTTTGTTGATCCGGAAATTCCAGACATACAGACGCAAGGCCCAGTATTCGCCATTTGCCCGTTAAGAGCTGTATTTTTATTCCTTCTTCATTTAATACACCAGGTCAATCAGTCTCGCGTAATTTATTTATCGCGTAATTTATTTATATGTTAAATTAGAATGAAGTCACACAATGCTCATATTAAAAGGCAAATATCAGGGCAGGCACCTTATATAATTCACTTGTTGTGAGCTCTTGGTGCCAATAAAATTCTATTTGTTGTTTTTATTTATTTGATACTTTCTACAGTATCTGGTGACCCAATGTTTTTACTTTTGTTGATCATTATTTGAATAATTTGTGAGTGATTGTTAAATGGATTTGATAAAATTTCAGTAAGTATTGCATATGCAGTTTAATGCAGTTTCACTGAATAAACCACTTATATCATGAATAGCCCTCCTTGCATTTCATTTATAGAGTTTGTAACCTCCCCACAAAAAATTGTCAATGAAAATGAGCCATGCGTAAACTCCCCACAAAATAATAATTATTCAAAAATGAAAATGGAAATGAGCCAAGTGTAACCTTGCCACAAAAAATAATAATTAAATGAATTTTAAATATTGTAACCTCTGAACAAAACTGGCTCCCATTTATAGTCTGTGTGCAAAAATGCATTCACATTTAATATTCCCACAAAAATTCTTTTCTCATTTAATGTCAAGTTCGAAACAGAAATATTCCTAAACACCAAAATAATAAAAAAGTTTAGCAACCTGATAAATTTTGTGAGGACAGCAGCGCTGACCTTCGGCCCTGTATTCTGAATAAAAAAGCAAAAATTCTTACCTCAGTAAAAACTGCAATTATATTTGCTCTTAATTAGATATTTTTCGACGCAGCTTCATGCAATGCTGGCGTATATATATATATATTTTTATTCTTGGAAGGAATGATCATGCATTGGAAATATTCTTTAAATTAAAATGAATGCTTTTCTTTAAAGTAATTACTTCATATTATAAAAATTATTATTGTGGTATCTTTTTGGAACAAATTAAATTACAATTAACATACATTATTAAATATGCGCAAGGCTGCTTCTTTACCTTCTACAACAATATTTATCCTCCAGAGTACTGACCAGAGTCGCGAGCAGAGCACACTGCCGACGCATGCCGACTCCGTCCGACTACTACTGACTACTACTGTCGACTCGCGCAGACAAGCGCAGACTAGCGACAAGGAACAACTAACGATAAACTACTCTCTGGTCAGAGATTCTGTCATGCTTCGCCCATCGCCGGCGAAGCATAGGCCTTACAAGTTTAAATAAAAATTCGACTGGCAATGGCAAGGAAAGCGTTTCTGAAGAAGAGAAATTTGTTAACATCGAGTATAGATTTAAGTGTCAGCAAGTCGTTTCTGAAAGTACATATTTGTATGGAGTGTAACCATATATGGAAGTGAAACATGGACGATAAATAGTTTGGACATGAAGAGAATAGAAGCTTTCGAAATGTGGTGCTACAGAAGAATGCTGAAGATTAGAAGGGTAGACCACATAACCAATAATGAAGCATTGAATAGAATTGGGGAGGAGTATGTGGCACAACTAGACAAAAAGAAGGGACCGGTTAGTAGGACATGTTCTGAGCCATCAAGGGATCACAAGTTTTGCATTGGAGGGCAGCGTGGAGGGTAAAAATCGTAGAGGGAGACCAAGAGATGAATACACTAAGCAGATTCAGAAGGATGTGGGTTGCAGTAAGTACTGGGAGATGAAGAAGCTTGCACAGGATAGGGTAGCATGGAGAGCTGCATCAAACCAGTCTCAGGACTGAAGACCACAACAACAACTAATAAAATTTCACACCTCTTTCTCTCTCCCACACGTGGTATTTTGCATAGAAATGTACGACCCTGACAGGATACAAAATTACGTGGTTCTCTTGTGAAGTAGTCGGATTGCTGTTATCCACAAATTGTTTGTTTTTACTTGAGTTTTTTTTTCATTCTAAAGAAATTCGTTCAGCGACAACGGTGAATTAATGCCACTCTGTTAATATTTTATTTTCTCTTCAGCTAGCGCAGTGTACTAACTGTAAAATCTTCTCTTTCAGCTTGGACTATCGTAGGTTCTGTCCTACAATAGGTTGCTTTCCAGCGCTGAGGTTGTAAGTAGCTAAGTTGTTTCACTGTGTGCAAATCAGGCAACTTCTGTAAGTTCGAGATTGGTTCTGTTTTGTCTCATGGGGATAAATTCCTGCGAAAATTAGTCAATGTTCACCAGAAGCAAGGCTAAACTTCTCGCAAATAAAGCAACAAATTCTCCTTTCGAGATGCCAGAAACAGGTGACGTAAATGAAATCATATTCATAGGTCAGGAGCTGCTAACGACGGCTGAGCTCGAACAAATGAAAAATCCAGACATACAAAACACGGGTGTCGACGTCTCTGCCCCGATAGGCGCTCCACAACTTCAGAATGAAGACGTTGAAACGGGGGCCCCACAACAAGTTGAGGCTGTCGTTAATGTTGTAAATTACGAGGAGGAAGACAGCGAGGACGAAAGCGATAGGGCAGTGTCGCCACAGCAGCACCACATAGGTGTCCAATTAGACAATCGTGGTGCAGTGCCAGAAAAAACACAACCAGATAAATTTATGATGCTATTGAAATGTATGCAGTAAATCAAAGATGAGCTAACAAGTCAAGTCAAAAACGAAATAAGGGATGTGAGAGAGGGCATAGAAGGTCAAATGAAGGAAAATAACGAAAGCCCAGGAATGAAAATCAAAGGCGATATAGGCCTAAAGCACATCCAGGAAGGTATTGAACGTCAAATGAAGAAACAGAATGAAAGCATAGAAAGCATGAAGATGGATCTGGAAAGTCGGTTAAACAATTCTACTAAGGAGATCAAGGACTCTCAGGAAGACATGTATAACAAACTGCGTGGGGAAATTGAGCAGGTCGAGGGTCAGACTAGGAATAATGTGGCAAAAATCACAAAATTAGCGGTATCCGTAGAGCAACTTCCGGTATTGCAGGCGGAGTTAACTAAAACCGTCATGGGCATGAAAGAGTGCGGACAGAAAATAGAAGAAATCGATAAATAACTTAGAGAAAAGAATAAAAGACGCAAAGATCAAGCTCAAATACAGCAATAAAAGGTCGAACGAAATGGAGCTGCAGCGCCTGCAGAAGGAGTCAAATTTGACGACTGAGGCGGCTGTTGAAGTGACTAAAGAAGTGCGCGAGCGCTTAACCATTGAAACCGTGCTGGAATTAGTTAGTAAACAACTTAACGAGAAGCTGCAGGAGACTGCAAGTCGTTCGAGCAGCGAGCAGAACATCGGTTTGCAACCTGCGCCCCCAAGCACGCAAGAATTAGCCGATAACCACGGTGATGTTGGGCGAACAGTCGGCGAAATGGCCATTCTGGCTATTGCAAGCCAAACTTGCAACACGCCACAAGGAAAGGAAACCATTGTAGAGAGGGCGAACTCGAATTCGAGAGTACAAATGATCACCGACATGGATTACAAACACCTGCTCTCTGTGCAGAATTTTCACCACCTTAAAGATAGTGGAAACGTTCTGCATCCTCAGGCCTTTTTACAGCAATTTGAAGTGCCAATGCCACCAAATTGGCCCCTCAAATTTAAGCTAACTTTTATTTGCGGATTTCTAGAGGATAGCTTAGCTGAGAGAATACGAGGCGTCGCAGATAATTTGCACGTCCTATTAGGAATTCAAGGAGATCTTGGGCACTTATTGGTTAAAGGCGACCCAAGACCGCATCAAGCAGGAGATTATTCTCTTTAAAGACTTTGAGAACATGGGATTCACAAGCCCGGTCAAGTTCTTCGAGGTTCTAATTGAAAAGAATGTCTTCCTCGATCCACCATGTAGTGATACTGAGCTCATCCGTTATTGCTACATGAAACTGCCATAGAGTTTGCATTAGAGAGAGAGATTGGCAGAAACCGCAGAAGGCAACAAGTACAGGCCAACGGTCATGCTGAGCAAACGGGAAGAGAGCAACGCAGGGATCGTAGGCGTGACAATAACAATTATAATAATTCTGGCGGAGGAGGTCCGCGCCAACAGCCATACAGGCGTAATAGCATTTACAACGGCAATGGAGGCAACGCTAGGAACGGATCATCGTATCGGAACAATTGCATGTAATGGCGTCAGTCGCAAGACGGCGACGACGATCGTATTAATGGTAGAAATGACGGCCGTTATCAAGGGGGAAACAATGACCGGAGACAACACAAAATCGAAATTGTCGAGGTACGACCGGCGAATCCGAGACCACAGGACAGAGAACAGGAGTCATCCCGACAATGACGGGTGGCTCCCGCGGAACAGAATTCTAAAACAACCGCGCAGAAACTCGGTACAAAGTGCGTACGCATGCTGGACTATGGGGACGTGCTTGAAGATTAGCTTAAGAAAAACGAACAAAACACCAAGAAAGACCTACACCCGGTAGTAAGGACAGCGATTGGAAAAGTAGCCTTGCAAGCAATCATGGATAGCAGAAGCCAGCTTTCGGCTATTTCAGAGGCAGCCTTCGAAGGGTGGAACGGTGATCAAACACGGCCTACCTTTAAAATCAAAAAAATTAAAATACGAGGGGCAATCGCGGGAAAATGCATGGAAGAATAGCAACAGGTACGATTGGAATTTAGCTGTCAGGGCCACCAGTTCGAAGGCATTTTCATTGTGGTCCAAAAGACAGCGATTGAAATTATAATAGTCATGGACTTCTTGTACTACAACCACGCCGTAATTGACATAGGTAGCGGAACAATCACCCTCCAGAAGGGCAAGATAAGGCAGGTCAGATTTGAAGAACAGACTATTCCGGCGCAACTCCCGTAACTGTCGGCGACTACATATTGTAGAGCAAGGAGGCAGAAATGGGGAGAGAGAAGAATACGAACAACGCGTTCTAAGGTGGCAGGAAGAGGCAGTTCATGTAAAGGAAGAACTAGCACAGGCGATAGACGGCAAGATCGAGGCATGAGGTAACATAGCGATAAAGCAACGAGAAGATCTGAGGAACGTTGTAAAGGACAGCTTAGAAGTTTTTTGGCCGAAACCAGGGGCTACACGAAACCTCCAGAACGAGTTACAAAGACAGCAGAAAAACGCAAAAGGTTCGCAGAAAGAGGAACGAAGGTCAGACACTTTGAGGTCGGACAGAAAGACCTATTGAAATCGCACCGACTGTCATGCAAGCAAAAGAGGCTTCACCAGAAATGTTTTTCTCTTTATGATGGACCATTCAAAGTAAGAACGGCGGCCCACCCGAACTCATACGAGTTAGAGTACATTAAGAGTAAACGATCATTAGGGTTACATCATACAACGCATATGAAGCTTCTTATTGGTTACAAACGGTAATTTGTTTGTCTTTGTGTTTCTTGTGTTGCGTTAGTAAAATAGGATTTAGAGTGTACCAAGTATATCATGTTTTGTGTAGTGTCTTATTTTTGTGTCTTGTCTTCGATACAAGAGATCAGAAGATTGTTCAATAATAAATTCGTAACAGGACATGTTACGTAAAAGATTGTTCCGCAACGGAAAAGCACGCTCCAACAAAGAAAACGGAAGAGCAATGTTTCGGAAGATATTTGAGCGCCTGAGCGTGCGCAGAATCAGCTTATTGAGTAGTTGAAAGTGACCTACTGAGCCAAGTGAAGGAGGATGAGTTCGCGAAATGACATATCTTTTTTTTTTTTTTCAGTGGTCCGCACGGACATGCGTTGAAGGATGAAGCCTTGGGAGTTTTTTCGGTCGCCGACAGAGCGACGTATGTGAGGAGATTTTTGGTCACAGCTCTGTGACTTTCGCCAAGGGCGAGGTTTGAGGCACGAAAGCTAGATTTCAGAAGCACGTAATGTGTGGGAGAAATGGATGGTAGGGCAAACCTTCAACGTGGCGAACAAATAATTCTAGGAAATATAACAACATTCAAGTTACGCGACGGAACATCAAACAATGCTAGGTTAAAGTAGTTTGCTTTAATAATAAAATATTCTCTTTTTTTATGTGTAGGATAGGGAACGAAACAAGGAAAATTGAACGACAAGGAAGATTAGAGGTAGACAAAATCGGACCAAAATGGTTTAAATGGCTCTGAGCACTATGGGACTTAACATCTGAGGACATCAGTCCCCTATAACTTAGAATTAATTAAACATAATTAATCTAAGGACATCACACACATCCATGCCCGAGGCAGGACCGTAGCGATCGCGCGGTTCCAGACTGAAGCGCCTAGAACCGCTCGGCCACACCGGCCGCCTAGGACCAAAAGATACGCAAGGAAGGACTGATAAAGGAAGCCTAAATCCAGAGAAAAGGGTAACATAAACTGCAGAGCGTAAACACAAGGATGTAAGTATAAGGACACATAGAAGCATTAACCATTGAACGTGTTCTAATGTTACAGACTGAAGACATAGAAGAAGACCAAGTAACAGACTCACACGAGTACTGCGGCCAAACAACAGCGCCAATTGTTGTAATTGTCTTTTAATAACTGTTCCAGATCGCAGTGAGAATCGGAGAGTCGAAAATTTCGTACCAGTATGCAGTGGACTGCAAGCGACATCTAATATACATGTATTTCCACCAATTTACAGGGAAGAACACAGAAGAACTACCAGGTTTACGTAGAAAGTAGTAAGTAGAGGGTAGTTAGATGCAGGGGGGGTGGGGGGAGGAAAATGTAGTTAGCGCTAGATGAAAGAATGCCATGGCATGTAATTAGAATACTAACAAATGGTCATCCTTCATTCCTCAGCATACCCACTTGTCCCAAACATAAAATTAAGATAGAAAATAACCTAAAACGAGATTCCAGCTGGAATATTTTTGTTAAAAACTATTAGTAAACAGAAATAAGAGTATAAATGTATATTTTCACAGGAAGATATTTTGTTTTGTAATGCAAAGGCCGAGATAATTAGATTGGGATAGGTTATATCTTTTTCTGTTTTTTCCCCTCTTCTTCATGTCTTATATTGATTTGTTTATAATTGTAATAACAGTGAATGTAGCTTTTATAACTGAATTGAGTAAAGCAACTCAGTCCTTTTAACACATACAGTGTTTGGACGTCACTTGTCGTCTCGCCTCCTCGTGGTTTCAACATCCTTGAGCGACTCTACATAGACGTTCACGACCCTAGCATGCAAACAGCTGCGCTTGTTCAGGCGCCATTCCATAAGCTGCATATGCCAGTGGATATCTTTGTTTGCGGCCCTTATCATCTTTCCGCTTGTAGGCGATGGTCGCACACAGACTCGTTGCAAAGATGTTGCTTGGTAGGTTGTGCTGAGAAATAATCGCTATGAAAAAAAATTCGGTACTTTGCGCATTTCCTAGTTAATTAGAACTGAAGTTAACCAATCAGGCCATTAGGCGCACAACTGCAAGCAGTCTGCCAGAGACGGTGCCGTCAGATGCGTTTTTCGTTTAGTTTCCTATAATCCAACAAGATAAAGATACAAAAAAGTGGACATAGAGCGGCAGTAAGTATTGAACCTGAGCCAATTGCTGAGCGGTCACGTGCTCCGTTATCTACGCTAAGAGAAATACTAACACTGATCGTATTTGGCGGGTCACTTGAATTAGAACGTGCAAGGGCCGATTGGTTAACTTCAATGCTAATTAACTCATAGACGACGCTACTTATGGACTCTTTTTTTTAACAGTTATTTCTCAGCACAACGTAGCAGGCAATAGCTTTACAAGCTTTTCAGACTGTTTCTGCCTACCCTGCGCAGGTAGATTGTAACTGAACTGTAGCTACTGCGAACGGTTGTAGGCGCTTCAGTCTGGAACCGAGCAAGCGCTACGGTCGCAGGTTTGAATCCTGATTCGGGCATGGATGTGTGTGATGTCCTTAGGTTAGTTAGGTTTAAGTAGTTCTAAGTTCTAGGGGACTGATGACCTCCGATTTTAAGTCCCATAGAGCTCAGAGCCATTTGAATCATTTTTGTAGCTACTGAAGCCAGTATATACGGACTAATATTTACCGTAGAGATACCCAACATTGTAGAAATTATGCTTCAGACTGTGCGTTACAGGATTTGAGTTGTCAGCAGTGTCAGCGTCACGACTCGCTGTTAGGCGCAGGCAGTGGTACGTCGACGTAGTTGAAAAGTAAGCATCAGTGTGCATTACAGTTGTAGACATTCAGTGTGGGTTGGAGAAGGTGAGCAGGGCCTTTCTTGTAAAAATGTTACGTGCTGAGGACGACAAACGCGATGCGGAATTTCTAATTAACTGGTGATTTTGCAATTGCTCCTCGGAGAGGCCGATGGCCAGTTTCGCACAAATGGCTGAGGAAGTTACTGTTACCATGGTTGGGAACGCTGCACGCAATATGTGGCCAAGCAATGCACGAGCTGTGACATCACTGTTGAACTTTCCATGGTGCAACGTTCGAAAAATGCTGCAAAAATCGTGAAATAGAACCTCTTGTGCCGTTTCAAGCTGCCCTGGTTGCAGATGGTCGTCACACTGAGCAACATTTGCAACATGGAAAGTAAACTACTCGTAGGTCTGCAACAAGAACTAGAACTGGACGAAATATGTGGGCAAGCAATGCACGAGTTGTGTCCCCACTGTTGAACGCTCCATGGTGCACCGTTGGAAAGTTGCTGCAAAAATGGTTACATAATACTTCTTGTGCTGTTTAAAGCTGCCCTGGATGCAGATGGTCGTCACACTGAGCTACATTTGCAACATGGAACGTAAACTACTGGTAGGTTTGCTACTATAAAATGCTAACCTGTCATGAGGAAATTTAAATGTCTTTCTTCGAATGGTTTATTCGTTATTTCTCTTCCTCGTGCCCAAATGTTCCTACCAGGTTTCACTGTCCCAAGATCACTCGGTTTTCATGGGAGCCCTATAAAGTACCGAAAACTTAATTATATCCACCTTGAGCTATCCTCATTACGCGGCGTGTTAGAAGTTCCACTAGAGAGCAGTCACTTTAGGATGGGCATTGATCGTTATCTTTTGACTCGTGTGTTTAGCCCTCCCCTTATCGCTACGTCTTTCACGACAAAGGAAGTTGTGCGTAAGGCGTGAGTGAAATAAAGAAGTGACAGGTCAGCCTGTGAATGTTTGGATAACACTAGTTTTGATATGTAACAGCTGAACTACCACCGATTTCTTGCGCTAGGTGGGAAACAAATCATTTTTGTCTCCTCTACTAAACTGGAAGACTATGGGTGATGTGCCCACATTAAAAACTGTGTAAGAGACGGATGTAAAATTTCGCCCCTACTATTGAAACTATACAAAGTGGAAACAATGACGGAAATAAAAAAAAAGTTTGAACTGTGTTGGATTAAAATTCGTGGTGAAAGAATATTAATGATAACGTTCGGTGATGATGTTGTTATCCTCAATGAAAGCGAAGAATTATAGGAACTGATGAATGAAACGGTCTAACGAGTAAAGAATATCGATTGAGAGTAAATCGAAGAAACAAGAACGTAATGAGAAGTAGTAGAAATGAGATCTGTGAGATAGGTAACATTAGAATCGTTTATCAAGAAACAGATGAAATTAAGGAATTTTATTATTTACGCAGCAAAATACACATTACGGACGGTGCATGGTGGATACAAAAAGCTGAATAGCACTGGCAAAACGGCTTCCCTCGCCAAGAGAAGTCTACTATTATCAAACATAGGCCTTAATCTGAAGAAAAATTTCTGACAACGTACGTACTATCGTAATAGTACTGTGGTAGTTGAGACGGGTGTTGCGATTAATCAAGGAAAACCCCCAGTTGGGAAACGGGGCCAAAATTAGTTGGTTACTGTCGAGTTGCAATTTACAATTTATTTATTGATTATTTCAACCATTAAAAGTCATTTTTTAGCACTTGACCAGGAACAGATCCGAAAAAGCTAGTAGGCATGAGTGCCTTTTCAAATCAATTTACTTTACAGTTAACTTCTAAGCCATTTCACTTAAAACCGACTTTGATAAAACATTTGATAACAAATCAAAATTTTCCAACTAATGAAACTAAAAACTTTACTTTACCGTTAGTAGCCAAGCCATTTTACTTAAAACAAACTTTCATAAAGCATTTAATAACAAAATTAAAACATTCCAAGTAACGAAACATGAAAAAAAACACCAATTTGCATACGATTTCGTTACCGAACATGTAGGGAGCCAACTTCTTTTAAACTTTGGCACAAAAAGATGTTAAATTACAAGTGCTCGCTAACAGGGAGGCAGAACAAGCATTTTCAAGGGATTCCAAGTAGATTAAAACAATCAAAGTAAAGATACAGTCATTCACCTTTTACAGTAACTAACAATTTTAAAGCCACGTAATTTTAAAAACCCACCAATGAAAGGCAAACTTAAGCTTTTTAAACAGTGGCCAAAAACAATCAGAGTAAAATACAACAATTTAACATCTTACAATAACTAACAACTTTAATACCATGTTCCGTCACCAAAATGTCCTGGGATATAAGTAATTAACCGACCGGTTGTAAGGACGGCCACATTGGTCTCCCGAAGGATGCTCAGGCTAGAAGCGGACTAACTGACCCACAACGCCTCACATTTAGCAATCACATCGACCTCACTTGAGGCCAGGAGAGGAGGAGGAATCAAATCAGGAACCATAATCCCTGCCCAAAAATACACTTCCTCCCAGGCAGTACTAATAAGAAGCCAAAAGATCACTGTCTATAACTTTAAATGCGAACATTTTTAGGTTAGGCTTTACCGTGACTGTTACTGACATTAAATGAAACAACAAGTTCACTGTTACCAGTCACCGTTTTGTTTATTTCCACGACGCGTTTCGAAGGTTTAAACCTCCATCATCGGGTGGATTTACATTAGTAAGTATTACATTTGTGTGTGTGTTGTGTTACGATTTTTTGGAGGAACTTGTGGCACTGCCTAGTGGAGAAACGAGACACTATTTCAGAATATGGTTTAGGATTACTTTTGACGAAAAATTTAACTGATATCTAATGGTAAACATTAAATAAGTAAACTACAGTACCTTCAGTGATCACAGGTTCCTTTTGCTATCGTAACACATCACATGTATACTGCCACATTTGTAAACAAATATGGCGTCTGGAATCAGCTGGGTGCAAGGTTCGTATAGCAGAAGTGAAGACACAATTGGAAAGTGCAAAGAATATACATCATAACAATATTATTACAGAATAATTGCTTTAAGCATTTGGCGGTGTTTGTTTTGAGGTGTCAAATATATGTGTGTGTACTTCAGGTGGTATATAAATCCAACTCTGACAAGTTAAAACAGCAGACATTCGTACTCCTTTATACAATCAGGTGAAATGTTAAAATGGCTTAAACTTCATACTTATTCATAACAATTAGGTGTAATGTTACTGACTGTAATTACAATTATCATATTGGCTACAACAGTAAAATCATACATACATTACACTCTTTGATTGGGGTTAATAAAAAGATGTGAAGTGAGGGGCTGGAGGCAGAAGGAGAGGTAGAGAGAGAGAGAGAAAGAGTGTGTGTGTGTTTGTGTGTGTGTGTGTGTGTGTGTGTGTGTGTGTGTGAGTGAAAGGGAGAGGGAGAGGGAGGGAGAGAGAGAGAGAGAGAGAGAGAGAGAGAGAGGAAAGAGTGATTATATGAGAGCAAACATTTACATGGCAAGGAGTCTTAAGATTGGATGTTGCATATATTAGCTGCCTAAAGGTTGGGGTAATACATTGGTTAATGCTATAAAACATGCAGATAGATATACATTTGTGCCCGTAGTTGATGTAGATACAGTATTAAGCTGACAAGGGGTACAAGCTGTTGGTGTGATGAATTATCTGTGAATGAGGTATATCTCTTGAACTCTTGGCAGCTGTCAATATTTATGGTAAATATTAGGTGTGTGTGTGTGTGTGTGTGTGTGTGTGTGTGTGTGTGTGTGTGTGTGTGTGTGTGTGCATTTTTATGAGTGTAGGCAGTTGCTGAAAACGGAGATGATACTATTGTAAATATTGTCATTTTTGTCATTTAAGATGGATTCTGGTTGTTTCATTTGATGTTTGTATATTTGGAGTGCTTCAAGGATGTCTAGTTTTCTGCCTTTTGGTTGGATGTGTAAGATGCCAATACTTGTGTTGTTAACATGGTGTTTTGTTTCATGCAGGTGGGTAGCTATTGCTGATGTGTGATATTTTTTGTTTTTTAGTGCTGCCATGTGTTCCTTGAACCTAATCTCAAATGATCTGCCTGTCTGGCCTATGTAGAAGCAGTCACAGTCCAAACATTCAATTTTGTACACACCTGTGTGATGAAGTGGGTTTCGTGTGCCGATGTTGTGGGGTAACTTCTGTCCAATCTTGTTGTCTGTTATAAAGGATATGCTTATGCCTTTCCGTTTGAAGACATTGGCAATCTGGTACGAAATGTTACCCATAAAGGGGATTGTATGGAAGGTGTTATTTTCTTTTTGTTTTTTGTGTTGTGATTCCTTTGCCATTATTGAGTGTTTTAGGGTGTCTACTATGGAGCTGTTATAACCATTTTCAATAGCTGTTTGTTTTATTATTTCGATTTCTACTACTACAGATATGTAGATGATACCATCATTTTAATCCAAGGCACTAAAGATGACATCAGTGAGTTGTATCAGTTTTCCAACAACTCCCATGAAAACATAAAATTCACAGTTGAACACCAAAAAGACGACAGTATAAATTTCCTAGACCTTACCATTACAATAAAGAATAACAGACATCAGTTTGAAATTTATCGGAAACCTACCACAACACATACCACAAAACCACAAATACTCTTGCTACCCCGCAGCACACAAAATGGCAGCATTCCGGTACATGATTAATAGAGCTATCCAACTACCACTCTCAGAAGATAAATATGATCAAGAAATTGAAATAATAAAACAAACAGCTATTGAAAATGGTTACAACAGCTCCATAGTAGACACCCTAAAACACTCAATAATGGCAAAGGAATCACAACACAAAAAACAAAAAGAAAATAACACCTTCCATACAATCCCCTTTCTGGGTAACATTTCATACCAGATTGCCAATGTCTTCAAACGGAAAGGCATAAGCATATCCTTTATAACAGACAACAAGATTGGACAGAAGTTACCCCACAAATAAATAAAACGGTGACTGGTAACAGTGAACTTGTTGTTTCATTTAATGTCACTGTCTATAATTACACCGGCGACAGGGACAGGAAATCCGAACGCAGGAGGCCACAAGGCAGAAAAAATGTAATCTAAAACAATAATCACTGCCCAAAAATACACTTCCTACCGGGAAGTACTAATAAGATGCGGAAAACGTCACTGTCTGTAAATACACTGGCGACAGGGACAGGAAATTTGAACGCAGGAGGCCACAAGGCAGAAAAATTCTAATCTAAAACAATAATCACTGCCCAAAAATACACTTCCTACCGGGAAGTACTAATAAAATGCGGAAAAGATAACTGTCTATAAATACACCGGCGACAGGGACAGGAAACCCGAACGTAGGAGGCCACAAGGCAGAAAAGACGCTGGTTGCACAAACCAAAATTCTTCAATTAACATCTAAACCTTTAACCAACTTAACTTGCAGTTTATCAGAGAAACAGCAGGTGAACTCCGATACAAAGGTTCCTCACACCCGACCGTGTACACGTCGCCAGCGTACCCAACTATGCACAGTCACGCAGCCACGCGCTCTGTCACCGGAGCCATCGTCTTCTCTGCACTCACAGAGGCGAAGTACCATTCCTCAGGTTAGGCGAGTTACTAGTCCATTATTCCCGCCTCCAGACGAAAAATTTAAAGACATTCGTTGCCCCTCCCACCAAGTAGTGACTCGAAACCACAGCCGAGGCCCCTGGGGGCTCGCAGCATGAGCTTACAACCTTGTCCCGTCAAGTCGTCCCACTCGTCTCGCACCGCCAGGATAGACCACACGGCTTTTCGGAAGAACAGCCAACTCTCCACCGCCACGCCACGCCGAGCTCTCATCGTACGATATTCTCTAATTCCCGATTTTAAAAACCGACCGACCGACTCGTCACCGCTAGGTAACCAACCGGTCATCCCCCCAAAGATCTTATTCCCTTACACAAGGCTAACAGGAAGCAACTACTCGAAGGTTTATAAGACCAGACACGCAGCCAGAGGGTAATCTCAACAGAATCGTAGGCAGTATAACAATAAATATGAAAGAATCAATTAACGATGTAATAGAAGGACTCAGAACATTCTTTACAGCGCGATATATGTTGAGAGGGGACTGGCAAGGGGGGAGGTTACTATGAGAGAAAGATTCAATAATCAACGAAAGGATAACGTTCTACGAGTCGGGGCGTGGGAAGTCAGAAGCTTGAACGTGGTTGGGAAACTAGAAAATCTGAAAAGGGAAATGCGACGGCTCAATTTAGATATAGTAGGGGTCAGTGAAGTGAAAAGGAAGGAAGACAAGGATTTCTGGTCAGATGAGTATCGGGTAATATCAACAGCAGCAGAAAATGGTATAACAGGTGTAGGATTCGTTATGAATAGGAAGGTAGGGCAGAGGGTCTGTTACTGTGAACAGTTCAGTGACCGGGTTGTTCTAATCAGAATCGACAGCAGACCAACACCGACAACGATAGTTCAGATATACATGCCGACGTCGCAAGCTGAAAATGAACAGATAGAGAAAGTGTATGAGGATATTGAAAGGGTAATGCAGTATGTAAAGGGGGACGAAAACCTAATAGTCATGGGCGACTGGAATGCAGTTGTAGGGGAAGGAGTAGAAGAAAAGGTTACAGGAGAATATGGGCTTGGGACAAGGAATGAAAGAGGAGAAAGACTAATTGAGTTCTGTAACAAGTTTCAGCTAGTAATAGCGAATACCCTGTTCAAGAATCACAAGAGGAGGAGGTATACTTGGAAAAGGCCGGGAGATACGGGAAGATTTCAATTAGATTACATCATGGTCTGACAGAGATTCCGAAATCAGATACTGGATTGTAAAGCGTACCCAGGAGCAGATATAGACTCAGATCACAATATAGTAGTGATGAAGAGTAGGCTGAAGTTCAAGACATTTGTCAGGAAGAATCAATAGGCAAAGAAGTGGGATACGGAAGTACTAAGGAATGACGAGATACGTTTGAAGTTCTCTAACGCTGTAGATACAGCAATAAGGAATAGCGCTGTAGGCAGTACAGTTGAAAAGGAATGGACATCTCTAAAAAGGGCCATCACAAAAGTTGGGAAGGAAAACATAGATACAAGGAAGGTATATGCGAAGAAACCATGGGTAACAGAAGAAATACTTCAGTTGATTGATGAAAGGAGGAAGTACAAACATGTTCCGGGAAAATCAGGAATACAGAAATACAAGTCGCTGAGGAATGAAATAAATAGGAAGTGCAGGGAAGCTAAGACGAAATGGCTACAGGAAAAATGTGAAGACATCGAAAAAGATATGATTGTCGGAAGGACAAACTCAGCATACAGGAAAGTCAAAACAACCTTTGGTGACATTAAAAGCAACGGTGGTAACATTAAGAGTGCAACGGGAATTCCACTGTTAAATGCAGAGGAGAGAGCAAATAAGTGGAAAGAATACATTGAAAGTCTCTATGAGGGTGAAGATTTGGCGGATGTGACAGAAGAAGAAACAGGAGTCGATTTAGAAGAGATAGGGGATCCAGTATTAGAATAGGAATTTAATAGAGCTTTGGAGGACTTACGGTCAAATAAGGCAGAAGGGATAGATAGCATTCCATCAGAATTTCTAAAATCATTGGGGCAAGTGGCAACAAAACGACTATTCACCTTGGCGTGTAGAATATATGAGTCTGGTGTTATACCATCTGACTTTCGAAAAAGCATCATCCACACAATTCTGAAGACGGCAAGAGCTGACATGTGCGAGAATTATCGCACAATCAGCTTAACAGCTCATGCATCGAAGCTGCTTTGAAGAATAATATACAGAAGAATGGAAAAGAAAATTGAGAATGCGCTAGGTGACGATCAGTTTGGCTTTAGGAAAAGTAAAGGGACGAGAGAGGCAATTCTAACGTTACGGCTAATAATGGAAGCAAGGCTAAAGAAAAATCAAGACACTTTCATAGGATTTGTCGTCCTGGAAAAAGCATTCGACAATATAAAATGGTGCAAGCTGTTCGAGATTCTGAAAAATGTAGGTGTAAGCTATAAGGAGAGACGGGTCATATACAATATGTACAACAACCAAGAGGGAATAATAAGAGTGGACGATCAAGAACGAAGTGCTCGTATTAACAAGGGTGTAAGACAAGGCTGTAGCCTTTCGCCCCTACTCTTCAATCCGTACGTCGAGGAAGCAATGATGGAAATAAAAGAAAGATTCAGGAGTGAAATTAAAATACAAGGTGACAGGATCTCAATGATACGATTCGCTGATGACATTGCTATCCTGAGTGAAAGTGAAGAAGAATTAAATGATCTGCTGAACGGAATGAGTACACAGTATGGTTTGACAGTAAATCGGAGAAAGACGAAGGTAATGAGAAGTAGTAGAAACGAGAACAGCGAGAAACTTAACATTAGGATTGATGGTCACGAAGTCAATGAAGTTAAGGAATTCTGGTACCTAGGCAGTAAAATAACCAATGACGGACGGAGCAAGGAGGACATCAAAAGCAGACTCGCTATGGCAGAAAAGGCATTTCTGGCCAAGAGAAGTCTACTAATATCAAATACCGGCCTTAATTTGAGGAAGAAATTTCTGAGGATGTACGTCTGGAGTACTGCATTGTGTGGTAGTGAAACATGGACTGTGGGAAAACCGGAACAGAAGAGAATCGAAACATTTGAGATGTGGTGCTATAGACGAATGTTGAAAATTAGGTGGACTGATAAGGTAAGGAATGAGGAGGTTCTACGCAGAATCGGAAAGGAAAGGAGTATGTGGAAAACACTCATAAAGAGAAGGGACAGGTTGATAGGACATCTGCTAAGACATGATCGAATGACTTCCATGGTACTAGAGGGAGCTGTAGAGGGTAAAAACTGTAGAGGAAGACAGAGATTGGAATACGTCAACCAAATAATTGAGGACGTAGGTTGCAAGTGCTACTCTGAGATGAAGAGGTTAGCACAGGAATGGAATTCGTAGCGGGCCGCATCAAACCAGTCAGTAGACTGATGACCAAAAAAAAAAAATATGTTGAGAGCTGACACACGGATCAGTAGTGAACTATGGACTGCGGGAAAACCGGAAAAGAAGGGAATTGAAGCATTTGAGATGTAGTGCTACAGAATGTTGAAAATTAAGTGGACTGAAAAGGTAAGGAGGAAAGGAATTATAAGGAAACCAATGACCAGGAGGAAGGACAGGATGATAGGACATCTGTTAAGACATCTGGAAGTAGCTTCCACTATAATAGAGGAACCAGTAGAGGGCAAAATCTGTACAGGAAGGGTGAGACTGGAATATATCCACCAAATATTTGAGGACATTTGTTGCATTCTGAGACGAAGATGTTGGCAGAAGATCAGAATTCGTGGCGGGCCGAATAACAACAATCTGATAACTCAAAAAAAGAAGTAAATAAGGAATCTGGGACTTTACAAACAGTGGATAGACAGCGAGTGGTTGTGTGCTGTTGATGCTGGCCATTGAACGCAACCCCCTGTCAGTTAATGCGGCTAGTTCGTTTTCGTGGCGCGTACGGCTCCTCTTTGCTCGCTCACCTTGAGACTGCTGCGTTACCAGACCAGGGGTGTGCTGCAGCCGTGCAGTGGTCGGCAGCGGACGCTAAACGGCCCCGCCACCTGGCGCCACAATCGATCTATCGGCAGGAGGCCGGGCCTGGCCGGGCCGTTGCCGGCTCGTCGTCGGTAATTGAAACGGAGTACGAGCTGATGGCAGTTATCTGCCGCTACCGCTGCCGCTGCCGCCGGCGCTGCCGGGTGGGCCCCTCCTCGTAAATGGATTCGCGCGGCCGCGCCCAACTCCGCCCCACCCTGGCCGGCCGGCCGCCTGCGCGTTCCGATCATTAACACCGGGGCCCACCTCCCGCCTCCCGCCTCCCGCCGGCCGCGGACACTACCGTGCGCCGCCCGCCTCCTGCCTGCCTCTTTCTGCTTTTTTTCCCCTTTTTGTAGCATTTAGGTTTTTTTCCGAACTCCAGCTGTTAAAGTTGACTGAACGGGTACAATGCAGCACGGGACACTGGCGAGCCGTAAGCCTATATCTCTTGCAGCCGCTGCGCCGCCAGGAATTGATATCCACTGACGGCAGTGCTGATAGGCGTGGGCGTATTTTCGTTCTTTGCGAGCTGCTGATGAGATTCCGCACTTGATTTCGAACGGAGACCGGTGACGGGGGAAATATATCAATGGGGCCCTCACATGCACGGTTTTACCCGCGCGCCTGTGTGGGATCCAATCGCACTCGAGCGAGCGCCTCAGCCTGTTAGATCTGTGGTGCGTTAGCGCGTCCAGTGAAATTTGAGGACACGCTCTTGCTCAGGAGGAAGTCGCCGTTCAGGAGTGCCACGCGCAGGTAGACGGTTAAATCCACGAGCATGTTCACGGAAGCGAGGCGCGCGGAGTTTCGTCAGTGAAGGACAAAGTGAGACGCGTACAGCACGTGAGAAGTGACACGACGTAACAGCGCAACGCGCGCTTTCCACGCCTGCCGTGCGATTTTGTGCGTATTCAGTGTCACGATTTTGTCCCTCATGCGGCCTGAGGCCCACTTGCCAGACTAAGTTTAGTGACCTACGGCTTGCCAAGCTAAAAATGCGTGTCTCGCGAATAAAATAGCTACTAATGTTGAATTGAATAACAGTCCTGTACTAATGCTGAAGACGAATTGTGGCGTTATTTACTAATTAATAAAACGTTCAGAATACCAAATAAAGTATTTTGTTTCAGTGATATCTGCGTTCGATCTCACACTTGTTAGGGGCTGCAGTTATCGACCGCGGTCCGCATTAGTATCGTTGGACCCGCGAGTCGCGACCAGCGCCGCTAATGCCACGTCGCGGCTTGTATCAAGTTTCTAGCGAGCTCTCGTCCACTCTTGCTCGGGAAGTCAAGTAGTAAAGTAGCATAGCCTTCAGCTGGTAGGAAGCAACCTCTAACAAGGCGCTTAGTAACGAATGGCCTAAGTGAGGCCTCAATAGCTATCTGTTTGTATGTATGCAGCCGCCGGCCGGAGTGGCCGTGCGGTTCTAGGCGCTACAGTCTGGAATCGCTAGGTTCCTCGGGTATCGATGTGTGTGATGTCCTTAGCTTAGTTAGGTTTAAGTAGTTCTAAGTTATAGGGGACTGATGACCTCAGACGATGAGTCCCATAGTGCTCAGAGCCATTTGAACCATGTATGCAGCCAACAAGAATCCTGTACAACCAATGAAGTACAATATATATTATTCTTTTACCAACTACTTCTAATTATTTTAGTCGTTGCAGATCCAGATCATGCAGTCAGCACCTTATCGACGTTACTGACAAACCTGCTGTGATTTATATGTTTCTAATTAGCGTTGGCCGTCAGTCAACATTGGCGACGACTCGTTCGTCGTCATCATAACAGTTTCGTAGGCTAAACTGTGGTCTGTTTTAGACTACGAAAATTGTTCAAATGGATCTGAGGACTATGGGACTTAACATCTGAGGTCATCAGTGTGGTGTCACGGCCAGACACCACACTTGCTAGGTGGTAGCCTTTAAATCGGCCGCGGTCCGGTAGTATACGACGGACCCGCATGTCGCCACTATCAGTGATTGCAGGCCGAGCGCCACCACACGGCAGGTCTCGAGAGACTTACTAGCTCTCGCCCCAGTTGTACGGACTAGCGATGCAACACTGACGAAGCCTCGTTTATTTGCAGAGAAGATAGTTAGAATAGCCTTCAGCTAAGTCAATGGCTACGACCTAGCAAGGCGCCATAGCAGTTGATAGTTATCGTATGAAGCATGTCTCATCAAGAACGATGTATACAAATGATGGATTAAAGTTAAGTATTCCAGAAGCTACGTACTTTTCTTTATACCATTCATTACGTATCCTGTTTCAGACCTCACGCCATCCTGCGTGAGCTTATAGCGCCATCTAAACCTTTAACCAAATTGAAATCGGCGTTGCTTTCTAATACTTGCCTTACGCCATTAGATCCCCAGAAACCCCTTTGGTTGATAGTAGATGCATCGGATTTCGGGATCGGTGCTGTGCTTGCGCACAAAGATGGATCGCATGATCGCCCTATTGCCTTTGCGTCCAAATTGCTCTCATCTGCGCAAAGAAATTATTCACAGATCGAGAAAGAAGCTTTGGCACTCGTATTTGGTGTTACTAAGTTCCATGCTTTCTTGTATGGTCGTCACTTTACCATCATCACAGAAACCTTTGACATCGCTTTTTCATCCGAACAAGCCTGTACCTCCGCGTACAGCGCAGAAATTCATTCGCTGGTCTACTTTCCTCTCGCAGTACCGCTACGATATCTTGTATCGGTCCACAGCTAAGCACGGAAACGCCGATGCGTTGTCCCGTTTGCCTATTGCTGAGGATAGAGCATTCGATTCTTCCGAACTTGCTTGCATGTTCATTGGTGCGGAAACCGATGACGTGGTCGAATCGTTTCCGATGGATTTTCGTCGTAGCTACAGCCACAGCTGCTGACCCTGTCCTTGCTACTGTTTTGTGTTTTGTTGCTACGCGATGGCCCTTGTCAAAGTCATGGATCGAGGATCCGTTGGTTCGCCGATTTTTTCCTCACAAGGAGAGACTTTTTGTTCGACGTGGTGTTTTGCTGTTGCGTTCTGATAATGATCAGTCCAGAGTCGTGGTCCCACGTTCGTTACAGTCCTCTGTCTTACGGCTTCTCCACCAAGGACATTGGGGTATAATGCGAACGAAACAACTTGCTCGTCAGCACTGTACTTGGTTCGGAATCGATGCTGCTCTTCTTGCATGACGTGTGCCGAACAATAATCCGCACCACCGCGGAAATTCTTTGCATGGCCGACAGCCACTTCCCCTTGGCAACGCTTGCACAACGATTTTGCTGGTCCATTCTGGAATGCTCGATGGTTGGTTGTGGTCGATTCTTTCAGTAATTTTCCTTTTGTTGTCCGGATGTCTTCCACGACGTCATCTGCCACCATCCAAGAGCTACCTGCTGTCTTTTGTATTGAAGGTCTTCCCCAGACTATTGTTTCCGACATTGGCCCACAATTCATGTCCGCAGAATTTCAGTCATTCTGCAAGGCCAATGGTATTCAACATCTGACATCCATGCCGTTTTCGCCTCAGTCAAACGGTGCCGCTGAACGATTGGTCCGGACTTTCAAGTCACAGATGTTGTAGTTGAAAGAGTCGCATTCTCGGGAGGACGCGTTGTTGCTCTTTTTGTCATCGTATCGCTCTCAGCCCCGCGATGGTCGCTCGCCGGCTGACATGATCCACGGTCGTCCTCATCGAACCTTGATGTCTTTGCTGCATCCGCCGCATCAGGTTCCTGTGCAGCGGCAGATTCCTGTTTTTGCTCCAGGCGACGTTGTATTTTATCGCAACTATCGAGGTTCACGGCGTTGGCTCGCAGGGCGCATTCTTCGCTGCCTCGGCCGCGCGATGTATTTGGTTTTGGGGGCCTCTGGTGAGGTACGTCGGCATCTCAATCAGCTGCGCCTCTGTCGTCGCACGGGTTCTGCCGCTCCCCGTCTGCTTTCAGCGACGGTTCCGTCCGGTCAGCGCCCTGGGGATCCATCTACTGGCTCGCCTCATCCCCATGTGTTGCCGACGCTGCCTTCCATTTTGCCCCATGGCGACGCGCCGCCGCCGCCGCCGCCCGCAGTGGACGCGTCGCTGCAACCGCCTGGCGCCTCCCTGGGTCACGCGCCGCCGATCGCTTCCCGTGACCAGCTGTCCTCCGCCATGGACCTCTTGCCCGCTCCGGACCACTTGGCGTCTTCGCGCGTCGGGTACCCCGACGCGATGGAGGTCGACACTTCGGCCCCTCCTGTCTCTCTACGGGCGCATACACCGCATGTTGGCGTGCACCCTGGACTAGGTTTTCAGGCGTTTCCTAGCTCCCCTCGGACAGAATGTCCGGGTGCGGGTGGCACAGCCTCGCCTGTTGTTGGGCTCCCCACCTCGTCGCATACAACAACATGCGGTCGTCCCCACGGCGGGCGGAAGCCTTATAACACGACCGTTCGCCGATTTGCGTGGGAGGAATGTGGTGTCACCGCCAGACACCACACATGCTAGGTGGTAGCTTTTAAATCGGCCGCGGTCCGGTAGTATACGACGGACCCGCATGTCGCCACTATCAGTGATTGCAGACGGAGCGCCACCACACGGCAGGTCTCGAGAGACTTACTAGCATTCGCCCCAGTTGTGCGGACGACTTAGCTAGCGATGCAACACTGACGAAGCCTCGTTTATTTGCAGAGAAGATAGTTAGAATAGCCTTCAGCTAAGTCAATGGCTACGACCTAACAAGGCGCCATAGCAATTGATAGTTATCGTATGAAGCATGTCTCATCAAGAACGATGTATACAAATGATGGATTAAAGTTAAGTATTCCAGAAGCTGCGTACTTTTCTTTATAGCATTCATTACGTATCCTGTTTCAGACCTCACGCCATCCAGCGTGAGCTTATAGCGTGCATTTCGGCCTTCTCCAGCAATATAACAATCAGTCCCCTAGAATTTAGCACTACTGAAACCTAAATAACCTAAAGACATCAAACACATGAATGCCCGACGCACGATTCGAACCTGCGACCGTATTGGTCTCGCGGTTCCAGATTGAAGCGCCTAGAACCACTCGCCCAAAACCTCGGATGTGCACTACGAAATGCGTGGTACTAATACTGTATATGCTTTTTCTCGACACGACGTGCCAATGAAATCATTGACATTCGTGGCGGTTTCTAGACTGTTTCCAGTTAATAGTGAAAATTTTATATCTGTAAACATGTGTTATAACGCCTCACAATACATCCGTATATAGGTAACTGCACTACTGGACGTTAAAATTGCTACACCACGAAGATGACGTGCTACAGACGTGAAATTTTACCAACTGGAAGAAGATGCTGTGATATGCAAATGATTAGCTTTTCAGAGCATTCACACAAGGTGGGAGCCGGTGGCGACACCTACAACGTGCTGACATGAGAAAAGTTCCATCCGATTTCTCATACAAGGAAAGCAGTTGACCAGCGTCGCCTGGTGAATCGTTGTTGTGATGCCCCGTGTAAGGAAGAGAAATGCGTACCATCACGTTTCCGCCTTTGATAAAGGTCGGATTGTAGCCTATCGCGATTGCGATTTATCGTATCGCGACATTGCTGCTCGCGTTGGTCTTGATCCAATGACTGTTAGCAGAATATGGACTCGGTGGGTTCAGCAGGGTAATACGGAACGCCGTGCTGGATCCCAACGGCCTCGTATCACTAGCAGTCGAGATGACAGGCATCTTACCCGCATGGCTATGACGCGTCGTGCAGCCGCGTCTCGATACCTGAGTCAACAGATGGGGACGTTTGCAAGACAACATCCATCAACACGAACTGTTCGACGACGTTAGCAGCAGCATGGGCTATCAGCTCGAAGACCATTGCTGCGGTTACCCTTGACGCTGCATCACAGACAGGAGCGCCTGAGACGGTGTACTCAACGACGAACCTGGGTGCACGAATGGCAAAACGTCATTTTTTCGGATAAATCGAGCTTCTGATTACAGCATGATGATGGTCGCATCCATGTTTGGCGACGTTGGAAGCGTGTATTCGTCATTCCCATACCGGCGTGATGGTATAGGTTGCCATTGGTCACACGTCTCGGTCACTTCTTGTTCACATTGACGGCACTTTAAACAGTGGACGATACGTTTCATATGTGTTACAACCCGTGGCTCATCTGATCCCTGCGATCCGGCCGGAGTGGCCGAGCGGTTCTAAGCGCTTCAGTCTGGAACCGCGCGACCGCTACGGTTGCAGGTTCGAATCCTGCCTCGGGCATGGATGTGTGTGATGTCCTTGGGTTAGTTAGATTTAAGTAGTTCTCGGTTCTAGGGCACTGATGACCTCAGGTGATAAGTCCCATAGTGCTCAGAGCCATTTTGATCCCTGCGGAACCCTACGTTTCAGCAGGTTAATGCACGACTGCATGTTGCAGGTCGTGTGCTGGCCTTTCTGGATGCAGAAAATGTTCGACTGCTGCACTGGCCACCACATTCTCCAGGTCTCTCATCAATTGAAAACGTCTGGTCAATGGTGGCTGAGCAACTGGCTTGTCACAATACGCCAGTCACTACTCTTGATGAACCGTGGTATCGTGTTGAAGCAGTATGGGCAGCTGTACCTGTACACGCCATCTAAGCTCAGTTTGACACAATGCCCAGGCGTATCAAGGCCGTTATTACGGCCAGAGTTGGTTGTTCTGGGTACTGATTTCTCAGGATATATGCACCAAAATTGAGTGAAATGTAATCACATGTCAGTTCTAGTATAATATTTTTTTCTAATGAATATCTGTTTATCATCTGCATTTCTTCTTGGTGTAGCAATTTTGATGGCCAGTTGTGTACATTGAAACACACATACTTCAGATCTTGGACGCACAAAGGGGATACACATTCTGAAATTCCCACTTTTGGAATTTTTGTAACAGATCGTGCAGATGCACCAGCATAATAGGCAGTACGTAGATGACGTTGTTTGATTACGTGTTTAAAATTTCCTGCCTTGCTTTTTGATCACCTGATTTTATAATATTCCTTACTATTTCACAACAGTGAATGTAAATCGTCTGTCCCTTAGTGCAATCTGAAGACGCGTGAAGGCATAAGATACAATCCAAGTACGTATTTGCTCTATAGTATTGAACTGTGCATTGTTTTTGACAAAATATAAAAATAATAAAATAAAGCGACAAGGTCATTCAGACATAAATAACTGAAAAGTGTAAGTATTAACGAAGGAAGAGGTATTAAACGGCAAAAAACGGAAGCATGTGGGAGGACAGCTTTCCCGCTACCCGCCTCACATCTCCAACAGTGCAAGGGTGGCGCGCGGCGCCAAGGCACAGCGCCGGGCGGCCAGGCGCAGACGCGGGTTGAGCCAACATCGCGTCCCGTTCCAATTTGGGAGCTCCAACGTGAACTTGTCAACCTCCAAAGATGTGCGCTACCCTGCGCCGCACCACAAGCGCTATGCGTGTCTTAGTTTCCGCCTACCCCAACTTGTGTGCCGTGTGCGCGGCGAGTACATTACTTGGAGCCGTGTTCCTTCCGAAAACGGATCCAACACGTACTATTATTTCCTACTACACGAAAATATCCAAACGTATTTAAGAATGTGATATTGTGGGATATCGTCAACAACAACATCACCTGTTACGACACACCTACGACGAAGAGCATTACTGCAGAGGAACGTCTTACAGCTTCTTTCGAATTCTATACAAAGAGCCACTCGCTCATAGTTTTCAAATTGGCCACAGAAATTTCCGCATCGACGCTGTCTAACATAATTTACGAGATATGCACAGCACTTTATGTGTCTCTACGGCTGGAGGTCACAATAGTAAACAAAAGAGTTTTGTATTAATTGCTGAAAATTATTGGGAAGAGAACTCATACGGACATCTGAGCAAATTTCTTAACAACATCACTGGTTAAAAACCAGGAAAAAGAATCGCCACTGATACTACTCTGTGGTCCTATAACTTATATACGCTACTGGCCATAAAAATTGCTACACCAAGAAGAAATGCAGATGATAAACGGTTATTCATTCCACAAATGTATTATACTAGAAATGACAAGTGATTATATTTTCACGCAATTGGGGTGCATATATCCTAAGAAATCAGTACCCAGAAAAACTACCTCTGGCCGTAATAATGGCCTTGATACGCCTGAGCATTTGGACAAACAGAGCTTGGATGGCGTGTACAGGTACAGCTGCCCATGCAGCTTCAACACCATACCACAGTTCATCAAGAGTAGTGACTAGCGTATTGTAACGAGCCAGTTGCCCGGCCACCATTGACCAGACGTTTTCAATTGGTGAGAGATCTGGAGAATGTTCTGGCCAGGGCAGCGGTCGAACATTTTCTGTACCCAGAAAGGCCCGTACAGAACCTGCAACATGCGGTCGTGCATTATCCTGCTGAAATGTAGGGTTTCGCAGGGATCGAATGAAGGGTGGAACCACGAGTCATAACACATCTGAAATGTAACGTCCACTGTTGAAAGTGCCGACAGTGCGAACAAGAGGTGACCGAGACGTGTAACCAATGGCAGCCCATACCATCAAGTTGGGTAATACGCCAGTATGGCGATGACGAATACACGCTTCCAACATGCGTTCACCGCGATGTCCCCAAACACGGATGCTACCATCGTGATGCTGTAATCAGAACCTGGATTCATCCGAAAAAATGACATTTTGCCATTCGTGCACACAGGATCGTCGTTGAGTACACCATCGCAGGAGCTCCTGTTTGTGATGCAGCGTCAAGGGTAACCGCAGCCATGGTCTCCGAGCTGATAATCCATGCTGCTGCAAACGTCGTCGAACTGTTCGTACGGATAGTTGTTGTCTTGCAAACGTCCCCATATGTTGACACAGGGGTCGCGACGTGGCTGCACTATCCGTTACAGCCATGCGGATAAGATGCCTGTCATCTCGACTGTTAGTGATACAAGGCCGTTGGGATCCAGCACGGCGTTCCGTATTACCCTCCTGAACCCACCGATTGCATATTCTGCTAACAGTCATTGGATCTCGACCAACGCGAGCAGCAATGTCGCGATGCGATAATCCGCAATCGCCATAGGCTACAATCCGACCTTTATCAATGTCGGAAACGTGATGGTACGCATTCTCCTCCTTACATGGGGCATCACAATAACGTTTCACCAGGCAACGTCGGTAAACTGCTGTTTGTGTATGAGAAATCGGTTGGAAACGTTCCTCATATCATCACGTTGTCGGTGTCACCACCGGCGCTAACCTTGTGTGAATGCCCTGAAAAGCTAATCATTTGCATATCACAGCATCTTCTTCCTGTCGGTTAAATTTCGCGTCTGTAGCACGTCATCTTCGTGGTGTAGCAATTTTATGGCCAGTTGTGTATTTTCGTATAATGTGTTGAGGGAAGTTGTGCCTTGACATGGAGCATAAGTGTAAAACCTTGAAGATTTATAAGGAGATGAAAGAGAAAAATGTGTTGAAGCATGGGGTGTTGCTGCTAACAGCCTCACTTTACACATGTTATTATGTCACAAATCAGTTTGCGTAGTCAAAGTTTTCAGCAATCCTTGGCAGCTATTGATCAACTGTGAATAAAAAGAAGTCATAGTTCATATAGGTTGTTAGGGGTTCAAGTGCAGATATTTCTGTTGATGACTGAGTACAGTGTATTGAAGAACTTTACCTCACTATTTACTTTATTTGCAGACTAATTGCCGGCCGGTGTCGTCGTGTGGTTCCAGGCACTTCAGTCTAGAACCGTGCGACCGTTACGGTCGCAGGTTCTAATCCTGGATGAGTGTGATGCCCTTAGGTTAGTTAGGTTTAAGTAGCTCTAAGTTATAGAAGAGTGATGACCTCAGATGTTAAGGCCCATAGTGCTGAGAGCCATTTGAACAATTTTTTTGCAGACTAATAATTATAGAAATTACGATTAGTACGCTTTTACGTTGATTAGTACCTCCAAGTACGATATATTAACGTTTGTTTTCACCTAGGCAGCAGGTCAGTTATTGTAGTGTGCCCGAGTTTATGAGAAACAATTATTTTATACCGTCAGGCGTAGGCCAGTCCCTGCAGCAGAAAATATCGGATAGTAACATATGCAATGTGTCTGCAAGAAACTGTTAGACGCAGAGAAAAAACAACGAACACATTGAAGCAGGTATTATCAAATTTCCATTTATCACAATAAATGTAACCATACCTCTATTCCTAAAACCCTGTACGTGTAATCAATAGACTTGCCGCTACGCATACGTCAGTAACATACTTCAGTACCAATCTAAATGAGTCCCGCAAAATTAGTATGTTTTCTTGCAAACAAGCTACGGTTCTATTCTCTTGGTGTAACCTGGTCTGCAAAATGGAAATATTTTGTCATAAATTTCAGTAATTAATTTCTTATTTGTGTAGTATTTGGAACTGACTTTCCACGAGCAGTGATGGCCTTTGTACATTTTTTGTAAATTCCGTCTAAAATACTTTGATCCTACAACGAAAATCTGTTATAATCGTGTTGCGTACTGTAGACTACTGAGAAGAATCTACGGTAAGGTATACAGAAATCTCGTTGCCTATTGTAAGCAATTGACTGAGAAATCTACGAGACAGCCGACAGCATCATGCGTGACAACGTCAAACGCCAGACTTGTACCTTTAAATATCCAGCGGGCCGGTAGGTGGCGCCTCTGTGCCCGACGGTTGATCCGCACGTCTGCCTCTTTAATGATTCTGCGCTCAGACGGACACACTTCCGCCCGGAACTGCGTTGTCCGTCCACAATCGTGCGGTTGCGATGTCCAAGTGAGTGCCCCTAATGAAAGGCAACGACCTGTTTCAGACTTTCGTGCCGCTCAACGAACGTTTCGGTAACTTTGACCACAGGAGCTTGTCACCAAGTACGAAGCGAACCAGCACATTTCAGTATTAAGCAAAGTACAGCTGCCGCTTGCCAGTTCCACACCATAGCTGACGACGAAACATAATGGCCTTAAAGACTCACCTCCTGCTCTGACAGACTGTGATGTGACCACCTTCACGAGCTCTTTTACTCACCAGGGGGTATACAAAGTTAATTCCAACTTCTGACTACAGATTTGGCGATTTTTTTTTTTTTTTTTTTTTTTTTTGCTTATTTGACCATAGGACCCTGGCCTCCCGTGGCTCAATGTAGAAGAAGTTTATTTCGTCTGGTTTCTCAATTTCTCATACAGATTTAGATGTCTGTAAAGCACTGAAAATATATCCATAACAGAACTAATGTTAACGGTATGCCCTCTTTGGAAAGATAATTTCCCCGTTTAGTCATAATATTTGTTAGTGAAAATATTAATGCTCACTTTACTCTTCGTGCCCACGCTTGCATTCATTATTGCTCGTTTCCTACCAGGTTTTTCTTCCGACAGTGTTACTAGAGCGTTACGAGCTAAAGGCAGAAATGTAACCGCACGGAGTGGCCACGCAGTTAGAGGCGCTATGTCAGGGATTGCGCAGCCCCTCGCGTCGGAGGTTCGAGTCCTCCCTCAGACATGGGTGTGTGTGTGTGTGTGTGTGTGTGTGTGTGTGTTGTCCTTAGCGTAATTTAGTTTAGGTAGGTTTGGGTGATGGGTGGGTCTGGGGACAGATGACCTCAGCAGTTTGATCCTCTAGGAATTCACACACACACACGCACGCACACACACACAAACACACACACACACATACACACACACACACACACACACACACACACACACACACACACACACAGGAACATACATGTGTTAAGGAGAGATGGCCGAGATGTAATTTGTTTATGGTTCACTGACCGGGAGTCTGTGCCTACTTGTGATCAACAATTTCATCCAAATTCATTGTATGTACATGATATGCCAGAAATGAAGATGGCTGAACTGAGAGTTCCAGATGGACAAACGTTTCGGAAGAAATAGAAACTTTGACCCAAGATGGGGCAGGTAGGAGCTATTTATTATAACGAAGTTTGTAGCTAGTAGTTGGTGCAGCACAAACTGTATGGAACCATAATTCAAGGGTCGTCGCTTCGAACCCCTGCATGAAACATATATTTCTTTTACAATTTTTAAGTTACTTACACTGCAAACGAGTGATAATATATCCCAATATATTGCATTTATTAATATTTTCTAGTTGTACGGATATTTAAGGAAAGTGTAAAGGCATACAGGTTGCACGCAGCCGTACGGTACGTAACACGCGCTCGCCGGCTGACCTATCTGGAATGCTGACAATTTGCTTCGTCAGTACACGCACGTACGGCGCGAGCCTTTGTTACTAAAACTGCTTCAATTTACTTCTCGTGTTCGCATAATGCCGTACCTCAAGGACCCACTACTTACGAATCCTGACGAAATATTCGTGTAATCATCATCCGTGGCATCAACAAAAACTGACCCCTTATAGAAGTGGTGTTAGCATGGGGATAATTATGGAGAATCTACAGTCTTGAAGAGGTGCAGCACAGTGTGAACTTCGACCAGCAGCAGCATGAACATCTTCCGACTACGCGGGGACATCCAACGCTGGAATTCAGGTTGGTCTACTATAGTTTGGCTAGAATTCGAAAGGCAATGATGGATTTTGATTTTACATTTGAGTGACTCATTGGCGTTAAATTAGACGAAATGTCGCAATCCAGTCAGAGTAACGTTGTCAATCTACAGACTGTTATTAATGAGCTGCAAGAAGAGATTCGGCAGTTAAAAGCAGAAAGAAGCGAGCGTAACAATCCGAAAGGCTTGTCAAATGAGAGTTAATGCAGTACAAGTACAACTACAATAAAGAATTTTTCATTATTGCCCTCAGTACCAGTGTTTATAGGGAAACACGAAGATGGTATGAAGGCGTTTTTTCGTAAACTTTAATGTGCCGCCCTGTTAGGACAATGTACAGATTCCGATAAGGTAGTGGTTGCCAAATTGACATTTCAGGGAGCAGCACAAGATTCCATTAGTGCGGAAGTTACATGCGTGAAACCAGAGGATTACAATGAGTTTAGAACGGTTGTTGTTCACAGATTTAAACGTAATAACGCGATCAGATTTTACATAGAGCAGCTTTACAGTTTGCGAATGCGACGAGACTAATCAGTCGAACAGTTTGCCGACAGAATTCGAAACATAAACGCTCAAACGTACGAGTTAGTAAAAGATGAAAATGAACATCGCGTTCAGTTGTTCGAAGCCGACCAGAGGGCCTTGGACACATTCATTCATGGGTTGCACGGAGAGGAAATAACCAAAGCTGTTCGATTGCTACGACGTAAAACGTTTCAGGAAGCAGTAAAATCAGCTTTTTGTTTCCTTGAAGCTCTAAGACGACCGACTGAGATGCAGAAACGGGAACGCAGAGTTTTCAACACAACAGTACAATGCTACAGATGAAATAGGCGACGTCACAAGCGTAAGGATTGTAAAGAGAATGGAATCTGCTATCATTCAGGGCCGTGTTTCGAGAGATTGTCGCAACAAGAAGACAGGTAATGCGAACAACAGACAATCTGCCAGATCTTTAAACTAGTACGGGGACGTATGGGCCACGACTCCATCCGCCCCTTGGCAGAGACAGTGATTCCTGTTGGTTGCAACGTTAATCAGACCGAAAATGACTTCGTGATAAGTGCTGTGTATCGTGGGAGAAACATCAAACTACTTATTGACACAGGAGCACAGACCTCATTAATGTTGTGTTGCATTGATAAACGGGATAAATTCAATGTGCCTCTATTAACAGTGGGAGGGCTACACGGGAGAAAGCTATGTAACTATGAAGAAGTTGACGTAGAATTAATTCTTGACCAAGGCAAAGATGCAGGTGGAAATAAAGATAAATATAAATACACCGCAAGGGTGCAAGTAGTTTCAAATAACGAAACGCGTTACTACAGCGTACTTGGATTTGACTTCTTGTCCGCTAACGAGGCAGAAAGAAAGATCAGACTACGCTGTAGCAGCCTAGGAAATCGTTCTTGAGATCGTCCTCGAGGGAGCAGAAATACTGACGTTGTGGGAATGGAACGCCCAAACGAAGCATCAGTTCAAACCGTCCGAGTCCATGCTCAAGCTGAACAGCCTCAGAAAATTCCCAAGGGAGCTGGAAAGACAATCTACGTTGAAGTTAAGTCACCCCGATACAAGGAAGAAACATTGTTATTAATTGAGTGAGCCCAGAAAAGTGAGTTACTGGATACAATGCCGGCCGGTGTGGCCGTGCGGTTGTAGACGCTTCAGTCTGGAGCCGCGTGACCGCTACGGTCGCAGGTTCGAATCCTGCCTCGGGCATGGATGTGTGTGATGTCCTTTGGTTAGTTAGGTTTAAGTAGTTGTAAGTTCTAGGCGACTGATGACCTCAGAAGTTAAGTTTCATAGTGCTCAGAGCCATTTTTTTGGATACAATGCATTGTTATGTTGACAGAAGTGTAGGTGTCGCAACAATGGTGAGACAGAATGTCGCAAAAGTCCCGGTTACAATAACGAATATGCACAATGAGGATGTTGTTTTGCCACGAGTAACGAAAGTGGCTGAAGTATCGAGTGAAAGTAAAAGTGACGTAATACAGATTCGAGATGAGGTAACAAATTCTCCAGCTATAAACACAGATTTTTGTAACAGTCTCGCAAAATTGCTACGAGAAAATGAAGTTAATGATAAACTGAAGTGCAAGATTTGGAAAAAGAATATTTGACAGCTGATGAACAGAGGATTTTAGCAGTTGTTTTGCTGGGGTATGCAGATTTATTCCGAGAACGTGCTAATTTACCTGTCACTCATTTAGTTCAGCATCGTATTCATACAGGGAATGCGGACCCAATCACACATAAACCTTACCGAATACCGTTCAGTCAAAGAGGAGTAGGTAGAAGACATTATTAAATAACTATTTGAAGTCAAAATTATAAAAACAAGAGATCCTTCAGACCCATAGTGGTGTTCGCCTGAAGAAATCAATTTCTGCAGAACCACAGTTCCTTTTTCATGTTGATTACCGATCTTCGAATGCTAAGACCACACCCGACATTTACCTATTACAAAACTTAGTGGAAACCTAGGATTACTTGGGCAGATTTCGAATTTTTTCAATATGTGATTTAACAAGTGGTTATCCCCAGTTAACAGTTCATCCAGACGATCAAGCAAAAACTTCATTTGTAACAGCAACAGGAGTATACAAGTATCTTCGTATGCCATATGGACTTCGCAATGCTCCAGCTACATTTCCACGCCTTATGGATACAGTTTTTACGAGGGGTCACCCCAACACAAACACTTGTTTTCCTTGATGATGTAATAAGTTTTGGTGAAAACATGAAGGAGCATACTGAGAGACTAGAAGCTGTTTTTGAGCGTATAAGAAGCGCAAACCTGTCTTTATCAATAGACAAATGCAAATTTGTACAAAGTTAACTATCTTGGCCATATTGTAAATAGTGAAGGTGTTCCACCTGATCCAAAATTTATTGAAAATGTAAAGAATTTTCCTAAACCACAGAATTGTGAACTACAATCATTTGTGGGATTATCGAATTTCTACAGACGATTTAAAGCCGCTTATGCGAATATAGCATGTCCAATGACACAGCTACCGAAGAAAGGAGCCACATTCAATTGGTGAACAGTGTGCAAAAAGGCAATGGAAGAACTTAAAACTACTCTAACCACAGCCCGAGTGTTAGCCTATCCGGATTTCAGTAAACTTTTTATTCTTTCAACAGATGCAACCAATTTTGCCATAGGTGCAATCTTGTGAAGAAGTTGATGGTCAGGGACAACAAATTTCATTTGCTTCCAGACAGTTAAACAAATCAGAATGTAATTATACTACCACTGAGAAGGAGTTTTGTGCTTTGGTTTTTGGTATAACACATAACAATTGATTCTTAGCAGGAAGAGAATTTACAGTTATTACAGATCATGCCACACGTAAATGGTTATTGAGCTTAAAGGATCCAAGTCCAATATAAACAAGATGGGCATTAAGACTGAGTGAGTACCAATTTAAGGTTATTCACCAACCTGATAAACAAAACGTGAATGCTGATACAATGAGTCGAAAAGTCAATATTGGTGTTACAATAAGTTGAGAAGAAGAATTAAAGGCAGCTCAAGAAGAAGATTCACAATGCAAACTATGGAAAAATGATCATAGTTTTATCAAAATAGATGGATTATTGTACAAAAACATTAGCAAAGGAAACCGCCTAGTTGTTCCAGAAAGCATGAAATAACAAATCATGAGAGAACAACATGATTCTGTATTATCAGGACATTGCGGTAAACAAGCAACAAACATTAAAATAGCTCAAATGTTTTGGTGGGCGAGCAACAAAGTTGACGTTTTCGAGTTTGTTTCACAATGTGGTTCCTGTAACAGACGGAATAATGTAGGAAAATGTAAGGCACTATTGCAAGAACTGCCAGAGACAAGTGAACTATTTGAATGTGTAGGACTAGATGTCGTAGGACCTTTGCCTAAGACTAAGGATGAAATGAAATACGTATTGACAATGTTAGATCATTTCTCTAGATACCTTCTCATGATACCAATACCTGATCACAGCGCTGAAACTATAGCTAAAGTTTTTGCAAAAGAATGGATTCCTAAGTTTGGATCATCATTGAGTATAATTAGTGATCAAGGAACGAATTTAATGAATGAATTACTTAAACAGACTTGTAAGCTCATGCAAATAACTCAGTTAAGGACTACACCAGTGCACCCTTATGGAAATGGAAGAGTCGAGCGAGTTCACAGAAGATTATTAAAATGATTAGCCATTATGTGGTCAGCAAACACAATAACTGAGATGTCGATTTACCGTACTTGTTAAGTTTTTACAATGTCATAATGCATAGCTCAACTAGCCTAAGTCCATATGAGATCGCCTGCGGAAGAAGAATGCATTCACCCTTGGACTTCGCACGATCAACTGCCGGAATCAGCAATGAACACATAAGGGATCAAGCACGCAAGCTAAACAAACCATGGAGGGGAGTGAAAGAGCAACATCATCAATCCTTTCTTCAGCAAGCAAGACAACACGACTGCCAAGCAGCAGTGCCACAGTATCAAGTTGGAGATCTTGTGTATCTGAGCAATATGGTGTTAATAAGAGTCAAGTCAGAAAGTTTAAGAAGTTCAGGAAAGACCATATCCTATCTTGGAGGCGTTATCGCCAGACACTCTTAAGCTCCAACTGCACTTTCGTTCGATTGTCGTTCATGTCAATCGCGCAAAGGCATTTCTGGGTAGATTTCCTGTAGTATCGCAGGACGACAAGGACCGACCGAGAGGCAGACCTACTTTTCTCAGACCCAGGAAGCGTGAATCGCGAGGTCGCAGTCCAGACATCGAAGCTGAGGCATATCCACGTTCCGAGCGATCCTGTTCCAGACACCCCTACAATCGGCGTAAACGTGTGTAGTGTATGAGAGTTCAATGCGTGTGTTTATCTCAGCCATGTTCTTACGTGAATGTTTTGTGAAAATTTAGTGTTGAAGCTATTGCACGAGTGCACAAGTGAAACTGATGCTTTTACTCCACAGGTCACGGTTAACTCTAGTATTTTGTACTAATTTACCATGTTCATTTTTATTCTAATGTTTCTTATGATAGTGTATTCTAGTAATGCTGTAGTAACTGTACCATAGAGTACAGGTGTTTTGTTTGAACCATGATCAGACATGGTAGTTTCAACAAGTAATGCAAAACTTGTCCTCAAGTAAAATTTGAATAAAATCCAGCAACAGTTCAGTTCTGTAAAGAAGCAAGCTGATGTAACTCATTCTGTTAAGGGTAATGATGCAATTTGGGAAATGGACTGGATCGCAGCCAAAATGTAGGTAGTATCTACATTTGCTAATTACGAACAAGAGATTTACTGTTTTAAGGCTTTTTTCACACAAAACTTTACTTAGGCGTAGGCGTGCCTGGCTTGATTTTGGAGGGAGTATCCTTCGTACTGTATTTGGTACTTTAACTAGTCGACATCTACTGGAAGTTAAAGGCAAAATATTAGCTGTTGAACAACAGTCCGGTACAAATTCAACTAACCTCCTGAATGAAATTATCGTGTTAAAGAATATGCAAAGAACCATTACTAACCACACAGTTTTCATTGAACAGAATCTAAAGCAATTTATCTCACATTTGCACGTAATTCGCAATGATAAGAACGCAAATATCCAAGAAGTATACAAAGGATGAAATGCTGTGAGTGTACACTTAGATTTATGCACTCTTTTATTAAGGATTACTGATAGTTTATCAAATGCTCTCATTGCTGGCTTGTTTAAAATCAAATCCGAGTTCTATGAGCTCTTCAAGGTGCACTGCTGTTCGAGGTAATCACAAAAAGCATGACTTTCCTAGGTGCTGCTTGGGGTTTCAATTTTTTCTTGACAGGTGAGTTAGTGTGCTTCCGCTCCATGCCTTTCCAAGTTTCATTACAAGTTAAAATTTTGTTGAGGAGGTGCTCACCTTCTCTTTCATAATTTTTCTTTGGCTCTGTGCACACTCTCAACCTTCTTTCCAAGTGTAGCCCCGTCAACTCCTTTCGGACCCATCTTGCACATGTTTAGCGCCACTTCAGCTTGTTACAGATAATGTTGTGAACCGTACCAGTATTAAGTTGAATGTTATCAACCATCATTTCCACAGTCACGTAGCGGTCGACACAAATATCGTCGTCACTCTGATTTTCAAGTGAGGGAGTTGAAACTGCAACTGATCGGCCAGAATGTGTTCGTCAGTCACTGATCGCGACCATTTTTGAACTGCTCTACCCACTTGCAAAAATTTTCACAATTCAACAATAACTTTAGACTGTCTACGGTATATATTCACTGGTTCTCGCCTTCAGCCAGTAACAAACGAACAACACAACGTTGTTCAACAAAAGCGGATGTTTCAAGCAGACTCAGCATCTGCAAATGTATTTTTCAAGTTATAAACAAAACAATGTTGAGACATTACCTGCTAAAGGCTCAACTCCGTGATGCCTACTTATGGCATTAAAAGTACCAGACTTGCCCTACTAACAGTTTTTTTCCAGACTAACTTGTCTCTTTCATTTCTGAATGACCCTCGTATACAGGAGTTCTTGCCCTGATATTTCGTAATAATCGCATTATGCGCAGTTTTCTTCTGTCATCCATTCTGTATAAAATAATTAAGGTATGTGTGTAATGTGTTTTGCTAATAGCTTGGCATGAGTAGCTGTCACGTGGTGTAAATCCATATATTACCTCATATATCATTTTTAATATCAACTCTTGTCATGGAAACGTATGTAATTAGTTATTACGATGATGTGTCATTCCGTGTTATGGCAGCCTGCCGATGTGGCCGAGCGGTTCTAGGCGCTTCAGTTTGGAACCGCGCGACCGCTACAGTCGCAGGTTCGAATCCTGCCTCGGGCATGGACGTGTGCGATGTCCTTAGGTTAGTTAGGTTTAAGTAGTTCTAAGTACTAGGGGACTGATGACCTCAGATGTTAAGTACCATAGTGCTCAGAGCCATTTGAACCAATTGAACCATGTGATGGTCTATTTACCTAACAGGAAGAAGGCGCCATTCTTATTATTCCAGTGTGAATTTTGTAAGCCTTATGTCATAACATTTAGTTACTGATGCTATTTTGTTCAGCTTAATGACTATCTTGCCAATGTTTTATGTAATTGCTAAAGATATATATAATACTTACTTCAAATGGTATGCATTCATCTATGACAAATATTTGTGGGGAAAATATACTGCACCTACCTTGTTTATTTCAGACAACTGCACCTGTGCATGGTGTATCATGTAACCTGGTATTTGGTACTGTAATTTTATCAGTTTGTCCAAAGATAGGCAGAGCACATAAGCATAATGAACAATAAAATAAACAGATAAAAACAAACAGTACCTGTCTTACCACAGTCATTCATATCTTTTCAATTCCTTATACTTTTTGCCTCAATCTTAGTTCTATGGTGACAATAAATAGTATACAATCATGCAAAGTACAGAGGAAGTATAGCAGTGACAGTAGGCTTGCTTGGTGAAGTATTCACGCAGGCCCGTATCTTCATGTTGGCAGGGCATGTAGGGTCATTAAACTACTGATGGTCTCAATGTTGAAAGCTATGGGTGGAAAACACGCAAGCATATGTGCAGCAACATGTGAAATAATGTGTAGTCTACACTCCAATGACCGAGTTCAGTCATCATAAAATTGCATTGTAGAGAATGAGAGAGTTCAGCAGTCTGTTACAAATGGTTGGTGTAGATATTCTAGGTACCTTTTAATATTGGTGCCTTTTCACAGACGCCTTTGTGCTATCGACACAAATTGTTCCCAGAATGGGATTTTTACTCTGCAGCGGAGTCGGAACTGATATGATACTTCCTGGAACATTAAAACTGTGTGCCGCGCCGAGACTCGAACTGCGAAACTTTGCCTTTCGTGGGCAAGTGCTGTACCAACTGAGCTACCCAAGCACGACTCACACCCCGTCCTCATAGCTTTACTTCTGCAAGTACCTTGTCTCTTACCTTCCAAACTTTACAGAAGCTCTCCTGCGAACCTTGCAGAACTAGCATTCCTGAAAGAAAGAATATTGCTGAGACATGGCTTAGCCAGATCATGGAGGATGTTTCCAGAATGGGATTCTCACTCTGCAGCGGAGTGTGCGCTGATATGAAACTTCCTGGCAGATTAAACGTATGTGCCAGACCGAGACTCGAACTCGTGAACTTTGCCTTCCGCGGGCTTGTGCTCTACCAAGTTGAAAGGACGGGGCATGAGTCGTGTTTGGGTAGCTCAGTTGGTGGAGCTCTTGCCTGAGAAAGGCAAAGGTCCTGAGTTTGAGTCTCGGTCCGGCATACAGTTTTAAACAGCCCAGAAGTTTCGTTTTGATTGTTGTTGGTCATTTTTTATCTGTCATTGCTATGGGCTAACCAGCAAGCAGTTCTTGTGTTTCAGACAATGGTTAACTAATGGATTTTGAAGTTGGTGACATTAGAGACTATGTGAGCTTACGGAGGTAATAATTTTGCGTCCAAGTTAATGAGACCACTGTTTCAGCTTTAATGGATTTTGAAGGTATAGACCAGTGCACTTGTCCTATATTTGCAAGTGAATGTGAGGGTAGAATAGGTACACAAAACTATAGGAAAAACGTTAACTTTCCTTATTAACAGTCACCACAGTCGCAGCTCTATCCTTATATGCACACAAAAGTTAAGTTACTTTCACAGTAAGCAATGATCACCATGAGGTTCTTTATAAATGGAAGATAACTTCTCGTTTCGAATTCTTTGAACCAAAGACGGGGGTTAAGATATTTTTAAGAGGCTGAGGATCATATGGAGCCAGGGTAAAGAAGTAAATGCACAGCACTAAAGTGCTAGAAAGATGCCCGATTTCAGAAGACCAAACCGCCTAAATACCACGTCAGCAATGAAATAAAAGACGAAGACATTCACTGTGTGATACTCAGTGGCCTTATCAGGTGGTTTAAACCGCCTTTCTGGTGAATGTCAATATACAACTCCTGACTTTTGCCACTTTGTTACACATAGGAACGCGTCCACCAATTTATGGTTGCCCTGGAAGCCTTACCACAATTGCTGATGGCTTCATCAAAAATGGGGAGGGAAGGGGGAAAGAGAAAGTTAAGGTTGGAGGAGTAACCATATTATCGTTTTCTGTTCACCATAAGGTCATGATGTGGCACATAATAGTGTTTACAGTGGTGGTAGTTGAAACTGAGCTTGTTTAATTTATATGTGATAGTAAATATCGATGTTATGTAGTGTAATATGTATATTACTTTGTGAAGTGTCTGTAACATTTGTTTTTATAGAAGTAATAGGTTCATGTATAAGTTTCTATTGAATTTGTTTTGCATCTCGGTATTCTGGTTACTGTTGGTTCATTTATCGATTGTTACTTTTTATTTATAGTTCACTGTTGGTATTTCAGTTTACATACTTTTATTTTATCATTTAGAGATAGTGAATGGACACGTGGACTCTAGAATATGTAGTGCGAAGTGCAGAAATCGGTACATATCATTCAGTTTGAGCTTTTGAGGGGCTACAGCAGTGGAAGCTGCCAGAAAAAATTGCGCTATGTATTAGGTAATAGTGTTGGATAGGGCATGGCAAGAAAATGCCTTCTCCTTTTAAGTTGAATAGTTTTAGCGTTGATGACTATCTATGTTTAGGAAAAGCTTTAGGGTTTAATGAAGATAATTTAAATGCCCACCCAAAAAGATCCTCATCAGTGTACTTGACACCTGGCAGACATGATGAACTTTGATCACTCTACCATCATGAGGCATTTGCTTACAATGGGAAATGTTCAGAAATCAGGAGTATCGATACCACATGCTCTGAGCTGAAAGGGGAAATATCAGCATGTCTCTTCCTACTCGTTATCAATTAGCTTGTGAATACACCGACCATTCGTATCCTATGCCATTACTGGAAATGAGAAATAGTGTCTTTATGCTAGCATGAGAAAACAGGAGGAATGGCTGAACCCAAAATAGCAACTCCCCTTAGTAGGCCTGCAAGCACCCACAAAACTCATAGTATGCAGTTGGTGGAACAGAGACAGGGTGGTGTTCTTTGAATTGCTTCACTTCTGGCATTTCCTGTGAGTACCTGAGAAGTCATGCAGATGCAATCCAAAACAACCACAAGGAGGGCTGCATGAAGTGTTGCTACTCCACAATAACACCAACCCACTTTCTGCCAGACTAACAAAAAGTACTATACTGGAGTTGAGTTGGGAAATCTTTCCACTCCCACTTTATTCACCTGACCTTACATCCTCACATTTGCAACCTTCCCTCTCTCTATCAAACAGCCTTCAAGAAACGTCTTTTCCAGATGAAAATGCACTCCAAACATGGCTCAATGGCTTCTTCGCCTAAAAAAACATGTGATCCCGGGAGTCGTAGAATCAATAAGTTACCTAAACATTAGCAGACTGTTGTAAGTGCTGAAGGACAATATATTATTGACGAATTAATTCTCTGTTGTATGTATTTGTAATGTTCATCAAACATATGAAAAACCGCTACAAACTTATGCACCAAGACAATTGTTATTTAATATGTCCATCCAAAATATCTACAGCCTCCTAAATTGCCTGTTGTTATTTTATTTGAGCAACCAGTTTCAGCACTACATAATGCCATCTGCAGGCCCTTGAGTAAAGACAAAAAATTCATTTGAGTAACCAGTTTTGGCACTTCATTATGCCATTTCCAGGCCCCTGTGAAAAGACAACAATGATAATAGTATGAAATACATTACAAAAGGGAAAACGTAAGTATTATATACATTGCTAATGTGTAGTAACATACACATATACGAAACTGTACAGGGAGTTAAATCGAAGTTAAAGATAAATTAAGGAATAAAAGGAGAGGACATTTGCACACTATTAATGTAACTTAGGGAATAAAATTTGTATATTATATAATCATAAAAGACGATATACTAAACGGACAGTAACATTGCTTTAATGCATAGATAATCATGGTATAATGATAATGTCAAATCCCATGAAACAACTGGAGCAAAACAATCACAGTCACATACTGATGAATGCAAACTGAAAGTAAAGTACTTATTTAATTTGTTTATATATTTTCACATATAAGTAACACAGACAACCACTTACTGCAGGTGAATCCTACGTTAACTATCTGTATCACGACTTTCCATACACTAATACTAACTAATAAAGTATAAATATAAGGTTACATCACTTTACTGTATCAGTCACTAATTCACACTGTGCCACTTATTTAATTAAAACAATCCTTATCAACTAGGATGTGAATCTAATGTATTATACCATAACGAATACCCACTGTTGAACTATATGGAGACGGTTATAAACAATATTATTACGAAATGGGAAATCTGCTCGTAGTTAAGTGTGCGGCTATGTAATATACCAAACAACGCGATACAAAGTAGGTCTAATGAGGAGAACTGCAATACCTACGCACTATGCGAGAATGACACTGGTTTGGATCAAAGTAACCGCAGGTGTGTACCTCTGTATCACACATTGTTCATAAATATGTTATAACAAAGAAAAGCATGACCTATGACCAAAAAAAAGACAGATAGCTTGTGTCAGGGTATAATATAGTATGTTTAATGTGTCAGTTGGTACCTTCGTGAGTAGGAATGTACTATAATGTACTAGAATGCAATGTCAGGTATTATCAAGGCAATGGAGGTAAGATGTGCAGTCTGAACAACATACCCACGTAAACTAACATGCTTGTAAACAAACACCCATCATACACCATCTAAATAATGTAATGAGATAAGAGCTTACAACATAAACAGCATAACGAAAACAAATGTTGTGAAGCAACCACTGTAGTTATGTGTCAAAGAGCAAGCAGTTGATTAGGTTAAGGAAATGATGAAATGTATGTGAATTCTTAAGGGACCAAACTGCTGCGGTCATCGGTTCCTGAACTTACACACTGCTTAAAGTAACTTATGCCTGAGGCTGGACTCAGAACTCTGGTGGGAGTGGCCGAGCCATCAGTAACATGGCACCTCGAGCCGTGAAGACCCTCCACGCGGTAAAGGCACTAATAACTTGCATCATAAAGGACATGTGAAAAACTGGAAAGGTACAAAGACCTAAAACAATCTATGTTATCTCATAAACAGTAAATGCATGATTGTAGTGCAGTCTACAAAAATTACATTAAAATAACTAGTAAGAAATATCTTTAAAGAAATACTGTTGTTCATATTGTAGAATTGTAAAATAAAATCATACATAGTTACACGCCTAGTGTGAGAAATTGCTAGTCAGAAGTACAATATTCACAATCTACAATTTTGTATCCCTCATAAGAGGCTATCATATACTTACTGTACACGTGAAACAGTTGCATTCAACATTGAGTTATAACCACGATACTGTTCTAATATATTGTAATATACAGACAAACAGAACCGAAAAGTACAGCCCCATCGCAATTTTTGATGAACTAAATGGTCAAAACTGTGAAACTTCCAGTATGTTGTACACTAGTCTACTTGGGAAATCTAGACCGTGTATGCAGACCACTGAGCAAGGTTGCACAGTGGTTACCACACTGGACTTGCATTCTGGAGGACCATGGTTCCAGATTTAGGATGTACAAGATATCTCTAAATTGATCAAGGGAAATGATGGTAAGGTTTCCTTGGAGGGATATAGCCGATGTCCTTCCGTATCCTGACACAATCCGAGTTGTCCTCTGTCTCTAATGACCTCTATGTTGATATTACATTTAACCCAGTCTTCCTTGCTTTTTCCTTCATTTGTGCAGACACACATGCTAACTAAAAGCAAGAAGCATGTTGCACAAACTACCAACATTGGTCATGGTATAGAATCACATTATGTGAATGAATGCTTAACACCCTGGCATGAACCATACAAGAGAAGAAGGATCAAAAAAGGAATAGTGTAAATACCAGACTGGGTACAAAACATAGAAACAGGATACCCATGCTAGAAGCCACAAATAATAAATAAACCGTTAGAGTGTGAAAAGGTTGAACCAAAGTCGAGTGACACGTCACCAACACGTAAAGTGATAAAAACATAGCAGAGTTGTCTAGACGAAAAATTTTATCTCAATGAAACATGTGGAAACCTGGGTGATAACTAATTAAACTCTGTCACACAAGAGGGAGGAACACGTGACATTAAACATAACATTATTGTTGATGTTACAGTACAAAACTGAGGGAGTGAAACAATGTAATCAACTAGTGAAGTTTGTAGAACAAATAAGAGTAGTTTCATTACAGTATGTCAAACAAAATACTTAAACAGTCTTAGTCTACTGAAAAACTTCAAAGAGTAGCATCCCTAAGGATCTGAGTATCATGTGGGGAATGTAGGTCCCTGTTATGTGTGACATACTATACCCACACATGTACCACAAATCATTGTGCCATACAAATCCCAAAACAATGAAACCACTTGAACCCTAAAACCAAAACAACATCAAAATATATAACCTTGTTCTATAAGAAGAGACATAGCTGTACATAGCAAAGGTAGGCATCGTATAATCATGAATGCTCAAAGAAAAAAAACGACTATTGGAAGCTAAAAAGCAAAAGCGTACTCAGACCAAGAAACTCAAACTGCTGTGGTCTCAGCATCAACAGTTGTGGTAAAAGATAACGAAAAATGAATATCAGTAAAACGTAAATAGTCTCAGTGCACTTGACGAGATCAGAATATAAAAATGTGTCACCAACCAGAGGGTCAGTCGTGGCGTAAATCAGTGTACTGAAATGCAGGAGGATCTGCAACGAATTGACGCATGGTGCACGGCAATTGAATCTCAATGTAGAAAAGTGTAACCTGCTGCGAATATGTAGGAAGACAGTTCCTTTATCGTTTAGCTACAATATAGCAGGTCAGCAACTGAAAGCAGTTAATGCCATAAATTACCTGGGAGTAGCCATTAGGAGCGATTTAAAATGGAATGACCATATTAAATCAATCGTCGGTAAAGCAGATGCCAGACTGAGATTCATTGGAAGAATCATAAGGAAATGCAATCCGAAAACAAAGGAAGTAGGTTACAGTACACTTGTTTGCCCACTGCATGAATACTGCTCACCAGTGTGGGATCTGTACCAGATAGGGTTGATAGAAGAGATAGAGAAGATACAACGGAGGGCAGCGCTCTTCGTTACAGGATCATTTCGTAATGGCGAAAGCGTTACGGAGTTGATAAACTCCAGTGGGAGACTGCAAGAGAGACGCTCAGTAGCTCGATACGGTCCTTTGTTGAAGTTTCGAGAACATACCATCACCGAGGACTCAAGCAGTATATTGCTCCCCCCTACGTATATCTCGCGAAGAGACCATGAGAATAAAATCAGAGAGATTAGAGCCCACACAGAAGCATACCGACAATTCATCTTTCCACGAACAATACGAGACTAGAATAGAAGGGAGAACCGATAGAGGTACTCAAGGTACCCTCCGCCATACACCGTCAGGTGACTTGTGGAGTATGGATGTAGATGCAGAATCTAGAGAAATATCTTTTATCTTAAGGTGTTAATGTTGTGAGTTCATCCTTCATTAGATTTTTTTGTTGGCATGTTGCATGTGTTGTTTTTACACGTCTACACTTTTATTAGCTGACATGGATATGTTACTCAGATTGCATGCCTTATCTCTAATTTGCAGACACTTCCCCAACATTGTATTCTTGTATGTTCCTTTACATCCATATGCTCATTTAACCACCTGCTCATGACTGTACCATACGACATGCTAAACGTTTTATGGTATACGCTGGGACATGTTATCTGGTGGTTTTTCCTTTGTCTGACAATCCTTGTGGGCTATTTTTCACGTAAAAGTAGTGCATCGTTTGTTGTTCTGATTGAAATGAATGTCATTCTAATATAGCTCGTATTTATTTCAGTACTCTTCACTACATTTATTGCATAGTTTATGGTTTGGTATATCTTTTAGCCACATGCCTGCCTACGAGAAGACTTCCCACATCATTATAATGGTGTTCATGACCTTTCCACATATGTAAACAGTGGGAATTCGTAATGTTGTATTACACCACGTGCACAATTTGTTTTATGAAAAGAGTGTTATTAAATAAGTGGCACATTATGAATATGTGATTAACAGGTTACAGTGATATATATTTATATTTTGGTTTTCTCGGTTAGGATTGGTACAAGGAACATGGTGATACTGACAATGTGTTACTAGTATGTGACAATATCAAAATAAATTAAATAAATATTTTACCTTCAGTTTTCACTCATCACTATATGCCCGTGAGTGATTTGCTCCAGATTATTCACAGCCATTGAAATTAGTATTATACTATGATTATCTATGCATGGAAGCAATGTTGACCTCCGTTTAGCATATTATTTTTTATGATTATATTGCATATATAGTTTGTTCCCTAGTATATATATTAATACATTGTGCAACTGTTCGCTCATTTTTTCCTTAGTTTGTCTTTAACATTGATGTTACTTTCTTTACAGTTTTGTACAGTTATATGTTAATACATAATACCACATCTGTATAATGTTTACATCGCGTCTTTTGTTATGTAATTCACAGTGTTGGTTGGTTGGCTGATTCGGGGGAGGGGAGCAGCGGATTAGGGAAGGATGGGGAAGGAAGTCGGCCCTTTCAAAGGAACCATTGCGGCATTTGAATGAGGTGATTTAGGGAAATAACGGACAATTTAAATCACGACGGCCACACGCAGGTTTGAACCGTCCTTCTCCTGAATACGAGTACAGTGTGCTAACCACTAGGCTACCACGCACGGTCATTCACAGAGCCATCATTGTTGTGTTTACACAGAGCTCTGAAGATAGCATAGTATAGCTCTGAAACCGCTTGCTCAAATAACATAACAACTGGCTATTTAGGCTGCTGCAGGCGTTTAGCTTCGACATCTTATACCGAACAGCTGCGGTCCCTCAATCACCAGTGTAAATATGGACTTACAGTGGCAATAGTTGTCTATCCAGTGCATACTTGTAACAGAAATTGGATTTCCACTGAGTGCGAGTATGTGTTCTTGTGATAGTGTTGGTTTTTAGCTCCAGAGTCATTCTTTGTAGTTTTGAAAAATGAGTTGTTTGTTAAGTCAGTTTATTTTTTGTTGGGAGGCAAGGGGGAGGAGGCTGGCTCAGACAAATTTCATGTAATTGAAAGTGGAAGATACATTATTTGCCACACTGGACGGAAACCCCAGCTCATTACTTTTCGCCTTGTAGGTTCAAATGCATAAGGCCAGTGTGCCTTACAAAGCAGATACATACAGCCACAGGGTAGCGTGAGCTCAGCCTGCTCTGCACAGACAAACTCATGTGTCGGTGTCCTCAATAAGTGACTACAAAGGATAGATCACACTGGCCCTTTTTAGCTGCAAACACGCTGTCATCTGCAAATGCTACAACTAGGGACAGTAAAGTAAGACAGCTACGCTTAGAGCTACAAAGACAAGGCATCATAATCAATGGCCATCATTGTAATATATCTGGTTCCCCTTTTCAGCCACCCAACACATTTACCTGAACCACATTCCTAAACACCGTCCTTTAACTACTCTTCCTAACCGACCTCCCCCCAAGGATAAAACTTGATCAGTCTAAACGCTACGTTTCAAAATTACTCGTCGCCTTTGACGAAATATTAGCATAGCCAACATCAGCAAAGGTACGTCACAAGGGGAAACGCCACGTCAATCATACTCGTAATGGTGCTAGTAATATGCGGTCTCTTTTTCATCCTAATTGTAAAGTCCCGCTGATACCGCCACTATCGATAGCTTCAGCGCCCGTGAGGAAGTAGTTTAGTTGTTGAAGATTTGCAAAAGAATTTCTGTTATTAACATGAGCCAAAGGCGGACAGAATATGTCTGAAATAAACTGTGGAATGTGCACTAATTCTAGATACAGCTACACAGAGCAATCAGTGGGTCGAATTGTCGTATTTTGCCGGCCCGAGGGGCCGAGAGGTTCTAGGCACTGCAGTCTGGAACCACGCGACTGCTACGGTCGCAGGTTCGAATCCTGCCTCGGTCATGGATGTGTGTGATGTCCTTAGGTTAGTTAGTTTTAAATAGTTCTAGGTTCTCGGAGACTGATGACCTCAGAAGTTAAGTCCCATAGTGCACAGAGCCACTTTTCTCATATTTTTGGAAGAGTTTACTGGGAAAGCAAAATGAAACAAGGCTCGTTACTGTAAGCGCAGCTTATGCAATAACACTCTGGAGCTGCACTACGGCGTGGTGAGATCCTATGCACCCACTGAGGGACGGTAACCGACGAGTTACGTGAACTGCACGAGTTTCGGCATGTGACGTACGTGAAATTTGCGGTGACCACTAACCAGCATCGTTGCTTATAAACACTGGCCATCTTGCTAGCCACAGCATCGAACCTGCGAATCTTTGAATCACCGTCCATTGTGGTGTTGGCCTATACTGTGCGGCTGCCGCTAATTAACTGTCATTCCAATAGGACTACCTGCCATGGGGTCCAGCCGAATACTTTTTAAATGAGGGCTAATATGAGGCCCTCTCAGACACCGCGCATTTGGCCAACTGCCAGCACTAGTAGTCGCCAGCCAGGTGATGGATTGAGTTTAGTACTCCAAACGTATGTTCTCCAATCATTCTGCCACGGTTGGGGTACGCCATTATCCTGCACTCGTTTTGCCCATACCAGTCGGCCACGTCAGCTCCTGATGTACTTCAGGCGCCCTGCCGGAATTGCTAGCTGCACATCACCAGCTGACCTGCTTCTAGCAGCTGCTGGCGTCTTTGCGATGCTTTACCACAGCTGCTACATGGGTTCGACTCGCACCACACACAGCCCACTTGAACTGGGCAAGACTTCTGATATTAATTTTTGGAAAGTAAATAAAGAGATTCTATTGTCATGTTGTACTGTATAGCTTTTGGCTCAATGTGACCCACCAAAATCAGTCAGGTAACATCAGCATCCTATTCATAATTCATTAAAAAGTAAATTTGTTGACTCCTCCTCCCTCCTAATTCAGATCGTGCTGGCCTAGCCCCGTACTGAGCATAATCTTTCACTGAGTGTGCAGTCCGTTATTCTCTTCTCGGGCAAGAGTACGTTCGTTGACCACTTCTAAACGCTTTACTCTTTCTTTGAGCAGAAACTGAAGAGGGACAGGAGAGTCGCCACATTTTCGATAAATATAGATATATACTTGGTAAGTCAACTTCCGGATTGTGATTGAGGTTACATCCTTTACCACCGTCAGTATCCCAAATGTTCTCCGGAACACAGCAAGAACAGTTGTGAGCGCTAATCTAATTGCAGTTACATGACCTTCTCGGTAGATATACCAAGCAGGATGCAATATTACAGCTGACTCATCTAGCAGCGGACATTCTTGGAATTGTTAGTAGTAAGCCACACTTTCGTCAGGGCAGGTTCCAGTTTTCTATACTAGACACTTATTATTTAGTGCCCTATCTCTCTCCGTCGCAAACTTTCATTCGTGTCTTTTTCGCTGCTGAAATGAAATGATCGTATGACATTGTTGGCCAGGAGGTCCATTTTGCTACTAATCCTCATACATACCGTACACAAATAAGGCACTTGGGCTCTGCTGTCACCCCCTTCAGATTGGCGCCCAAAGTGATGGCTGGTGACGTTTGGGCATTAATGTTGTCCTGAATGCGGTTCACAGCGCCACTGTAGTAGTCCCATCTGCCCAGGATCCCAGACGGTGGTTCAATGTCAACATTTCAGCCGAGCGACGGTTTTCAAAGTTAACTCTTCATGGACGTGCTATATTTCCTTATGCTACGTTCATTGAATCTCAGCCTGACAGATGTCTGTCCTACATTTACTACTATTTAGTCGTTACACTTTCAATCGCTTATCTCGGATATACCCGGTTGTTTCTCGTATGTAACTTTTTCCAATGATTGCTTGTTAATTATTTGGTAATACAACAGTTGTCCTTTTGGACAATTCCTGCACAAAAAAGATTACAAGTGTTTATATTGAGAATCATCTGTCAATACCGGCAACAAGGGCAAATCTGCAGCAGGTGTTCGCTCTTTTCAATACATTTTTGTAGTGTTGACTTCTATATAAACGAACCAATATCTGTGAACAGCCCCGTAGATTATCCGACGTTGCCTATAGTTCGTTTACATATATTTCGAACACTAATAGGCTTATAATAATGCCTTGGAGTATGCCTGCAGAAACTTTAATATACGAAAATTAGTTTACACTTTATATTACGAATGACGTGCAGGATCCTGGCAGAGAAATCATGTTAAGTTAGTTAGGTTTCCTGTCCTTTGGCTGCATGTGCGCCTAGCATTTCCAGTGACTGTATTGGAACCGTAGTACTGAGGGAAATAATTTTTTCTTATTGGAAAGTAAAAGGAGACACAAGAGACCTTATTTCGCCACTAGTGAGCGACCCCTCTTCTAAAATGGGGCGACTAGCGTATTCGTCAGACTGCAATATGTTTCAGATGGGTGAGGGAGTCTGAAGTGACGTATTGCGCAGACGTTGTCTTTTTCTTGTCATCAGTCTTCTGCCTGGCTTGATGCGTCCCGCCAAGAATTCCTATCCCTGGACAGCCTTTTAATCTCAGGTAGTACTTGCAAATGGATGTTCTCCTTTCCATATACTGCTTTTGCGCGCCGATTCTGCCCAAAGGCCCATCGTTCCTTACCTTATGAGTCCAACAAATTTTCAGCATTCTTCTGTTGAACCACATCTGATATGCTTCGATTCTCTTCTGCTGCAGATATGCCATGGTCTATGTTTCACTACCATACAACGCTGTGCTCCAAACGTGCGTTTTCGGAAAAGTTTTCGTGATACACTAGAACTACTGATGCGATCTCGCATCGAACCTTCACCCGCAAATCGGAAATCCTTTGAACTAATAACATATTTGCTTTAGAACTGGCCCAGCAAGAGTGTAGGAAAACTGCTGCCTTGGCGTCATTGTTAGGATGACCGTACCTCCACAAATAGTCTGGAGTGTCGTGGTTTTGTAGTGCTGTCGGAGTTAAGTCTCGGATTGAAAAGACATGTTGTCGTTTGAGAATTATATGACTAACGATGCTTTTTTGAAATTTGAGAGCTCTATGATCGACATCACGTTTCTAAACACATTATTAAGGCCATTCCTGTTTGTGTCGACCTTGGAGCAGGCGCTGACGTCGAAGGGACGGCGTCGCCACTGGTTCCACCACAGTTTTCCATTTAGTCGTTTGGTTAAGTAAGAGGGGTAATGCGTATTCACACTTATCTCGTGTGTGAAGTAAATCGTCTAAATGCCTTCTTCTTATCTTTTCATTTCTGCTCGTTTTTTGTCTCATCGTCTGGCAATGGACAAAAGAAACTGTGTGTTTAGTGCTATCTTGAAAGAGGAATATGAGTTTTGGAAATTGCGTTATGGCAGTAACAATAAAAGATGCTGTAGCATACTATGTCCTGGAGGATTTACCACGTACATCAAGGAAAGGAAAGATACTAAGACCATGTGATAACGGCTAAACGTAGAACTGTCATTAATGTTACTGCTTTCTTCAAGAAGACCAGGATGGCAATAGCTGTGGAGTGCTGCCGAACAGGCTACATTTTTGTACCACACGGCTAGACGTAAATTCAGTGTCAAAACACCTGACTACTGATCTTAACCAGTTAAAAACTTATACGATCCACAACTGCTATCTGATAGAAATAGGGGGACAATTATAGTTAATGTTATTTCGCCACTTATATTTCATAATGTCTTACTTCCTTTGCAAAAATTCAATTACGTGGCCTTGGCCTGCTCGATCAACAGATGTGTCTCCAATCTAGTACATATGGGACATCCTAGAACGACAACCTCAGCGTCAAGCCATAAACAATATTAAACATCCCTATGTCGTCCTACCAAGCGCAACAGGTATAGAACTCCAAGCCACAAACTAGTATCAGGCACATGTACAACAGTATTCATGGACGTTGGCATGCTTATGATCAGCATTCTGGTGGTTACACCGGTGATTAACGAACCAGCATTTCGCATTTGCTATGGCTACTCTTGCGCTTACATTAACATGTGATTTTACAAGTTTCATCACTTAAATATGTTACCTAGAGAAATACATTCAAGAAATTTCCATTACTCTACATTAATTATTCTTCTTTTGTGATTTTTTCCATCAGTGTACTTCATTCTAGAGGATGGAAAGTCTGACTTCTAAATTATGGCAAAGTGTCAGGTGAAACTGTTCAAATAAAAACGCAGTATATTTTGCGGTGTGTGAAACTATACAGACGTGAAAACTTCGGTCAAACTGAGAATAATACTAACAGTAACTTTAGTGGTGTGAATATAAAAGGAAAACAAAGTTCAGAAAACTTCTAAGTAGTTTAGGTAGAACTATTTTAGGAACTGGCTGTTCAGCCCACACTGAACACTGTTCAGTACGAACAGCATGGGATTCTCTACCCCTGGTCATACAAACTATTCTAATAAAAAATATGTAAATATTTTCATGCATTTACAGTAAGAGTAACACAACGTAAAGAATGCTGTGGATTTGTGGAACCAAAACACAAAAAAGAATTATTTCGTTGTTGCGCAAGATTCTTTGTATTCTTTAATCTCTAATAGAATGAATTCTTTTTTGTTTGCTTCAAATCATACTTCTTATCTTGTGACAAATGCCCTAAATTATAGCTACATCTTTTTTAATCTGGAAAGTGAATTGATATTTAAATTTTTATTTCATATTCTACAGCTATTCACTACTGTAGAATGAGATTATCACTCTGCAGCGGAGTATGCGCTCATATGAAGCTTTCTGGCAGATTAAAACTGTGTGCCGGACCAGGGACTCCAACTCGGCACCTTACCTTTCGCGAGCAAGTGCTCTACCAACTGAGCTACCAAGCACGACTCACGCCCCGTCCTCACAGCTTTACTTCCACCAGTACCTCGCCTCCTACCTTCCAAACTTTACAGAAGCTCTCCTGCGAACCTTGCAGAACTAGCAGCCTTGAAAGAAAGGATATTGCGTAGACATGACTTAGCCACAGCCTGGGGGATGTTTCCAGAATGAGATTTTCGCAGGAGAGCTTCTGTAAAGTTTGGAAGGTAGGAAGCGAAGTAATGCTGGAAGTAGAGCTGTGAGGACGGGGCGTGAGTCGTGCTTGGGTAGCTCAGTTGGTAGAGCACTTGCCCGCAAAAGGCAAAGGTCCCGAGTTCGAGTCTCGGTCCTACAGACAGTTTTAATCTGCCAGGAAGTTTCATTTACTCCAGTAGTTCTGGAACCGAAAGCCAATTTTATCACAGCAACTGAAGCAATTCAGGTAATTTCTAAATTAATTTTTCAACTTCGGGGAAGAACAAATCACAAATTTATGTTGCCTTCGGCCAAAGAACTACTAGAAGAGCTAAATGATCTAAGATAATATAAAAGTTGAAGAAATGAATTAAAACTTGGGAACCGGCCAGACTCGACCCAGGTCTTCCTTCTCGATAAGCAGAGGTTCTAACCGTTACACCGCTACTGCACTATGATCAACATCGCTGCACGATCTACGCAAGTCAAATGCCCTTCCCAACACAAACTTCAATTCATATCTTCAATTATTTTCCCACTAAATTTTCACTATTTCCAGGGCTCTCTGGCACTGGAATAGCTCCCGAGCGTTGGATGTAATGGGGAAGTCGTGTACTATAGATGATCTTATAGATCCTATATTATTGAATTTTCCCCAGCGCTGTGTCACTATTCCAATGCCGGAGAGCTTTGGCGACAGTGACAATGTAGGGGGAAAATAAGCTGAAATGAATTGAAGCTTGTGCTGGGAAGGGCATTCGACCAGGGCAGCTAATGCACAACTGTTGACCATAGTGCTGTGGCTTAGTAATGGCTAGCGTTTCTGGGTAACAAGCAAGAAGACTCGTTTTCAATTCCCAACCATGGTACAAATTTTAATTCATTTCTTCAGCTTCCATCATTAACGCAGATAAAGATGAGATTTAAATGTCTCGGAGAAAATTTAACTGTAAGAACAGAATGATGTTCAGGAATAAAAATACTTCTCAACCTTGGACGACTTTTACATCTCTAATATCTAGTTGTTACGGGTGTGGAGAACAAGTCTTCATAAAGTTAGTAAGTTTCAGTAAATAAATGTACGAACTTAAATCACCTGGTCTGCTTTAGAAAAGAGTGCACGAGTTGTTTGCGAGTTATAAACGATTCCTCAAGTATTGATCCCTCATGATCGACATTTTTAACCAAGGTAATTAAAAACCAAAGGGTTGTATACGGTTCAAACTCCGAAATTCTACTGAACAAAAGCGGAAAGCATTTTTGGGGTTTTCAAAAGTCTGGTACTTCTTGTAGCAATATTTCTAAAATGGAGGAGTTTGCAAATTATTTAGAAGGGATATCTGTTCCAGTTGAGAGCGATTTTTTAAATATGAGGGCATTTGTTCTGCAGAAAGCAGTAAACTCTTTGTATCTGCTGTGAAACATCTAATAACTTAATTCAGAATTTCCTTGTTCTGAATTCTGTGGTTTAATTAAAACAAAAACATAGTCCTGTAAAATCATGTCTACAGAAAAAGACAACTGAATAAGTAAAGTTCAAAGTTTCAGTACACTTTTCAAAAAATATGTCCTGGTCTGGACTCAGATAATATTGTGATATGTCCTAAGTTGAACCCAAAAAATATGATAATCCTCATCATTGTTTAAAAAGGATCTCCAACTTGCCGCCGGCATAGCACATCGAAGCGCAGTGTTGGCACATAAAACATGTCAGTGATAAGCGTAGGGTAATAGCTTTCCAGTCATGATGCTGCTTGGATGGCAGTAAAAACAATGTTGTGACAGCGGCATGTGTTTGCACTTCTGGGTCGAGGGAATGGCTGCCCGTAGGCTGTTTCAGCGCAGAACACAGGCTGTGCGAGAATTGATGTATGTCTGCGAGCTGCCACGTTAGAACTATGTGCCAACATCACTGCAGTCGAAAGAAGAAAATAAAATGCCATTACTCTTTGGAAATTTGGAGATCAATAAAGTGGCGACAGTATGAACCTCTCGAGGGAGAGAAACGGGTAGATACCGCAGCCGAACATGCTTAGCAGTATGGAAAGCAAAGGGTTCAATTGGCTAAATCCAGATCCTGTTAACTAATACTCGGCACGTAGACATAGTAAACAAATTTTCATATAGAAATCAAATCAAAGGTACAGTATACTACATGATCACTAGCACATATGATGTGTTACCACTTAAAATATGTATAAGATATATTGCACAGCGTGGTGCACATAGAATACCGGTCGTACCCATTTATTAAGTCTGCAAGCAGCGCAAAAATCTGTTTCGAGACACTTGGGGATGAAATATTAACCGAACGGGAACATAAAAAACAATAGCCAGGACTCTGAATTCGGTCCGAAAAATGTTCGTTCACAAAGAAAGAAGGAGAATTTTTATCAATCAATATCGGTACTATTGCTGCAATTACTAACGCAGTAATCAATAGACATAGTGTCGGAAATCACCTTCAATTGATTACACTCAATAAGAGACAAGGGACAATGGATCAAAAGAGAGACTATCAAGTGCTAAACAGAATTAGCTAAATAGAATTATCTGTAAACCAGCCCAAAGTATACAACAATTCCTTTCAACGAATGTAGGTTCACAATAACTTGATAAAAGAAAACGTAAATCATAACTAGTGGTGAGAGAAGAGGTAGGGTTCATCCAAGTGCCACAGGTGACTGCAACGGAATCCTACAACATAATCTGAGTTCAGACATTATCACCTAAATGAAAGGAAACATCATTCTCCATATACATTACTTCACATCTGGAGTAAAACAGCCTTCTCCAAGGACACTTCATCTCTAAGGACTTCACCGGCCAGATAACTTTAAAGAATAGTATTCCCTATCATTCTTCCATTGTTTGTCATTCTTCTCTTGTTTATCATGGATTTCGGAAACATGTAAGATGCGAAACTTCGATCACTGTATCCCAGATATATGGTTGGAGGTAGCTATAGCTTCGACAAACTTCTATTTGAATATTACATAACCATGTTAAAAAAAATACGTTTTCTGTATCAGATGTCAGTACAGGTTTCCTACTATGTGGCGGCAGGTTGATTAACGTATTAATAATAATCATAAGCCATAGGAGGAAATCTGAGTTGTTGTAAATATTGTTCGCCGTCTTTTACGAGATCATGGCAACCATTTCTGTGGTCAGCCAGAAAGTGATTGACAACATACGGACCATATTTCCACTAAAAGAAATATTTATAATATCTATTTGCTCCACGGGATCGCGACTGTGATAATAAATGAAGATTTTGAGTTCTATTACATACATATATTTGGTAAAGTTTCACATGCACAACACTGTAATACTCATTATGTTCATACTGACAGTAAATCTCGCTATCCTAAACAGCACTATGAGCAGTTCAGAGGCGATGTCTACGGTAAGTTCGTACTGAATTGTATTTCGCCCTGTCTGCTGACTAACAAAATAGATGCTCGCTACAAAAGTGAAAAATAACTGTCACCACTTGCTATGCGGATTTGTTAACTTTACGGGCGTCACAGTTACTTTTGCGAAACCTAAGCGATCCAGAACGGTGCACAGTCCTCCCGAGTTTTGTAACAGTCTGTCTCTGATGTCATCTTAGGTAGCCCGCACTCCGACGTTTGACTGTCGCGGATCTTACGATGGCTGGGTGCGAAGTGAAGCTTACTCTTGTTTTTGTTTCTTTTCCTTTATTGGATTTCGATTCCCCCCGGATGACGGCGGGATGGCAGCAGTTTAGTACACCGCTCTTCAGCCTACTGAATTTTTAAAACATAAGAAGATAAGAAACAATAAATACAGGCGGTAAAATGGTGACGTAAAATGTAAAACGGCGGGAAATTGTGAAAATATAAAACATAAAATTAATGGTGGGCGATGATATTAAAATACACAGGAAGCAGACACCTACTCTTGCGTCTCAGGCTGTATTTATACATGTGGCGCAGCGGACGGCCGAGGGAACACCTTCTGTCATCCCCTCTATGCACACGGTAGGAGTCTCTAAACTTCCGCTGTCTCGTACACATAATATTTTATATTACTGTCATGAATCAATTTTGAATCTTCGTAATTTTTTTTTTAATATAGTTAATTGGGTTAAAATCACAGAAAAAGTTTTAACTCGCCTGCAATAAAATTTTGAATTCTAGAATTTTTACAACGGAGCTGACAGTAGAAATGACCTCTGAACTATAACTTCAAGAGACCTGGCATTGGTTGTTATTAAGATCAAGGTCTTCAAACTACTTATAGCTCTATTATTTAATAGGTTTCATCACGTGCTGTAACCAAAACTTAAAAGCATTAATGTAACAGATATTTAATCAAATCTAAATAAGGACGTTTTTGTTCCAGATTTAGTTTTCAGTAAATTACTCGAAAAACTATTAGAGGAAGCTTAATGGGGTCCGATAGTTATTATTTTTATGTTAAACTGAAGCGTCATGCGGCGAGGGCTAGCCGTGCCGACCGCCTTGCCACGGCTCGCGCGGCTACATCCGTCGGAGTTTCGAGTCCTACCTCGGACATGGGTGTGTGTGTTGTCGTTAGCGTAAGTTCAAGTTAGATTAAGTAGTATGTAAGGCTAGGTACCGATGACCTTAGCAGTTTGGTCCCATATATAAATATAGGAGAGAGTGTCACAGAAATGGTACAGGATTTGGGGTGGAAATCATTACAAGAAAAGCGTTATCGTTGCGGCGGAATCTTCTCACGAAATTCCAGTCACCAAACTTGTCCTCCGAATGCGAAAATATTTTGTTGTGACCGACCTACATATGGAGGAATTATGACCAGGGAAAAATAAGGGAAATCAGAGCTCGCACGGAAAGATACAGGTGTTCGTTCTTTCCGCGTGCTATACGAGATTGGAATAATAGAGAATTGTGAAGGTAGTTCGATGAACCCTCTGCCAGGCACTTAAATGTGATTTGCACGAGTATCCATGTAGACATGTAGACATAGGAACTTACCACCAATTTTCAAAATGAAGCGTCAAAATAATTTTCACATTTCTAGGTCTAACATTTAGCACCTTCAATTTTTCTTAAAAACGTGGTTTCTGTGCAAAATATAGCTTTCATCGCGTTGACTCTTGTAACAGCTAATTTTGTCATACATCTGAACATTATGACCGAGTTCTGGCTTCCTAGCTTTAATATTTAGAGCCACTTATTTTTTCTTAAGGCGATGTATTTAGGTAAAAATTTGGACGTAATCAATCTGAGACTTGACAGTTTAAACATTATTACACTGAAGCATGTGTTGACCATGTTTGAAAAAGCAACTTTAACTCTTAATTTCTCTCTTAATTGTGGAGCAACACTGGTGTGATACGCACAGACCCGTTATGGTGACGTGGCGCTACTGGCAGTGAACTGGGTTAAGTCCCGGCACAATCGCTCGCCTCCCGGCACAAACGATACAGCGCTTGTTCCGCCACATCAACCCGATATTTTGCTTTGTGAAAAAAATAATTTTGAACATAATTAAATATCAGAAACAAGGGATGTTATTGTAGCTGATCTCTTTTAAGTAAAGGAAGCCAGTCTGCAATTTTGTGCATACCGGGGGGAGTCATACCGGATGTGGAAAGGGTGCTTCCGGATGCCATGAAGAGTACAGGGTGTGGCCAACTAGAAGTCGTGGCTCAGGTCGGTATAGATATATAGTTACTACAAGCAAACTCATTTAACCAAGGAAATGGTAGGAGGTTGACTTGATGGCAGAAATGAAGCCACCTGTTTGATTAGTTTGTATAGCTTTCCTCAGAGAAGGACTTTTCGATAGGTAGTTTTGACCATTTGGCTAGCTGATTTGGAAAGAGGGGGATGTATTCCAGTTTGAAGACGTTAGTACCAAGTAGTGGCTCTGACTTAGTAATGTTTTGTAGGCAAAGCTGACGGGTTGGCACACTGATCTGTGGATTAATTGATAAACGTACCAAATTCGCACTTGAAGCAGTTAAGAGGTTTAAAGACGTCTGTCAATTGAAGAGCAAGTTCCTTTCCACACACGATGAACAATTTAATGTAGCTCTTACATCTGAGATGTATCCCAGTGTCTATGTTAGAAGCTACTTAAAATTAATATCTTAATTGCCCCAATACCATTTCCTGAAGAATCCTACTTCTCGCCCCTCCAAATGCTATACAGGTCTATCTTCCATCAATTAAAATATAGCGTCCAGTACATTAACTGGAAATGCTATGAAAATCGTTCTTCATTTTCGTACAACTATTCATCAGCATTAAACAGTAGCATCTACGATGAACCTTAGGCAGCTTCTTACGTTACCTTTTCATTATCGTATGTATACTGAGGCCATTATTTTCAGTCCTAGTAAACAGAACGAAATGATCGTGTGACGTTGTTGGTCGGGAGGTCACATTCGGGTTCGACTTAAGTGCAAGTCTTATTTCAGTAGGCGTCACATTGGGCGACTTGCGGGCTATGATGAGGATCAAATGATTGAGGACAACACAACATCCAGTCCAGAGAGGAGAAAATCTCCAACCCACCCGGGAATCAAACCCGAGCCCATGGCAGGAAAGCATGTTACCTCCCACCTAAGCAGGCGGACTTCGCACCTGGAAATCATTCGTCAAAAATACTTCAGTCGACAGAAGTAATGTGTTTCGTTGTCAAATAATCTTCGAGACGTTTCTATATTCATGCATGCGCTAAAGATGAACTCTTCCTCTCAGCCTACCATGTAAATCCATTTAGATGTATAGGAACACCTGCCTGTTCTAGGGTATCAATTTTCCTTACGTATAATGTGTGACAAGACGAACCTCTGCACTACATCTACGTGATTAGTCTGCTATTCACAGTAAAGTGCCTGGAAGATGGTTCAATGAACCTCCATCAAGTTGTTTAGTTTTAGTTCCGTAGATCAAATTCGCGATTATTATATGATGTGGAACATGTCAGATTACAAGATGTATATATATATATATATATATATATATATATATATATATATATATATATATACACATGAATAATGCTAATATTAGTATTACTGAAATTTTTAGATCGACATATGCAACTACACTTAGAGGTACAATTCTTTTCATTATGTCTGAAACAAAACCCCGTCCATGGAGTAAAAGGATTAGTCCAAAAGAAGTGATTTTAAGCTAGATTTAGAACTTGATCTGCAACCTGCCAGACACTTTATGTTGTTGGGCAACTGATCAAAGATTTTTGTTGCTGAATAATGTACTCCTTTTTGAGCAACTAACAGCTTCAATAACGGATAGGAAAGGTCATTTTTCCTTCTAGTGTTGTACGTATGAACATCACTGTTCTTGGAGAATTGAGATGGATTATTTGTAACGAATTTCATTAGCGAATAAATGCACTCTGATGTTACAGTTAAAATACCTAACTCCTTGAAAAGGTGCCTACACGACGTCCTTGGGTGAACACCACTAATTATTCTCACTGCTCTCCTTTGTGCAATCAATACTTTATGTCTAAGTGGAGAGTTACCCCAGGAAACTATTCCATAAGACATTATTGAGTGGAAATATGCAAAGTACGTTCGGAGGCTGATCTGTTTATTACCAAGACTAGCGATTATAAGAAGAGCGAAAGAAGCTGTTTGACAAGCTCAGTAATAAGCTGCATCCAGTTCAAGATGTCATCAATGTGAACACCCAAAAATTTTGAGAAATCTAGCCTGTTAACTGAGCCCTGTTCATATGCTACATCCATTGTCGGTATGACTCTATTCGGTGTAAAGAACTGGATATAGTGAGCTTTTTTTAAATCAAGGGAGAGTCCATTTTCTGAGAACCACTTAATAATTCTTTGAAAGGCATCCTTAACAATATCTTCAGCTGCTTTTTCTGGAATGGGATTTATTATAACATTCGTGTCATTTGCAAAAAGTACAAGTTCCACTTGCTGAACCTTAAGTGGGACGTCATTCACGCGAATAAGGAACAGCAGAGGACCAAAAATTGAACCCTGTGGGACTCCCTTTGTGATAACTCCCCATTCATTAGAATTTACCACCCTCCCAACATTATTTGCTTTCTGTTCATTAAGTACGATTAAAGCCTGCTGTATGTATAGCCTTCAATTCCGTAAAACCTGAGTTTTTCTAAGAGTTTGACGTGATCCACACAGTCAAATGCCTTGGAGAGATCATAATAAATACCAACTGGCCATAATTTGTCATTTAGAGCTTGTAATATTTGATGGGTAAATGTGTTGACAGCATTCTCAGTCGAGTAACCCTTCCAGAATCCGAACTGTGACGTGCTGAGTAAATTATTTTCACTTAAGTGTGAGACTACAATTGAATACATAACTTTTTCGAATATCTTAGAAAATGAAGTCAGCAATGAGATTGGTCAATAATTATTTAAGTCACTCTTGTCCCCTTATGTATGAATAGGTTTGACAATTGCGTATTTCTATCTGCCTGGAAAAATTCCCTGTGCTAGCGAAACATTACATATATCGCTAAGGACTCCACTTACTAAATCAGAACAACACTTCAAAGTTCTATTAGAGACTCTACCAACACCACATGAGCTCTTCTTTTTCAGTATATATATAATTCCCTTAAATTCCGTGGGGGATGTTAATGCTATTTCTAAAGACCTCAAGTCCTGGGGAATCACATTTTAAACATGTTGTTTTACTTCTTCAACTGAACCCTTCAATCCTATTTTTGCTGCTAGATTCAGAACGTGATTGTTAAAAATACTATCAACTTCTGAATTATCACTCACAACACCATCATTTAACTTTTTGCTATGGTATGCTGTGCACTGTCAGATTGCCCCGTCTGCCGTTTGACAATATTCGATATAGTTTTAATCTTATTATCCGCATTATTAATTTCTGTCAGAACACATAAGCTTCTCAACTTCTTAAAGACTTTCCTCAAAATACTACAGTATCTTTTGTAGTAAGCAAGTAACGTCGGATCCTGACTTATTCTGGCCTTTACGCATATTTCTCTCTTCCTCTTACACTATATCTTAATTCACTTAGTATTCCATGGCTTACATGACTTTGTAATTGCTTTTTTGGACAACGTTTCAGGAAAGCAACTTTCAAATATTGAGACAAATTTACGATGGAATAAATTGAAGAACCATGGACCTCCCCCAAAGAACCACGAACCTTGCCGTTGGTGGGGAGGCTGGCGTGCCTCAGCGATACAGATAGCCGTACCGTACGTGCCACCACAACAGAGGGGTATCTTTTGAGAGCCCAGACAAACGTGTGGTTCCTGAAAAGGGGCAGCAGCCTTTTCAGTAGTTGCAGGGGCAGCAGTCTGGATGATTGACTGATCTGGCCTTGTAACAATAACCAAAACGGCCTTGCTGTGCTGGTACTGCGAACGGCTGAAAGCAAGGTGAAACTACAGCCGTAATTTTTCCCGAGGGCATGCAGCTTTATTGTATGGATAAATGATGATGGCGTAAAATATTCCGGAGGTAAAATAGTCCCCCAATCTGATCGCCGGGGGGGGGATTACTCAGGAGGACGTCGTTATCAGGAGAAAGAAAACTGGCGTTCTACGGATCGGAGCGTGAAATGTCAGATACCTTAATCGAGCAGGTAGGTTAGAAAATTTAAAAAGGGAAGTGGATAGGTTAAAGTTAGATACAGTAGGAGTTAGTGAAGTTCGCTGGCAGGAGGAACAAGACTTTTGGTCAGGCGAATACAGGGTTATAAATACAAAAGCAAATAGGGGTAATGGAGGAGTCGGTTTAATAATGAATGACATAATAGGAGTGCGGGTAAGCTACTACAAACAGCATAGTGAACGCATTATTGCGGCCACGATAGACACGAAGCCCACGCCTACTACAGTAGTACAAGTTTATATGCCAACAAGTTCTGCAGATGACAAAGAAATTGAGGAAATGTATGATGAAATAAAAGAAATTATGCAGATAGTGAAGGGAGACGAAAATTTAATAGTCATGGGTGACTGGAATTCGGTAGTAGGAAAAGGGAGAGAAGGAAACGTAGTAGGTGATTATGGATTGGGGCTAAGAAATGAAAGAGGAAGCCGCCTGGTAGATTTTTGCACAGAGCGCAACTTAATCATAGCTAACACTTGGTTCAAGATTCATAAAAGAAGGTTGTATACATCGCGGAAGCCTGGAGATACTGACAGGTTTTAGATAGATTACATAATGGCAAGACAGAGATTTAGGAACAAGGTTTTAAATTGTAAGACATTTCCAGGGGCAGATGTGGACACTGACCACAATCTATTGGTTATGAACTGTACATTAAAACTGAATGAACTCCAAAAAGGTGGGAAATTAAGGAGATGGGTCCTCGATAAACTGATTAAAACAGAGGTAGTACAGAGTTTCAGGGAGAGCATAAGGGAACAACTGACTGGAATGGGGGAAAGAAATGAAGCATTGAAGGCAGCAGAAGATCAAGTAGGTAAAAATACGAGGGCTAGTAGAAATTCTTGGGTAGCAGAAGAAATATTAAATTTAATTGATGAAAAGAGAAAATATAAAAATGCAGTAAATGAAGCAAGCAAAAAGGAGTACAAACGTCTCTAAAATGAGAGCGACAGGAAGTGCAAAATGACTAAGCAGGGATGGCTAGAGGACAAATGTAAGGATGTAGAGGCTTATCTCATGAGGGGTAAGATAGATACTGCGTACAGGAAAATTAAAGAGACCTTTGGAGAAAAGAGAGCCACTTATATGAATATCAAGAGCTCAGATGGAAACCCAGTTCTGCCGGCCGAAGTGGCCGCGCGGTTCTGGCTCTGCCGTCTGGAACCGCGAGACCGCTACGGTCGCAGGTTCGAATCCTGCCTCGGGCATGGATGTGTGTGATGTCCTTAGGTTAGTTAGGTTTAACTAGTTCTAAGTTCTAGGGGACTAATGACCTCAGCAGTTGAGTCCCATAGTGCTCAGAGCCAGCCAAACCCAGTTCTAAGCAAAGAAGGGAAAGCAGAAACCTGCAAGGAATATATAGATGGTCTATACAAGGGCGACGTACTTGAGGACAATATTACGGGAATGGAAGAGGATGTAGATGAAGATGAAATGGTAGATACGATACTGCGTGAAGAGTTTGACAGAGCACTGAAAGCCCTGAGTCGAACCAAGCCCTGGGAGTAGACAACATTCCATTAGTACTACTGACGGCCTTGGGAGAGCCAGTACTGACAGAACTCTACCATCTGGTGAGCAAGATGTATGAGACAGGCGAAATACCCTCAGACTTCAAGAAGAATATAATAATTCCAATCCCAAAGGAAGCAGGTGCTGACAGATGTGAAAATTACCGAACAATCCGTTTAATAAGTCACGGATGCAAAATACTAACGCGAATTGTTTACAGACGAATGGAAAAACTGGTAGAAGCCGACCTCGGGGAAGATCAGTTTGGATTCCGTAGAAATATCGGAACACGTGAGGCAATATTGACCCTACGACGTATCTTAGAAGCTATATTAAGAAAAGGCAAACCTACGTTTATAGCATTCGTAGACTTGGAGAAAGCTTTTGACAATGTTGACTGGAATACTCTCTTTCAAAGGGCAGGGGTAAAATACAGGGAGTGAAAGGCTATTTACAATTTGTACAGAAACCAGATGGCAGTTATAAGAGTCGAGGGACGTGAAAGGGAAGCAGTGGTTGGGAAGGGAGTGAGACGGGGTTGTAGTCTCTCCCCGATGTTATTCAATCTGTATATTGAGCAAGCAGTGTAGGACACAAAAGAAAAATTCGGTTTAGGTATTAAAGACAAGGGAGAAGAAATAAAAATTTTGAGGTTCGCCGATGACATTGTAATTCTGTCAGAGACAGCAAAGGACTTAGAAGAGCAGTTGAACGGAATGGATAGTGTCTTGAAAGGAGGATATAAAATGAACATCAACAAAAGCAAAACGAGGATAATGGAATGTAGTCGAATTACGTCGGGTGATGCTGAGGGAATTAGATCAGGAAATGAGACACTTAATGTAGTAAAGGAGTTTTGCTATTTGGGGAGCAAAATAACTGATGATGGTCGAAGTATAGAGGATATAAAATGTTGACTGGCAATAGCAACGAAAGCGTTTCTGAAGCAGAGAAATTTGTTAACATCGAGTGTAGCTTTAAGTGTCTGGAAGTCGTTTCTGAAAGTATTTCTATGGAGCGTAGCCATGTATGGAAGTGAAAAATGGACGATAACTAGTTTGGACAAGAAGAAAATGGAAGCTTTCGAAATGTGGTGCTACAGAAGAATGCTGAAGAATAGATGGGTAGATCATATAACTAATGAGGAGGTATTGAATAGGATTGCGGAGAAGAGAAGTATGTGGCACAACTTGACTAGAAGAAGGGATCGGTTGGTAGGACATGTACTGAGGCATCAAGGGATAACCAATTTAGTATTGGATGGAAGCATGGAGGGTAAAAATCGTTGAGGGAGACCAAGAGATGAATACACTAAACAGATTCAGAAAGATGTAGCTTGCAGTAGGTACTGGGAGATAAAGAAGCTTGCACAGGATAGAGTAGTATGGAGAGCTGCATCAAGTCAGTCTCAGGACTGGAGACCACAACAACAACAACCAATTGAATTTGGCATCAGCATCATTTCCTGTGTGTACTTCATCCCTTTCTACCTGTTCTAGGCTGCACTTAAAACTCTGTATCCTGTTCGCATTAATGAGCCTCCCTGCCTTGTATGAACCTGTCTGAATCCTGTAAGGTGCTATATGTGTTAATCTGTCTCTCTGCCGTTCCACTCTGGAAAAGCGCGCGGGAATAACGAGCTCTTAAATTTTTCTTTGCGACCCCTTATTTCTCTTATTTTATCGTGATGTTCATTTCTCCCAATGTAGGAGGTCCCAACAAAATATTTTCGCAGTCGGAAGAGAAAACTGGTTGCCCTTTCTAAGTCCTCTGCTAATCAATCGCAGTCTTTTGTTTGCTCTACCCACATAATTATCTATGTGATGGTTCCAATTTAGGTTATTTAGTTGAATTTACAGCCTTAAGATTTGTGTGACTTATCGTGTAATCAAAATGTAGTTGGTTTCTTTTAGTACGCATGTGAGTAACTTCACACTTTTCTTTATTTAGAGTCAACTGCCATTTTTGACACCATACAGACATATAATCTAAATTATTTTGGCTGAAGACTTTACAAGACGGTAAACAACAGCAATCTAATACGCCTACCCAGATTGTCTCCTACGTCGTTGCTATATATCACGAACAATAGAGGGTTTATGACACTTCCATGCGGAACGACGGATATTACTTCTGTTTTACTCGTTGACTTTCAGTCTGTTACTACGAACAGTGACGTTTCTGACAGGAAATCACGAATCCAGTTGCACAACTAATGCGACATTCCATAGGCACGCAGTGTGGTTAGAAGACGCTTGTGAGGAACAGTGTCGAAAGCCTTCTGCAAACCTAAAAATACGGAATCAATTTGACATCCCCTGTCGATAATACTCGTTACCTCATTAGTATAAAGAGCTAGTTGTATTTCGAAAGAATGATATTTTCTGAATCTGTGCTGACTATGTGTCAATAAATCGTTTTCTTCGGGGTAATTCATAATGTTCGAACACAGTATATGTTCCAAAACCCTACTGTAAATCGACTTTAGTGATACGGTCCTATAATTCAGCATATTCCTCCTACTTCCCCTTTTTTTTATTGCCGTAACTTGAGCAATTTTCCCGTCTTCAAATACGAACTTTCTGTGAGTGAGCGGTTTGCATATAAGTGTTAAATATGGAGCTATTGTATCAGCACACTCTGAAAGGAACCTGACTGGTATACAATCTAGACCAGAGGCCTTGCTTTTATGAAGTGTTTTATGCTGCTATGCTACACTGAGGGCCACGCGGGATTAGCCTAGCGGTCTGAGGCGCTACAGTCATGGACTGTGCGACTGGTCCCGGCGGAGGTTCGCCTGCTCCCTCGGGCATGGGTGTGTGTGTTTGTCCTTAGGATAACTTAGGATAAGTAGTGTGTAAGATTAGGGACTGACGACCTTAGCAGATAAGTCTCATAAGATTTCTCACACATTTGAACATTTTTTGCTACACTGAGGTCATCTAATTCTACGTTTCTCATCTTGCCAATTGTTCTTGATTGGAATTCCGGACTATTTAACTCGTCTTCTTTGGTGAATGAGTTTCGAAGAATCGTGTTTAATAACACTGCTGTAGTGGCACTGTTATAAGTGGCTTCACCGTTGCTATCGCGCAGTGAGGGTATTGATTGCGTCTTGCCACTAGTGTGCCTTACGTATGACTAGAATCTCTTAGGGTTTTCTGCCAGATTCCGAGACAGTGTTTCGTTGCACATATTATTAAAAGCATCTCGCATTTAAGTACGCGCTGTATTTCGAACTATAACCAAACTTTTGCAACCCTGGGATTTTATTCTCTTAAATTTGTCATTGTTTTTCGTTGTTTTACCATAGCGATCTGGCCAGTTTTGTTTACTAGGGGAGATCAATATCATCACTTATTAATGTAAGTGGTATATATCATTCAATTGCCACCGATACCACCTTTATGAAATCAGTCCACATCTTTTCTACGCTTACCTGCTCAGATCGGAAGCAGTGGAGACTCTCTCTTAAAAATGCGTTAAGAGCATTTATATCAGCTTTTCTAAATAGATGAACTTTGGGTTTCTTTTTGATGGTTGATGGTACCACGGTATCCAGCCTAGCAACAGCTGCCTTGTGGTCATAATCCCTGTATTCGTAATGATACTCCCTATTAGTGCAGGATTATTTGTTGCTGAGAAGTTAAGTATGCTTTCGCAATGATTTACGCTTCGAGAGGACTCATGAACTAACTCTTCAAAATAATTTTCTGAGAAAGTTTTCAGTACAATTTTGAATGACGTTTTGTGCCTACCGATGACTTCAAACGTATTAATTTTACAGCATCTCGTCGGTAGATTGAAGTCACCATCGACTATAATTTAATGAGATTCAGGTTTCCTTTTTATTGTCCAGCAACTATATCTTCTGAGCCCGTGGGGGTTGGGGGAGGCGGTAAAACGATCTAATTAATAGTTTAGTCGGGTTCTCCATTATAACCTCTACCCATACTTTTTCGCAAGAACTGTCTACTTCAATTTCACTACGAGGTAAACTATTTCTGACAGCAATAAATAATCCACAACCAACTGCATTTAGTCTACACTTTCTGGACACTAGTTAGGTCGTTTTAAAAATTTCGGCTTGATTTATTTCCGGTTATAGCCAGCTTTCTGTACCTATAACTATTTGATCTTCAGTGCTTTCTATTAGGGCTTGGAGTTCTGATTGTTTCCCAACACGGTTTCAGCAATTTACAACTACAATACCGATCGCTTCTACAACTACCTTACTGTGTTTACCTGCACCCTTTTAGAAGGACGCCCTTTTCTGTCGTCTCCTGGGACCCTCTAACCTGAAGTACCGCTCAGTCCCTCCCACACAGCCCCGCTACCCGTGTAGCCCCTTCCTGTGTGTAGTGGGCTCCTACCTTATTAAGCGGAACCCTGAAACCCACCACACGATGGCTCATGTCAAGGAATCTGCAACCTACACGGTCGCAGAAACGCATGAGCGTCTTGTTTTAAACACATGATTTCTTAAGAACATCCAGCTAATTCCTTAAGGAAGATTTTTCTGTTTAGCAAAAGTGACAAAAAGCAGATTACAGAGTACCTGACGGCTCAACACAAAAGTTTTGTCTCAAGTACAGATAGTGTCGAGAATCAGTGGACAAAGTTCAAAACCATCGTACAATATGGGTTAGATGAGTATATGCCAAGCAAGATCGTAAGAGATGGAAAAGAGCCACCGTGGTACAACAACCGTGTTAGAAAGCTGCTGCCGAAGCAAAGGGAACTTCACAGCAAACATAAACATAGCCAAAGCCTTGCAGAAAAACAAAAATTACTCGAAGCGAAATGCAGTGTGAGGAGGGCTATGCTTCAATGAATTCGAAAGTAAAGTTCCATGTACTAACTTGGCAGAAAATCCTAAGAAGTTTTGGTCTTATGTCAAAGTGATAGATGGATCAAAACAAAATGTCCAGACACTCTGTAACCAAAATGGTACTCAAACAGAGGATGACAAACTAAAGGCCGAAATACTAAATGTCTTTTTTCAAAGCTGTTTCACAGAGGAAGACTGCACTGTAGTTCCCTCTCTAGATTGTCGCATAGATGACAAAATGGTAGATATCGAAATAGACGACAGAGGGACAGAGAAACAATTAAAATCGCTCAAAAGAGGAAAGGCCGCTGGACTTGATGGGATACCAGTTCGATTTTACACAGAGTACGCGAAGGAACTTGCCCCCGTTCTTGCAGCGGTGTACCGTAAGTCTCTAGAAGAGCGTAGCGTTCCAAAGGATTGGAAAAGGGCACAGGTCATCCCCGTTTTCAAGAAGGGACGTTGAACAGATGTGCAGAACTATAGACCTATATCTCTAACGTCGATCAGTTGTAGAATTTTGGAACACGTATTATGTTCGAGTATAATGACTTTTCTGGAGACTAGAAATCTACTCTGTAGGAATCAGCATGGGTTTCGAAAATGACGGTCGTGTGAAACCCAGCTCGCGCTATTCGTCCAGGAGACTCAGAGGGCCATAGACACGGATTTACAGGTAGATGCCGTGTTTCTTGACTTCCGCAAGGCGTGCGATACAGTTCCCGACAGTAGTTAAATGAACACAGTAAGAGCATGTGGACTATCAGACCAATTGTGTGATTGGATTGAAGAGTTCCTAGATAACAAAAGGCAGCATGTCATTCTCAATGGAGAGAAGTCTTCCGAAGTAAGAGTGATTTCAGGTGTGCCGCAGGGGAGTGTCATAGGACTGTTGCTATTCACAACATACACAAATGACCTTGTGGATGAAATCGGAGGTTCACTGAGGCTTTTTGCAGATGATGCTGTTGTGTATCGAGAGGCTGTAACAATGGAAAATTGTACTGAAATGCAGGAGGATCTGCAGCGAATTGACACATGGTGCAGGGAATGGCAATTGAATCTCAACGTAGACAAGTGTAATATGCTGCGAATACATAGAAAGATAGATCCCTTATCATTTAGCTACAAAATAGCAGGTCAGCAACTGGAAGCAGTTAATTCCATAAATTATCTGGGAGTAGGCATTAGGAGTGATTTAAAATGGAATGATCATATAAAGTTGATCGTTGGTAAAGCAGATGCCAGACTGAGATTCATTGGAAGAATCCTAAGGAAATGCAATCCGCAAACAGTGGAAGTAGGTTATTCTACGCTTATTCGCCCACTGCTTGAATGCTGCTCGGCAGTGTGGGATCCGTACCAGATAGGGTTAATAGAAGAGAGAGAGAAGATCCAACGGAGAGCAGCGCGCTTCGTTACAGGACCATTTAGTAATCGCGAAAGCGTTACGGAGATGACAGATAAACTCCAGTGGAAGACTCAGCAGGAAAGACGCTCAGTAGCTCGGTACGGGCTTTTTTTAAAGTTTCGAGAACATACCTTCACCGAAGAGTCAAGCAGTATATTGCTCCCTCCTACGTATATCTCGCGAAGAGACCATGAGTATAAAATCAGAGAGATTAGAGCCCTAACAGAAGCATACCGACAATTCATCTTTCCACGAACAATACGAGACTAGAATAGAAGGGAGAACCGATAGAGGTACTCAAGGTACCCTCCGCCACGCACCGTCAGGTGATTTGTGGAGTATGGATGTAGATGTAGATGTAGAAGGACATCATATTTTCCACGGAGATTCCTATTGTGTTTCAGTTTTGAGTATGCTCTACGACCGTGCATCATTCTGGCCCTACAACTAGTGGTCTGAATTCCACGCGATCTCCTCTTTTCCTGTTCGTAAGGAGTAGTAACCCACGTTCTTCTTTTTCTAGCACGTTAGACTGTCCACTGTACAGTCATTTGTCGAGAGGCATAAGTTACGAAATGGGTCAGTTTCATAACGTAAACAGCATAAAATACTAGAGGAATTTCACAATCTTCTTTACCTTCCAGAATGAGATTTTTACTCTGCAGCGCAGTGTGCGCTGATATGAAACTTCCTGGCAGATTAAAACTGTGTGCCCGACCGAGACTCGAACTCGGGACCTTTGCCTATCGCGGGCAAGTGCTCTACCATCTTTTTTTAAAATATTTTTCTTATTTTTTTCGATAATTGTCTGAAAATAAAAAATTAAACTTTTCACTCGAGAGAAGACTTGAACCAAGGACCTCTCATTCCGCAGCTGCTCACGCTAACCACTTTTTTTTTCTGCAACTGCTCTACCGACTTTTTTTAAAATTTTTACAGCAATCCAATTTTTATTAATCACTTTTATTTTTTTTTGTTTTTAGGATGGTCAGGGCGTGGTACACGCCGCACTAGCAGTGGGGTCTCTTCACGGCACTGCCAGTGCGTCGAGGCCCAAACCCCTCCCACCCCTTTTATCATGTTCCCTGTTGGGTCATAGCACTAAGTGTGCAGAAATCTTAACACAAAATTCCCATTCTCCGATGTAAGAAAGACAAAGAAACCTCTTCTCTGAGTAGAAACTGAACACTGATAAAAACTTAACAATTCTTCTTGAATTACACAAATACTTTGGAATTCGAACACGAGTAATTCTGAACAAAATGTTTTGAAGAAAAGAAAATTCGTGTAACATGGAAGTTCCGGATGCAAGGTAATAGTAAATAATAATAAGAAACCAAGTGACTTTTAATTTTCTTCTGTTCGTTCTCGTTCAAGGTGTTAGTGTGGTTCCACATATTTAACACACACCCATTCTTTCAAAAATGATCTTCACCATGTTGCCGTAGTGCTTCTTGTGGTTGCGATAAATGCTGATTTTTGCATATTCACACTTTATGTAAACGCGGAATTCTATCTCGTTGTCCGACCCAAGTTTGTGGCTGACATAACTAACATACTTTCCCAGTAACCTGCTGATGGCGTTGGTTTTTAATTTCGGAAAGTATGTCATGTCTGGTCTCAGGAGGAGCGATGGCGTTATATATTCCGTAGACGATCTGGTTAGAAAGGCGATTTGTAGCCTGATCCAATTCCAGTTATGCACATTGCCACCACAGGTGAATCTGTGGATGAGTGTATCCACCAGATTGCATTTTCCACAAAGGTTTGTCTGGTTTAAACCGATTTCATACAGTCTCTCGTTGTGGCTGATGACATTGTTAACTGTTTCGTACCATGCGGAAATAGCGTCTGTAGATAGCCCGGCATAGTTGATTTTCCGCCATACAGCTTTCCAGTCACAATTTGGGAATTTCGTTTCAATTTTGTTTCTGCCCTCATTTAACTTCCTTTCAAGTATGATGTCGCGCGCTGTGATACGTGTGTTGCTTCTGATTTCGTCACTAAGATCACATACTGCAGACGGGCATTAATCCTTCGCACATCAATCGGCGCTTGCAGGCTATGGGGTATCACAGCCTCAAAGAGCTTTGCGGTTATACGTTGTGGAAGTTCTCTGAGTATATGGAGAGTCCGTTTGAGGACGCTTTATTGCGAATATCCACCAAACCTAGGGCTCCGTTTCTGACATCCAGTATAACGGTAGTCGCACCAACCCTGAATATGTCACCTCGCCATAAGTAATTGGTAACAGTGGACATGATCCCTTTCGCTACTAGTTTAGGGATTGGAAATACCTGCGCAGTGAAATACGCTGTAGACAAAACGCAGGAGTTGATGAATCTGATTTTTAGCACCAGGTCCATAGTTCGATGGATGTTCTCCATTAGAGCACCATGAACTTTCCTCCTAGTTTCCGTCCGGTTACAAGCAGCCATCCTCATCGGACATGCCATTAAGGTTAATCCCAAAGTTTTATGTTTGTTGTCTTGTTTTGCCCATGCCAGACGGAGGTGATCTAGGCCCCGTAGATTCAATATTTTACTTTTGTTTTCATTTGTTGTCGTCCCGACGCTAGACAATACCTTTGGATTTCTCTTTCCAGTTTAACTGTCTCCTCCTTATTCCTTATTACAACGCTCACGTCATCAGCATAAGCTCGTATGACAGTTTTCTAACCGCTCAATGTTATGTCTGTTAATCTTGCGTGGACAGTGCAGAGGAAGGGCTCTAAAGATACGGAAAATAAAAACATAGATAAGGGACTGCCCTGTGGAACCCCTCGCCTTATCTGTATGGTTTTAGATGTTTGGCCATTCATTGCTATTTTCGCATTTATACCTGTTGCAATATTTCTTAGCATGTTGACAATCTGGGGGTGGAAGGCCATTCTTGAAAGCGTCGCAAAGAGGTATCTATGACTAACGCGGTCAGAAGCTTTGTTGAAATCTATAAAGATTAAAGCACATTTTATACTTGTCACGGAGGTAATTGCAATGACGTCTCTGAATGCAGATAGACTTTCGAATATCGTTCTGGTCGGAGAACAAGATTGATGATGACTCAATATTTTGTTGGAAAAGGCAGAGAGTCTTTTGTTGATAATACGCGAAATTATTTTGTAATAAGAGTTTAGTAGCGAAAGAGGCCGAAAATTGTTTAAGTTGGTTTTGCCTTTACTCTTAGGAATCAGTACTATTTTAGTTTCCTTAAACTCTGCAGGGACCGTTTTTCCGTTCAGGACCTCATTTGCCATGGAAGTGATCTTGTCCCCAAATATAGACCAGTAGCGGGCATAAAACTCCACAGGGATTCCATCAAGTCGTCCTGGCGATTTTATGAGAGGTGTCTTACGCACTGCCTCATGCACTTCATCTTTAGTAATAGGTGACAGGATGTCAGCGTTGTCTGTTCCCGACAATGTGAGCCTCGTACCACTATGCGTCTGGACTTCATCAATAAAAGTTTGACGTCGGTTTTTAGCATAATACAGAGAAGCTAATTCATCTGCTACGACTGATGTGGCTTTCGATTTAATTTTTAGTCCATCCATCTGCTGCCGTTTAATGCTTAATAACTTGGCTTTTTTTAAATATATATATCATTCAGACGAATTACGTCATCTCATCATGGGCCTGTTCATATAAGCCTCTTAAAACTTTATAATAAAACTCCATTGTATTCCTCAACTCCCTGTGCCTCGCTGCACTAAACTGCATGACAACTTTCCGCAGCCTTGGTTTAGCCCTCCTAGTCCACCAGTCAATGACTGTTGGGTGCTTGTCTGCTGTACGGAGGCACATAGTCCCCGTTACTCTTATTTCCTGTTCCAGTTCTTCGTCAGTTAAAACAGAGATATTTAAATTCCATTGGCCTCTGAATGAACGGGTTGGCTGTACACTTAAATTAAAGCAAGTTAAAAGTGTACTGTGATCGCTAAAATACACGGGAATAGTTTCAACGTTTAATAAATAATTTTGCAAATTTGGTGACACGTAAATTCTATCTAGTCTGCTACGGGGGTGGCTGGTTATATACGTGAACGCGACTGACGTCGGGTGCTGAAGTTCCCACACATCCTTAAGGTGTAGATCCTTCACTAACTTTTTTAACTGTGGCGAGTAGTTGAAATTGGGTTGTTGATCTTTCTGGTTTAAAACACAGTTAAAATCTCCACCTAGTATAAGAGAACACGGATTTTTCCTCAATAAATAAATCAGTTCATCTTGAAAAACTTCGCTCGATCCAATTTGTGGGAATTCCCTGACGGGGCGAAAATTTTTATGCCTATGGCTCTTCCTGATTCCAGTCGTTCGATTTCAGTCACCGGAATGCCTTCCCTTATAAGAATGGCTGTACCGATATTGGCTTCCGTAGAAACATTAACAATTTCAAAAAATCCTGGGATCCGAAATTCCGATATCGCAACTTCTTGTAGCAACGCTATATCTGTCCCAGACTGGTACAAGAATTCTTTTAGTGCTGCCAATTTCAAGAGTATTTTATTAATGTTTATAGTAGTAATGCTATAAGCTTGCATCACAGACATACCAGAAGAAGCTATTTGGGATGAGGATCGGTATGATTATAGCAGCAACAATCTTCTCTACAAGTCACGATCTTTACAAGCTGTGTGCCCATTACATGTACTAACTTCCTAGAAAAATTTTCACTACTTTTAAACAAAGAGCTTGAGAAGAAAAAGTATCCTGAAATCCTGACAATGCATTACTATAAGTCACGGTGGCCCTTCTCTTTCTCCTCTTCATTGTTGACCCTGATTATTTCATATTTAATATTCCTGTTCTTGATGTCTTTCTTCTCTGGTGTGGCTTTCGCTTGATGACGCGTGACAGCAAGACCCGGTTTCGGTCGCAGCCGCCGGCGGTGGCCGTCTGGCGCAATGGCCGTGGCTTGCGAGTCGTCAATATTTGGTTCCGGCGTGGTGTCTGTTGTGTTGTCTTCCTGGCGAGGCGGTGATGCTTGTTTGTTTCCTCCTTCGGGGCGGCGTTGCGCTTCGGAGTCAGCAGGTTGTTTACTTGGTACTTCCTCGTACTGTTCGCACTGTATGGGCTGTGCACTTGATGTGGTTATTGCAGCTGTGACCTCAGGCTCAGGGTCACATTTCCGTGAATGGTCACTACCAGCTGCGTCACCATCTTTTCGTGGTGGTATAAGTCCTTGTGTGGAAGTGGGAGCCACATCGACCTGCATTTCATCTCCTTTTTCCACTGCCAACAGATCTGCAGGACTAGGCTTCGGCTTCCTGGCAACGGGTGTTTCACAGGAAGAGTCCTCATCAACATTTTCTTCAGTGTCCTCTAGAGGACGCTTTTTAGTGGGAATCTCGCTGTCACGGGACGGAATTTCAGCAGTTAATGCCGGTTTTAAAGACGGAAAGTCATTAACATTAAGTGCAACGTTTGCAGAGATAGTAACAGGATCCACGACAGCCACCGGCTCTGTTGTATTACTGGTTGGCAACAAATCGTTGAGTGTTAATTTCCGGCGTTGCCTAAGGTTATTTGTTAGCACAAAAACACGGCGAGGGCAGTCCTGACGGAGGTGACCAGACTCGTTACATACATGACATGTAGGGGTTTGCACTGAGTACATAACATGCTCCTTGTGCCCCTCAACAAATATGTTGGAGGGATGTTTGCCTTCACTTCCATCTCCACGGAGCAAATGCCGTTAAAGCACTGCGGCTTGAAATGCGAAGCCCACCTTTCGATGACTATTTGCCTGACAACCCCATACTTTGAAAGGACATCTTTAATTATGGCTCTGAGCACTATGGGACTCAACTGCTGAGGTCATTAGTCCCCTAGAACTTAGAACTAGTTAAACCTAACTAACCTAAGGACATCACAAACATCCATGCCCGAAGCTGGATTCGAACCTGCGACCGTAGTGGTCTTGCTGTTCCAGACTGCAGCGCCTTTAACCGCACGGCCATTTCGGCCGGCTACATCTTTAATTTTAGAGTTGTCTACTTCTATGGGAATATTCAAAACCCTAACATTTCTAATTACAGACTCGGAATTTCGGAGTTTTACAGTACCTTTAGTACCATCACGGTGTATAAATTCCGTTTCATAACCAAATTTTGCCAGAAAGCGGTCTACACTCACGGAATCGTTGAACTTTACAAAAATGCAGTATTCTTCAGAGTCTAGCTGCATGGTATGAACAGATTCACAATGAAGCCCAATTACCTCGGTAATCCAGTCGTGTATTTCAAGTGCAGAGGGCTGTACTCGACGGGTGTACTTGTCGAAGGTGAAAATCACGGTGTTTTTCTCTCGGAGTTTGCCATGGTGTTCTGCAGCGAAGAAATCTCGGTCAACGCCGAAATCCCAACGGCAATACATAGAAAGACGACACGAACGAAGACCAAATACTTAATTCACGTGCAAAACGCCAATAAACGATCACGAAACACGAAAACACTTGCGCAATCACTGAACGTTCACGGAGCAAACTTGAGGAGACTCTGACCGCTGCGACAGTTAAAGCCGGACGCCGGTCCTCACAGCTTTACTTCGGCCAGTATCTCGTCTCCTACCTTCCAAACTTTACAGAAGCTTTTCTTCGGTAGCTCAGATGGTAGAGCACTTGCCCGCGAAAGGCAAAGGTCCCGAGTTCGAGTCTTTTGTCGGGCACACAGTTTTAATCTGCCAGGAAGTTTCTTTACCTTATTTTCTATCTGCAATCTCATTCCTTTCCCGGGTTGTCAAAGGTGTTCTTAATCCCAATCTAAGTAATTTCCACATCAACGCCTAATGATGTGAGAGAAAATATCATGAGTGAATTTCATGTCAAACATTATGCAAGTATCATCGTTATTCGTGAATACGTTTTTAACTGAGCAACACAATACTTTTTCCACCTGCCAATGTGCTGGGTCCGTTTCATGCTGAGCATTGCTAGATATGATGGGTCAGTTTCTAAAGTCTAAAATAATTAAAATGGAAACAGATTTAGAATCTGGCCACAGCCTACGAACTTCTTATAAACGAAGAAAAATTCCACATGCAGAAGGCATTAGCTACAGGAAAACAGATGGCAGGAAGTAGCCGCAAACATAGTAGTAACGTAATTACGTGTATAGATAACAACCTACTTGTATCCAGTAATGGTTACATTACCTACATTTCACAGAATTCACTGAAGGTACCAATTAACAATGGCAAAAAGGTGTTTAAATAGTTTTGTCGTTATGTAGAAGCAATTGTTTATGAAGCAGGCTGACCTAAAATCTGTATTAAAAATATTCGCGACGTAGTAATGAAGATAACAGATAAACACTTAATGAAGGATACATCGCTTATGCATATAAACTCTACGAAACACTGTATACCAATGTGAAATCTGACTAATCTCTAACGTGAGAGTTCTTCCAAAAAACATATTTACCATTGGTGCTCAAGGTCAACACGTGAAGACAGTACGTTTGATAAGCAACAAGGTAGAAAATATTTCGTTGCTGATAAAGACAGTCACTTGGGAAGAGATACTGGCTTAGAAAGGCGAGCGGGGAGTTCTCGACAGGGAAAGCAAGATAAACAACGCGCGTCACGTTTTCCTTTCTATTTTTAATTTCCCTGAGGAACTCGCAAAGCACCCCTGATGTCCCCTGCGCTCCATCGAGCCGACCCAGAGCTGTTCGCGAGAATTGTACTCTTCCTAAAGACTCTGTTCATACTCACAAAGAAATTGAGTTTGAGTTTATTTATAAATGCTACCGGAGCAACAATGTTTCTACATAGCAGCTCAGACCTCACAACAGAAACTAAGTACCCTACTCCTTTCACGGTACGGTTCTCTTATTTAAAAAAAAAAAAAAAAAAAAAAAAAAAAAAAAAAAAAAAAAAAAAAAGCTCCTTATCAGTAAAGACCGAAATTGTGGTAAGATGCCTGTGTTACAATTTTCTGAAAATATTATTATTTTGAAAGTTTAATGTAGTTTGATTATTACGGCTGCTGCAGTTCCAGAAGCACCTCCTGCTGGTCAGAGTACCGCAAGCAATGGCATATTTTCTCAAGAGAACCATGCGTAGAGATTCATGTAATCTCCATTGATGGTTGCCGTGCACGTGCAGCCTGGCCGTCACGTCGGCTCACGAGAGACAGAAGAATAGCAGGTCGCAGACCACAAGGCAATTATAAATCGGTCTTAAATGTAGTTTTTCAAAATTATTCCGATATTAAACTTGGCGTACGATGTTTAATAATTAAGTTGAGAGTAGTAAATTCTAAGAAACTTTGTGCCATGTGCTACGCCCATGTATTCTGGCGTTAACAATTCTGTTCCAAGGCTGCGTAGTAATAGCACTAGTACGTCCAACCTTCGATCTTAGCTTTACGCTATACTCCTTCCGACAATGAAATACTGGTACTTACTAGATGACGGAAATAAATATTCATGGTTTACATTCCGCTTTGTTAGGGATTCATCAATGCGATCTGGTACTACAAAATGTCTTCAAATTTTAAAGTGAAATACACAATTGATGTGCAGAGTATAAAAATCTTTCTAAGAGGTAAATATAATGGAACTAGGTATGCTCAAAGGAACGGACAAGGCGAACTTTACTACAAAATGAAACTTGACTGACAGAATCGTCGAAAAGGTTTGAAAGCACTGACTGACAGTTGGGAAGGTGGCAAATGATTTTAAATCTGCTGTTCTGTTCGCGTCTACAATACCCAAAATAGGTACAAATTTAAATCTCAGTACTCATATTGTGGTGTCACCGCCAGACACCACACTTCCTAGGAGGTAGCCTTTAAATCGGCCGCGGTCCGGTAGTATACGTGGGACCAGCGGACCTGCCAGTGATTGCAGACCGAGCGCCGCCACACGGCAGGTCTCGTCTAGAGAGACTTCCTAACACTCGGCCCAGTTGTACAGCCGACTTTGCTAGCGATGGTTCACTGTCTGCATACGCTCTCATTTGCCGAGACGACAGTTTAGCATAGCGTTCAGCTACGTCATTTGCTACGACCTAGCAAGGTGCCCAGTAATTAGAATGAATTCTGAACAGACAATATTGTGAATCATGTACCGTCAAGAGCGACGTTCATCATTAATGGATAAAAGTCAAACATCAAACTATTTACATCCGCTTTCTGAATTCTAATTCGTTGTCATGTTCCAGACCTCACGTCAGTATAGTCCTTCCCTCCTCACGCCAGCCTGCGTGAGCTAAAACGCGTGCATTTCGGCCTCCTCTAGTAACACTGTGTTGGCTCTTCAACCAACACAACAGATATAACAAGGCACCTTCAAGAAATTTCAAGGCTTCATCTCGAAATTCTTGAGCAATAGGCGTATAAAAATATTTTGCATTATTTTAAATAGTTTGGGCATAGACCTATGTAACGTTTGGGTTAACTATTTTTATTATACTTTATGATAATATATATGCTATTATAGTTCCAAATTACTTTGAACAATCACTAAAAACCATATTTAAAACACTATGCCTGATTCTTGCTTTAATCGATAAAATGTGTAGAGCTCCTCTATTATTTGAAATTCATTTTTTCTGCTCAGCCTGATTTGTGACACCATTCCAATTAGATCGTTGACCGATTTTGAGTAGGAAGAATTAGTAAATCCCTCAAAACATGAAGCAACACTTTCCACATTTGTGGATCATGGAAGTAAAGTATCTGAAAGCTGGTGTTCTTATGACAATGGCTACATTACACAAACTTTACAAAACAGTGTATAGCCTTTTCTTTCAAAACATGAGAATAAAAAATGGCAGCTAGACCCACCAGCATAACACGACCGCGTACCAGCTTCGAATATCGTCAAAAGTACACCAGCAACTGCGAAGTATGCCACCCGCAGAGAAAAGACATGAAAAGTTCATTTTGAATAGTAATTTGTACAGTGTTGTAAAATGAAATAATAGCGATGTCAGATATTGAGGGTCAGAATATTCCTCGTATAGCAGAACACATTTCACCATGGAAGAGTTTCTCAAGAACAGAAAATTCTACGAGAACGGTCAGAATCACTGGCATTAAGAAAACCTACGAAATGAGCACGCTTTTAGGTGAGGTCAGAAAGCAATGGTAATAAAACATACATATTGTGTGTAAAATGTAATAGACATGTTTGCAAAGCCCATCTCAAATACATGTGTCCCTACTTTGATGAGTAAGAATATAAGTTATGAAATATATGTTAATGCTTTCACCAATTATAGTCTGAATAGCATATTATTGTTCCATCCTTATGAATTTGTCAATATGTATGTGGCTTCATCTACATACATACTCTACAAGCCCCCCTACGGTGCGTGGCGGAGGGTATTCTCTGCCATTACTAGTCATTTCCTTCCCTGTTCCACTCGCAAACGACTATCTACATGCCTCCGTATGAGCCTTAACTTCTCGTATCTTATCTGTTTTGCCCTTACGCGCAGTATATATTAGCGGCTGTAGAATAATTCGGCAGTCAGCTTCAAATTCCGGATCCCTAAACTTTCTCAGCAGAGATTTTCAAAAAGGACGTCGTCTTCCATTCACGAATTTCCATTTCAGTTACCGGAGTACCTCCGTAGCACTTACGTGTTATTCCAAACTATCGGCAACAAATCTAGCAGACCGCCTATGAACTGCTTCGTTGTCCTCCTTCAATCCGATCTGGTACCGTTCCCAGACACTAGAGCAGTATTCAAGAATAGGTCGCACCAACGTCCTATATGCGGTCTCCTTTACAGATGAACCACTCTTTCCTAAAATTATCCTAAGAAAATGAATTCGAGCATTCGCCTTCCCTACTGCAGTCCTCACATGCTGCATCCATTTCATATCCCTTTGCAACGTTTTGCCCAAATATTTAAACGACGTGACTGTATCAAATAGCAAAATACTGATGCTGTATCCGAACATTAAAGTTCTCTCCCACTGACCGCATCAACTTCCATTTTTTTTTTCACATTGAGGGCTAGCTGCCATTCATGACACCAACTAGAAATTTTGTCTAAGTTATTTTGTAACTTCCTGCAGCTACTCAACTTCGATATCTTACCGTACACCACAGCATCGTCAGCTAACAACTGCATCATACGATGAAGTCTTTCACGACCGGATGTTTGAGCTGCAGAGAACTCTTCTGGGTTGTATGACCGTGGTCCATGGAACACTTCTCTCACTGACGTTTCATCCAGAGCTACGTTACACATCTTCCGAGGTTCTCCTGGTTGGTCTGGCGGACTGCCGGCAAGACTCATAACAACTAGGAGCACCTCCGAGGATTTCTGTCGTAGCTATGGACGAAACGTCAGGGATAGAAGAGTTCCATGGTCCACTGCCATACAACCCGGAAGAAATCTCGGCAGCTGAAACAACTGCATGTTGCAGCCCACCCTATACGCCAAATCATTTATTTGTACAGAGAACAAGAGCGATCCTATCACACTTGTCTGGAGCATTGCTGACGATTACCTTGACTCTGATGAACACTCGCCGTAGAGGACAACATACCGGATTCTATAACATACGTATGTTTGAGCTTAATCTATATGATCGTACCTTTGTTAACAGTCGGCAATGGGGTGCCGTGACAAAAGCTTTCCGAAAATCTAGAAATACGGAATATTCCTGTTGCCCTTCATTCATAATTTGCAGTATATCATGTGATAAAAGAGCAAGCCGAGTTTCGCGCGAGAGACTGTAAGTACTGCTGATGTTCCATGAATGAATGGAAAAGAGAGCGATACATCACGATGTGTGCCAGAGGGCGAGTGAGACGGTTGCTGAAACAATACAAAGAGAAGGATGTGGAAGACAACAACTTATTGAAGTTGAAGATGTAACGAAACTGGTCAGTCGTAGAAGTATGCTGCCTTCAATAAGTCTGTAAGAACACCAAGTGATTATGGAAAACGTTTGCATTTTTGTCGTAAGATCTTATGGGACCAAATTGCTGAGGTCATAGGTCTCTAAGCTTTCGAGCTATTGAATCTAACTTCAACTAACTTACACTAAGGACAACACACATAAACCCATGCCCGAGGGAGGACTCGAACCTCCGAAAGGTGGAACCGCACGGACCGTGACAAGGCGCCAGGACCACGCGGATACCCCGTGCGTCGTGATTATGGACGATTGGATGGAAATATAATATATTTCCTTCCAATCGTCCATAATCACGACGCGGGGGATATTACTGCATTTTATTGTTTTCTAAGTGTCTATTAAGCTCAAATAATGAAAAGGAAATGAAACTATTAAATTTTGGATTCCTTAAAATAGCCACCCTTTGTTTTAAACACAGCCTTTTTTACTCCCGACACGTGAAGTGTCAGTTTTGCAAGGGTTTCAGTTGTAAGTAGTCCCCGTAGACCTCCCACAAGTAGGTCGCACCCATGATTCCCCGTTTTCGGATCCTCATGGAAACCAATTCCATAGTCGCACGATTGGGTTAAGATTAGGTGACGGGAGAGGCCATTCTAAGGTTTTTCGAAATTGTATGAACCTTTAGCGACTTTACATAGCTATGACACAAGTATGATTTGTTTGAATGAGTTATCGGCGCTCTGACTTGTCTGATCCGTCCGGCCACGAATTCCTCTCATGTGTCAACCAATTCATCTGAGAGAAGCACCTGCAACCCACATTTTCAACTATTTGCTGGGTGTATTACAGCCTCCGTTTTCCTCCACAGTTTTACCTTCTGCTGTTCCCTCTAGTAACATGGAATTCATTTCCTGATATCATAAAAGATATGCTGTCATCCTATCCCTTCTCCTAAGGTTCTTCCACTTGTTCCTTTCCTCTGCTATTCTGCGCTTAACTTCTTCCTGATCTGTCCACCGCATTTTCAACATTCGTCTGTAGCACCACATCAGTAGATCGGGTTTCACAAGAATGGCCTGCACCTCAGTAGGTATGGGAAGGGTACGCTGGTTAAGCTTATAGCTGACAGTGTAGTGGGTGGTGGTGGTGGATGTGGTGGTGGTGGTAGGGTCATTCATGGAAAAAATCCTGTAGTAATTGGTGTTAGAGCTGCACCTTTTTTAGACTGAAGTCAGGAGATTGGATTGGTATACCTGCTTAAAGAAAGTCCTTGTAACAAAGGGCTCATATTTCGAGGATGTAAGGTTTCCAAGTAGAGAAGGAATTAGCATATTTCATCAAAATATATGAGGTATTAGGGGTAAAGTTAGTGAAATGCTTATATATGTTGACTCTGAAATTATTGGTATATCAGAACACCACTTACATAATTTGTCAATTCAGACGCTTCCTTTACCAGCATACACATTAGCTAGCTGGGAGAGTGGCTATGTACGTAAAAAACATTATTCCAATTAAGTCCATAGACGTATCACGACACAGCACTGAACAGATATTCGAATGTTGTGCAGGAGCAGTTGAATTAAGTGAAACTAAAGTTGTAGTTGTTTTTGTTTATTGGTCCCCTAACTCCGACTTCAGAGCATTTCTGCTTAAGCTAGAGAGGGCCCTTGATTCACTTTGTAGGAAGTACCAGAAATTAGTTATATGTGGTGACTTCAATATTAATTTTCTATATGATGGTGCAAAAAAAAAAGGATGTTGGTAGTTCTAAATTCATATGATCTGATGCAGACTGTGTTTTTAACTACTAGGGTGCAGGGGAACAGTAACACAGCCGTAAATAATATTCTTATTCTTTCATTACTAGATAGGCATTCTATTAGTAAAAACGTGAAGGGCCTTTCAGACCATAATGCACAAATTTTAACACTAAAAGGCTTTTTTACTCAAACAAATGTCACATTTTATTACAAACTATGTAGGAAAGTTTATCCAACAGTAATAGAGATTTTTTTAAACCTTGTCAAAGAACAAGAGTGGCAGGATGATTATAGTGCCGATAACATAGATGATAAATACAATGCTTTCCTCAACACATTTCTCATGCTCTTTGAGAGTTGTTTCCCATTAGAACGTTCTAAACGGGGTACTAGCAGTAACAGGAAGCACAGGTGGCTGTCTAGTGGGATAAGGACATCGGGTAGAACAAAGCGGGAATTCTATCAAAATGATAGAAGTAGTCACAATCAAGCTACAGTAGCCCATTACAAACAGTCCTGTAACGTGTTTAAAAATTTTATTAAGAAGGCAAAGAGTCTCTGGTATGCAAGTAGAACAGCTGATTTACAGGATAACATTAAAATTAAATTGTCAGTCGTGAAGGAAGTGTCTGGTCAGCAGCACGAGGTCGACGATATAAAGTCAGTTCGTAGCAGACATTTCTGTTACTGATAAATCAGATGTATGTACAGTATTTAAGATTCATTTTCTGAACATTTCTGGTGAATTAAATAAAAATTTAATTTTCTACAGGGAATCATATAATTTTCTTGGCAAATGCCTTTCCGAGATTGATGTCTGTAATACTCCTCTGTGATACTGACAAGGGGGAAATTGAGTCAATAAGTAAATAACTGAAGACTAAGGGCTCTCACGGTTATGATGGAGTGTCTAACAGAATATTTTAGTACTGTGCTGCACATGTTAGCCCTGTATTTACCCATATTTGTAACTTTTCCTTTAGGAATGGTCAGTTTCCTGAGCAATTTAAGTACTTAGTAGTAAAGCCGCTTTATAAAAAGGGAGAAAGGGATAATGTAGATAATTTTAGATATATTTCTATGGCATCAGTGTTTGCAAAAGTTATAGAAAAGGCTGTGTGCGTAAGGATAATTGATCAGTTTATAACACACGAATTGCTATGAAATGTACAATTCGGCTTTAGAAGTCGTTTAACAACTCAAAATGCCATAATATCTTTTATCTGTGAGATACTGGATGGGTTAAACAAAAGGTTTCGAAAGCGTGGCAGATTTTTTGATTTAACTAAGGCATTTGATTGTGTTGATCATGAAATATTGCTCCAAATGTTGCACCATTTCGGAATACGGGATGTAGCTCACAACCAGTTCACCTCTTACTTTAGCAACACGCAGCAAAAGGTCATCATTCACAATGTTCATAACGGCTGTAATGTGGAGTCTGAGTGGGGTACTGTCAAATGGGAGGTGCCCCAGGGATCAGTGTTTGGGCCACTCCTGTTCCTTATTTATATAAATGATGTGCCCTCTAGTAATACAGGTAACTCTAAAATATTTCTTTTTGCTGATGACACTAGCTTGGTAATAAACGATGTGGGGTGCAACCATGGCCCAGTTTCAAATAGTGCAATACATGACCTAAGTTCGTGGCATGTAGAAAATAAACTAATGCTGAATCACAGTAAGACTCAGTTTTTGCAGTTTGTATCACACCACACATAAACTTGACGTATTAATTTAACAGGACGGGCATATGATCAGTGAAACTGAACAGTTCAAATTTCTAGACGTTCAGAATGATAATAAGGTGTCGTGACAAACTCACATTCAGGATCTTCTTCCAAGACATAGTACTACCATTTATACTACTCGAACGGTATTAGATATGTGTGATCTTTCGACACGAAAATTAGTGTACTTTGCTTATTTTCATACGTTTATGCCATATACGGTATTATATTTTCGGGTAACTCTTCCCATTCTAAAAGGATACATATGGCTCAGAAACGGGCGGTTTGGGCAATAAGCGATGTAAGTTCACGAACCCCTTGTCAACCACTGTTCACGAGTCTGGATATTTTGAAATTGGCCTCTCAATTTATATATTCCTTACTGTAATTTCTTGTTACCAACATTAGCTTATTCCCAAGAATAAGTAGTTTTCACGCAGTTAATACTCGGCAGAAATCAAAACTGCATTTGGATCGAACGTCCTTAACTCTTGTGCAGAAAGGTGTGCACCATACTGCTGCATCCATTTTCAGTAAGTTACCAGTCGAATTCAAAAATCTTAGCAGTAATCCACGAGCTTTCAAATAGAAACTGAAGAGTTTCATCACGGGTCACTCCTATGCTGTCGAGGAATTCCTTGAAAAATTAAACTGATTCTATTTGTATTGGTGATGGCGTTTACTTAATGTGTGTGTTGGGGCTTATGGGCGCTCAACATCGAGGTCATCAGCGCCGCATTTACTTAAACTTATGGGCCGACTTTTTCGGGTTCATAAATATTTATTTTTGACTGTTATTACCTTTCTGTTGCAATTTCAGGTACTGACACGTTCCATGACTTTGCTCCTCAATTTGGTCAAACGGAACTTGACGCGTAAATAAGTAAATTAATAACATCTCCAATGATTCGATTCTTTTCTGTTCCGGTTTTGCACAGCCCATGATTCACTATCATACAATAATGTGCTCCATAAGTACCTTCTCAGAAATTTCTTTCTCAGATTAAGGCCTATGTTCGATACTGGTAGACTTCTCTTGGCCAAGAATGCCCTTTTTGGCAGCGCTACTCCGATTTTTATGTCGTCTTGCTTCGACAGTCATGGATGATTTTGAATCTCCTGCCATATTAAAACTTTGTGCAGGACCGAGACTCGAACTCGGTATCCTTGCCTTTCGCGGGTAAGTGCTCTACCATCTGAGCTACCCAAGCATGACTCACGACCCGTCCGCACAGCTTTAGTTCCGCAGTACCTCGTCTCCTACCTTCCGAACTTCACAGAAGCTAATCCTCGAAAGCCGGCCGGGGTGGCCGAGCGGCTCTAGGCGCTACAGTCTCGAACCGCGCGACCGCTACGGTCGCAGGTTCGAATCCTGCCTCGGGCATGGATGTTTGTGATGTCCTTAGGTTAGTTAAGCTTAAGTAGTTCTAAGTTCTAGGGGACTGATGACCTCAGAAGTTAAGTCTGATAGTGCTCAGAGCCATTTGAACCATATCTTCCTCGAATCTTGCAGAACTAGCACTCCTGGAAGAATGGATTATTATGTTATTCCTTAATTTCATCTTCTACGTGATCATCAATCCTGATGTTAAGTTTCTTGATGTTCTCATTTCTTTTACTACTCATTACTTCCGTCTTCCTTCGATTTACTCTCAATCCATTCTCTGTACTTATTAGATTATTCATTCCATTCAGCGTATCATGTAATTCTTCTTCACTTTCACTGAGGATAGCAGTATCATCAGCAAATCTTATCACTGATATCCTTTTATCTTGAATTTAATTGTACTCTTGAACCTTTCTTTTACTTCCATCACCGCTTGTTCGATGTACAGACTGAACAGCAGTGGCGAAACGCCACATCGCTGTCTTACACCCTTTTTTTATCCTAGCACTTCGTTCTTAGTCTTCCGTTCTTATCAGTCCCCCATGCCGCAGAATTTAGAATATCTTGCATTGTTTCACATTGTCGAACTCTTTCTCCCGGTCAACAATTCCTTGGAAAGTGTCTTGATTTTTATTGAGTTTTATTCCCATTATCATCCGCAACGTCACAATGGCCTCTTTGGTGCCTATACCTTCCCTTGTCTAGCAGCAAGACAAACCCTTCCTGAACCAGACGCAAAACAGAAGTCTTTGCATTTCGCTGAAGAGTTGCATGGTAATCCTTTTTGTTCAATTTCCCTCTACTTTCACCAAATCTCCCACTTTAGTCCCTCCAGAAGATCCACATACCATCACAGAACCCCCTCCATAATTTAAAATTGGAATGATACGACGAAGATTCATGGGTTCGCTTACGAATTGACGGCGTTCAGTCTGTGACTCGGGCTAGCGACCCCTCGCACACGTGGCTCGTAATGCCGACCAATCAGTGCAGTTTACTCTGGCGCTGTGAACACTTCAGTTATATGTACGACACGTTGCGGTGTGATCGCAGTCAGTTTAATCATAAGACAACCGATTTTGCGCTTGCCTCTAAGCGTTCACTTTGCCACGCCACGACTGTAAAAAAAGAAAAAAATGATCAGCTAGAGGCAACTCCACTGTTGCGACATCGGTTGTGACATTAGAATAAAAGATCTAGTTTGGAAGATTTGATTCACCATGATGGCATTCACTTCTAAATATTTCGAACTTCGTGGACGCTCTCCAGTTTTGGTGTGTTGTAGCCCAGTGAAGCCCTTTCCTCTTGTTGACATGGCCAATCATGTTTTCGTTTGTGCTACATAAACCCGGAATTTGTTTTCTGCCAGGTGCCGTCTCAGTGTTGACTCACTCACTGGCGTATCCCTAGCTGTATTTAGGGTTGGGTTGTTTCGTGGGAGAAGAGCATACAACGAGGTCATCAGTCTCATCGGATTAAGGAAGTATGGCGAAGGAAGTCGGCCGTGCCCTTTGAAAGGAACCATCCCGGCATTTGCCTGGAGAGATTTAGGGAAATCACGAAAACCTAAATCAGGATGGCCGGACGTGGGATTGAACCGTCGTCCTCCGGAATGCTAGTCCAGTGTGCCAACCATGAGCTGTGTTTAGTTCAGCAGTCAATTAGAAGATCCCCCTGAATCTATTACGCTTACTGGCCACTATCAAATAATTTTCCTTAGTGCTCCTGAGTGAGGACGATCGTCATCGAAGCCTGTATCTCGATTCCGACGTACGGTCTTGACAACTCTGCTGACGGATATATTCGTTTTCTTTAATATCTGTCGACACTGTTGCCTTATTGGCGCAAAGTGATTATCTTTATCCATAACTCACAAGAAATCTGAGACTTTGTGGCCATTTTCAGTTACTTTCGATGCGTGTACTAGCTTCTCTCGCGGCGTGTCCTTTCAAACGGAGCTAGGACCCAACTCGCATGTAGTAGAGTAGTTTGGACAGGTAAAATCAGTTTATATAGAACTGAGCATTATCAGCACATATGTGCATGTGCAGCAGTTATCCGTACAGCGTTGTATGTGTCATTGTTACTCGTTATTTGACCATGCCATTTTGTATTCTAACGATGAAGTCACAGAGATAGCACCCACCTTGCTCCGTAGTAGCACGGAGCATGATATCTCCTTACTTACGGAAAGTGGTGTGTGTAGGTTGTAACTGGCTGTGCGTCTTCCCTACAATACCTTTTGATATTTCATTTTCTGGTAATCCACTATCGTTAATTCTGAAAAAGTTAGCAGATCTCTCATTCGAGGAAGAATATGAAGAGGAAAGATATAGCCTCTCGATAGTCTTCTTAAGCAGTCGTCGTAATGTAGTTGCTGATATTATACGTTTCTCAGACAGCGATCGATAGTATTCAGTCTGGCACTCAGCTAAAGTCTGTGAATCGCTGGTTTTTGTGCTATCAGTTAAATCTGAAAGTAAAAGTTTTCTGTATCAACATACTACACAAGGTGTCCGAGGAGGAATGGTCAGTATTCTCTTGTGTGACAGGAACGATCATTGAAAGCGAATAACTCCGTGACAACATACACCATATTTCGAGTGATTTGCGAGATCGAATCCATTTAATGTGCATTGTTCTTTTCTTCGTATTTCGCAGTACACTGTCAGGTTTACGCATGTACAGCAGTTACTAAACGTTGCAACATGAATTTTACAAAGCGTCAAATTCTAAAATATGTTTTAAAAGGGTTATTAGAGAATTCAACATCGTGCATCAACGTACACCAGTAAACAAACGGGGCTCACTCTATTGATGTGTCAACCGGCGTTGTGTGATTCTTGTGACTTGACAGAAAATCCTAGGAAGTTCTGGTCTTACGTTAAATCAGTAAGTGGCTCGAAACAGCATATCCAGAAACTCCGCGATGATGATGGCATTGAAGCAGAGGATGACACGCATAAAGCTGAAATACTAAACACCTTTTTCCAAAGATGTTTCACAGAGGAAGACCGCACTGCACTTCCTTTGTAAGTACTCACACGAACGAAAAAATGGTTGACATCGAAGTAAGTGTCCAAGGAATAGAAAAGCAACTCAAATCACTCAACAGAGATAAGTCCACTGAACCTGACGGGATACCATTTCGATTCTACACAGAGTACGCGAAATAACTTGCCCCCCCCCCCCCCTCCCCCTTCTAACAGCCGTGTACCGCGTACCGCAAGTCTCTAGAGGAACGGAAGGTTCCAAATGATTGGAAAAGAGCACAGGTAGTTCCAGTTTTCAAGAAGGGCCGTCGAGCAGATGCGCAAAGCCATAGGCTTATATCGATGACACAAATATCTTCTAGGATTTCAGAACATGATTTTTGCTCGCGTATCATGTCATTTCTGGAAACCCAGAATCTACTATGTAGGAATCAACATGGATTCCGGAAACAGCGATCGTGTGAGACGCAGCTCGCTTTATTTGCTCATGAGACAAAGAAAATATTGGATACAGGCTCCCAGGTAGATACCATTTTCCTTTACTTCCGGAAGGCGTTCGATACAGCTCCGCACTGTCGCCTGATAAACAAACTAAGAGCCTAAGGAATATGAGACTAACTGTGTGGCTGGATTGAAGAGTATTTAGCAAACAGAACATAGCATATTATTTGCAATGGAAAGACGTCTACAGGCGTCGATGTAACCTCGGGCGTGATACAGGGGAATGTTATGGGACCATTGCTTTTCACAATATATATAAATGACCTAGTAGATAGTGTCGGAAGTTCCTTGCGGCTTTTCGCGGATGATGCTGTAGTATACAGAGAAGTTGCAGCATTAGAAAATTGTAACGAAATGCAGGAAGATCTGTAGCGGATAGGCAATTGGTGCAGGGAGTGGCAACTGATCCATAACATAGACAAATGTAATGTATTGCGAATACATAGAAAGAAGCGTCTTTTACTGTATGATTATATGATAGCGGAACAAACACTGGTAGCAGTTACTTCAGTAAAATATCTGGGAGTATGCGTACGGAACGATTTGAACTGGAATGATCATATAAAATTAATTGTTGGTAAGGCGGGTTCCAGTTTGAGATTCATTGGGAGAGTCCTTAGAAAATTTAGTCTATCAGCAAAGGAGGTGGCTTACAAGACACTCGTTCGATCTATACTTGAGTTCTGCTCAACTGTGTGGGATCCGTACCAGGTCGAATTGACAAAAGCAGATAGAGGAGATCCAAACAAGAGCGGCGCGTTTCGTCACAGGGTTATTTGTTAAGCGTGATAGCGTTACGGAGATGTTTAGCAAACTCAAGTGGCAGACTCTGCAAGAGAGGCGCTTTGCATCGCGGTGTTGCTTGCCGTCCAGGTTTCAGGAGGGTGCGTTTCTGGATGAGGTATCGAATATATGGCTTCCCCCTACCTATACCTCCCCAGGAGATCACGAATGTAAAAGCGGAGAGATTCGAGCGCGCGCGGCAGCTTCCCGGCAGTCGTTCTTCCCGCGAACCATACGCGACTGGAACAGGAAAGGGAGGTAATGACAGTGGCACGTAAAGTGCCCTCTGCCACAAACCGTAGGGTGGCTTGCGGAGAATAAATATAGATGTAGATGTACACTCCTGGAAATGGAAAAAAGAACACATTGACGCCGGTGTGTCAGACCCACCATACTTGCTCCGGACACTGCGAGAGGGCTGTACAAGCAATGATCACACGCACGGCACAGCGGACACACCAGGAACCGCGGTGTTGGCCGTCGAATGGCGCTAGCTGCGCAGCATTTGTGCACCGCCGCCGCCAGTGTCAGCCAGTTTTCCGTGGCATACGGAGCTCCATCGCAGTCTTTAACACTGGTAGCATGCCGCGACAGCGTGGACGTGAACCGTATGTGCAGTTGACGGACTTTGAGCGAGGGCGTATAGTGGGCATGCGGGAGGCCGGGTGGACGTACCGCCGAATTGCTCAACACGTGGGGCGTGAGGTCTCCACAGTACATCGATGTTGTCGCCAGTGGTCGGCGGAAGGTGCACGTGCCCTCGACCTGGGACCGGACCGCAGCGACGCACGGATGCACGCCAAGACCGTAGGATCCTACGCAGTGCCGTAGGGGACCGCACCGCCACTTCCCAGCAAATTAGGGACACTGTTGCTCCTGGGGTATCGGCGAGGACCATTCGCAACCGTCTCCATGAAGCTGGGCTACGGTCCCGCACACCGTTATGCCGTCTTCCACTCACGCCCCAACATCGTGCAGCCCGCCTCCAGTGGTGTCGCGACAGGCGTGAATGGAGGGACGAATGGAGACGTGTCGTCTTCAGCGATGAGAGTCGCTTCTGCCGTGGTGCCAATGATGGTCGTATGCGTGTTTGGCGCCGTGCAGGTGAGCGCCACAATCAGGACTGCATACGACCGAGGCACACAGGGCCAACACCCGGCATCATGGTGTGGGGAGCGATCTCCTACACTGGCCGTACACCACTGGTGATCGTCGAGGGGACACTGAATAGTGCTCGGTACATCCAAACCGTCATCAAACCCATCGTTCTACCATTCCTAGACCGGCAAGGGAACTTGCTGTTCCAACAGGACAATGCACGTCCGCATGTATCCCGTGCCACCCAACGTGCTCTAGAAGGTGTAAGTCAACTACCCTGGCCAGCAAGATCTCCGGATCTGTCCCCCATTGAGCATGTTTGGGACTGGATGAAGCGTCGTCTCACGCGGTCTGCACGTCCAGCACGAACGCTGGTCCAACTGAGGCGCCAGGTGGAAATGGCATGGCAAGCTGTTCCACAGGACTACATCCAGCATCTCTACGATCGTCTCCATGGGAGAATAGCAGCCTGCATTGCTGCGAAAGGTGGATATACACTGTACTAGTGCCGACATTGTGCATGCTCTGTTGCCTGTGTCTATGTGCCTGTGGTTCTGTCAGTTTGATCATGTGATGTATCTGACCCCAGGAATGCGTCAAAAAAGTTTCCCCTTCCTGGGACAAAGAATTCACGGTGTTCTTATTTCAATTTCCAGGAGTGTAGATGTAGATCGCAGATTCAAGACAAGTCAGAACCTAACGTACAGACAAATGCTGAACAAAGTGAAAATGTGCGTAAGGAGAGCAGTGAGAGGAGGGTTCAATGATTTTGAAAGTAAATTTTTTTAACCAGCCTGAGTGAAATTCCCTAAGTACTTTTGTACTTACATCAATCAGTAAGCCGGTTAAGATCTTCCATTTGTTCACTCTGTAATTATACTGCCACTGAAATGGAAGATAATAGAGATAAGGCCAAAATACTAATTTGCATCACCACTGAAGATCATAACGCAGTCCCTCCTTTCAATAATCATACAAACACCAGGGTGGCACATCAAGATAACTAATCACAGAATACCAAAGCAGCTACAGTCGCTTAGTAGTTGGAAGGCATAAGAACAAGATGAGATACCTATAAAATTCTACAAAGATTACGTGAAAATACTTGCTTCCCTTCTAGCAACAGTTTGTCGTAAATTGGTGGAGCACCAAAAAGTAGCTAGCAACTGGAAAACAGCACGTCTTTCCCGTTTTTAAGTACGTTCGTAGGACTGATGCATTTTATTATAGGCCTGTGTTGTTGACGTCGACCAATTGTAGAATTAAGGAATGTGTTTTATGCTAAAGAATTATGAAATGCTTTAAAAATGAAAATATCCTTTCTAAAATTCAACTTAGCTCAGCCTGTTCCTCTTTGAGATACATAGCACTGAAGACAATGGTGCTCTGGTTGACACCACGTTTCTTGACTTCAGGAAACCATATGACACCATGCCACATTGCCACATAGTGAAAAAAAATAGTCGAGTATTGGGCCAGATTTATGACTGGATACAAGATTTCCTAGCAGGTAGGTCTCAACACGTCACTCTTAATCAAACCAAATCAGCAGAAATAAAGGTAATTTCCAGAGCACCTCAAGGATATGTGATAGTGCTGTTATTGTTTACATTGTATATAAATGATTTAGCAGAAAGTGTAGGATGCTCTTTAAGACTGTTCGCAGATAATACAGTTGTCTGCAAGATAGTAGCAATGCCAGAAGACAATATCTATCAGCAGAATGATCTGTGGAAGATTTATGAATGGTGCTGGCTCTGGTGGTTGGCTATGTATGTAGATAAATGTAACATATTGCGCATACATAGGAAAAGAAAGCCACTAGCGCACAATGACACTATTGATGAAAAATTGCTGGAAACAGTGTCTACTATTAAATGACTGGGAGTAACTGTTCAGAGTGACATCAAGTCAAATGGCCACATCAAAAAGCAGATGCCAGACTGAGATTCGAAGGAAGAATCATAAGGAAATGTAACTCCTCCACGAAGGAAGTGGCATACAAGGTGTTTGTTCGAGTGATTCTAGAGTATTGTTCACATATCTGACGAGGTAGTACTGAGAGAGAGAGAGAAAGAGGAGAGAGAGAGAGAGTGAGAGAGAGAGAGAGAGAGAGAGAGAGAGAGGAAGGGAGGGAAGACTGATCGAGGAGCGGCACATGTGAAAATTACAGGGGTGCTCAACAAACTCCACTGTCAGTCATTACAAGAGAGGTGTTGTGCATCTGGGAGAGGTTTAATATTGAAGTTTCGAGAGAGCGCTTTCTGGGAATAGTTGGACATCACATTATTTACTGCCACATAAATACTCGAAATGACAATGACAAGAAAATATGAGAAATTGGAGCGAATACAGAGGCTTACTGACAGTCATTCTTTCCAAGTACAATTCACGAGTGGAACAAGGTAGGGGGAGGGAGAGGGTGAAGCCAGTTACTGGTATCAGCCACCCCACATGATTATGTGCCTATCAGAGTATGATGTACATGTAGATGTTAAGAAGATTCTGATCTGTTGAGAGGATTCTGAGTAAAAGTGATACAGCCTCCAGAAAAAACACAGAGAACCTCTCCAATGTTTGGAATCTTTATCAAGTGACCATAATAGCAGACATCAAAGAAATTCAGAGATCCATTGCTATGATTATTACAGGTTAGCGTACCCATCTCAAAGTGTTTGAGAATACGCTCAAAAAACTTAAATTAGAAAGTTTAAAGTGAAAGCATTGTTCCCTTTAAACATTTCTGGGTAAATTAACATGCCTAATATTCAAGGAAAAATTATGTGTGGATCACATGAATAAGATAAGAGATATTATGGTATGTACCAAACATACAGACAACTATTTTCCTTCGCTCCATATGTTAATGGAATAGAACAGGAAACTGCTAATAATGATTGAACACAACCTCTACAGTATTTTGGGGTTTATGTAGATTATGCCTTAGATTTGGTAAAAATCGTTCAGTGTTAAATTTATTGTGACATTAAGTATCAAGATGCATATAAAGATGAATGAAACAAACAGTCATTTTCAGTATACATTACAAATTAATAACAGCAATCTCAATACCTTGAAGGTAGAACTTGGTTCTACAACATAGTTTCTGTCCCTAGGCACATGCTATAAATTGCCAATTTTGCAATGCTTTTATGGCCTGTCGTGTCTCTTTTCCCCGTCCAATATTCAGAATAAATCCTTCATTATGCAGTTGAGTTGTCATCATCATCATCATCACCATCATCTTGTACAGTTTTCTTCCGCTGACAAGATCCGCAGAGAAAACAAGCCTCTGCATCTATACTAGCCTTCCCACCAGCTCGCTCTGATGCTTCTCTGGCCCAGTCTTCTTCTCTTTTCCCAGGTGGTTTCTTTTACTCCTTTCAGCCACTTTTCTTTTGGCTTTCCCCTTGGTCTCCCACCCTCCATCTTCATCTCGTGCATCTCCCTAGACATCACTGTCTCATCCATTCTTTTCACATGTCCATAGCATTTTAATCTTCAGTCCTAAGTCTTTCTTTTACAGTTTCCTGGTTTTATCTTGCTAATTCTTTAATTTATCAGCTTTTCTATTTTTATTACTGCTATCGATATCTCGAGAACCTCATCCGACTTACTTGTGTCTTACTTTTTCCCTTGTCTTCATGACTCAGGTATCTGCAGCATACGACAGCATCGGTATATAATACATTTAGGACTATCATGTCCTTACCTTTCTTAGAGACTTCTCTGTTCCATAAGATTCCTCTCACACTTCTCCTACATCTACCAAATTGCCTTGCCTGTTCACTTAGTTCTTTGTCATCGGTTCCATTTTTCTGCTTTATACTCTCCCAGTATTTCCCACCGTTTTCAGCTTCTGCTCACCCAGTGTCATGCTTATTATAGGTCTTCCAATTTTCTTTTTGTGAATACCAACTGACACAGCTTTGCATTAAACATATAAGTGGCATTCTTGCACAACTTCTTTCCAAACATCTAACTGTTCTGTATTTCCTATCCTTATGCCCCTATACTATCAAATTATCAGCAACACAACATTTCTGTCATCCCGTCTCCAATCTCTCTTGCCATTTTTATCTTCACATCATTCACCACCACTGTTAAAAGTAATGGAGATAGTGCACTTCTTAGTTCAAGACTGTTCCTCTTGTCTGCCATCCCGTTCACTCTTCCCACTCTAACAAAACCTACATTTCCATGGTGCAGTCCTTTTAAAACTCAGTTCACTGTTGATTGTAATTAAACTTTTGACATGAGAACTGTGTGTAAGTTAGTAATTCAAAGCCAGTCATCTGCCTTTCTTGTGTTATTTTACTTACTCAGTTAAAGTGTCTCACATCAAGTATCAAGCACTTTAATCTGCAGGGATCTTACAAGCAAATACTTGTTTCAGGTGAATGCAATGACACTGGCTGTTAGATTATCAACTTCAATGACAACAAACAGTTATCTCGAAGAGTATAATTCTTCATTCCGTGTGTAGAAGAGAGACTTCTTTCTAAATGTCCAGTTTGGAATTGAATTCTTGTTGTCAAAACAGATAGAACTTCTGGTATCACCATCTGAGGAACAAAGGTATGTATCTGCAAGGCTATCTCTTTGGAACTGGCACTAATTTTTTGAACATGCACCTGTTGCGCTTCACAAAACATTCGTAGCAGGCAAAGCCTGTTTAAGCTAGCGTGAAGCCCAAAGCACTGATCAACTGTAGCACATCTGTTCAGCAATATTCACAAATTCTTTGGACATAATATTTTATTTCCATATAAAATGGAAAGGTAACATAAAATGAAATTCCATCTCAATAACCTATGTATGAACAGATGCCATATGTATTGATTTTTGGATCATAAGTAGCATTACTCAGCAAGCTAAAATGACCCAGTGCCATTTGCTCTTCTTAGCTCCCCGGACATCCTGATTTAGGTTTTCCGTGATTTCCCTAAATCGCTCCAGGCAAATGCTGGGATGGTTCCTTTGAAAGGGCATGGCCGACTTCCTTCCCCATCCTCCCCTAATCCGATGAGACCGATGACCTCGCTGTTTGGTCTCTTCCCCCAAACAATCCACAAAACAACTTCTTAGCGCCATTCACATAGCAATGAAAAATCACTTCGTAAAGCTGAAATAAAATTTTTGTTCCACATTCCACTTAGGTTGCATGTACATTGAAACAGAACATGAGACTATAGCGCTCCTACAATTTTTTCTCTAAGTGGAAATAGTAAGGTAAGTACTATTCCAAAACATTTTGCCATCATTTGAATTACTGCTAAGAAGAAGTGATAGCGTGCCATTGTTGCAGGCTTCAACTAGAGTAAACTGTCTCAAAATTGATTATGAATAGCTACAGCTCACATTAAAAGGACAATATGTCTTTCAATATCTTTGAATATTTACTTAGGGCATTATTCTTGGATGCGCACAATAGTTCTGTATCACCCAGTGGCATACTGGTTATGAAAGCGTAATCATTGTTGTGCTTAGTGGTGCAACATTCAGAAAGAGAGAATGAGAGCACTATGGTATCTGAATGGGCTAAACTTTACAGCACACCTGGAAACTTTACAGAAGTTCATTGAAGCATGACAAGCAAACGTATTTCAGAGAAATGCTGTTCATGAACTCAAAATTAGTGAGAACAACTTTACAAACAATGGATAATCCAGGATTGAATGTAACAATATTATGAAAAGGAAAGTGGCTGCTCACCATAGAGCAGAGATGCTGAGTTACAAAAAAAATTGCTCTGAGTACTATGCGACTTAACTTCTAAGGTCATCAGTAGCCTAGAACTCAGAACTACTTAAACCTAACTAACCTAAGGACATCACACACATCCATGCCCGAGGCAGGATTCGAACCTACGACCATAGCGCTCGCTCGGCTCCAGACTGTGGCGCCTAGAACGGCACGGCCACTCCTGCCGGTGCTGAGTTACAGACAGGCGCAACAAAAAAGGCTGACACAAATTAAGCTTTCAGATATTAAGGCCTTCGTGAACAATAGATATAGACATGCACACATGCACACACACACACACACACACACACACACACACACACACACACACACACACACGAACGCCACTCACACAGGTGACTGCAGTCTCAGGCAACTCACAAGACACTGTGAGCAGCAGCACCAGTGATGATAGGAGTGGCAATTGGGTGGGGGCAGGGAAGAGGCTGAGGCAGGGAGTGGAAGGGATAGAATGGTGGGGCTGGCGGACAGTGAAGTGCTGCAGGTTAGATGAGGGGCAGGGGAGAGGTGGGGATGGGGAGCGGGGGAGGTAGTGGAAAAGTAAACGACTTGATTGTGATGATGAAAGGACCATTGTTTAGTGCTGAAGTGGAAACAAGGAAGGGGCTGGATGAGTGAGGACAGTGACTAATGAAGGTTGAGACCAGGAGGGTTATGGGAACGTAGGATGTATTGCAGGGAAACTTCCCAACTACACAATTCAGAAAAGCTGGTGTTGGTGGGAAGGATCAATATGGCACAGGCTGTGAAGCAGTCAGTGAAATGAAGGATATATTTGGAAGCATGTTCAGCAACAGGGTGGTCCACTTGCTTCCTGGCCACATTTTGTCAGTGGCATTCATGTGGACGGACAGATTGTTGGAGGTCATGCCCACATAGAATGGAGCACAGTGGTTGCAGCTTAGCTTGGTTTGTAGATCACATGATTGGTTTCACAGATAGCCCTGCCTTTGTTGGGATAGGTGATGTTCATGACTGAAGTGGAGTAGGTGGTGGTGGTAAGATTTATGGGACATCTATTACAGGGGTATGAGTCTTGAGGTAAGAGTTTGAGAGCAGGGAATGTGTAAGAATGGACGAGTAAATTGTGTAGGTTTGGTGGACAGTGGAATAGAACTGTGGGAGGGGTTGGGAGGACAGTGGGCAGGACAATTCCCATTTAAGGGCATGAGGAAAGGTAGTCGAAGTCCTGACAGAGAATGTAATTTAATTGCTCCAGTCCTGGGTTGTACTAAGTTAAGAGCGGAATGGTCCTCCGTGGCCAGACGGTGGAACTTTTGGAGGTGGTGGGGAGCTGTAAAGATAAGGCACAGAAGGTTTGTTTTTGTAAAAGGTTGGGATGATAATTACGGTGTGTGAAGACTTCAGTGGGACATTCAGTATATTTCGAGAGGGAAGGCTCACCACTGCAGATGCAATGACCACAGGGGCTAGGCTGTATAGAAGGAACTTCTTGGTATGGAATGCGTGGCAGCTGTCGAAGTGGATATATTGCTGGTGGTTGGTAGGTTTGATATGGACAGCAGTACTGATGTAGCAACCTTTGAGGTGGAGGTCAAGATCTAGGAAGGTGGAAGGTTGAGTAGGAGCAGGTGAAGCAAAGGGGGGAAAAGTTGTTGAGGTTCTGGAGAAATGTGGGTAGGGCGTCCTCACCTTTGATCCAGACTTCAAAGATATCATCAATGAATCTGATCCAGGTAAGGGGTTTAGGATTCTAGATGATTAGGAAGGATTTCGCTAGATGGCCCATAAATAGGTTGGCACAGGATGGTGCCACATGGGTACACATAGCCATAGCTTGGATTTGTTTGTAGGTAATGCCTTCAGGGGAGAAGTAATTGTACATGAGAATATAGATGGTCATGGCAAGTAGGAAGGAGGTTGTTGGTTTGGAAGCGGTTGGGCATTGGGAAAGGTAGTGTTCAATAGCTTTAAGGATATGGGCATTAGGAATATTAGTGTAAAAGGAGGGCACCATGTGACAAAGGGACAGGGACTGAGGAGCGTCGGTGGAGGAAACAGTTGGTATCTTTTATGTAGGAGAGTAGGTTCCGGGTAATAGGTTGAAGGCGTTGGTTGTTCTATGACAGCAGAGATGCTCTCACTGGGGGCACTGTAACCAGAAATGATGGGGCTTCCTGGGTGGTTATGTTTATGGACTGTAGCAAGCATATAGAGGGTAGGAGAGTGGGGAGTGGTATGGGTTCCATTTCTGGAATACAGTCTATGTGGTAAGGTTGGTGGTGGAAGTATCTGAAAGCTGCCGGAGTCCTTCTGCCAGGTAATCCTTGTGGCTCAAAACAACGGTGGTGGAGCCTTTTTTCTGAAGGTAGGACTGAAAGATTGGGATCAATTTTTAGATGGTGGACCAGTTCTTTCTGTGGATGTAAGGTTAGTTTGCATGTTGAGGGATTTGGGGAATGATGGTAAGGTAAGGTTCAAGGTCAAGACTTTCTGGAAAGTTAAAAGGAGTGATTTTGGAGGCAGAGAGGATTGATCACAGTTGGCTGGAGGAGTGAACTGAGTTAGGCAGGGTTCAGAATAGGTCTCTGGTTGAGTCTGATTGGTAAGGTTGGTGGTGAAAAAGTGTTTCCACTGTAGGGACCGGCAGAAGGAGAGAAGGTTTTTAACATGTCCTACATGATTGATTTTGGGAGTGGGCAAAAGGTTAGGCCTTTGGAAAGAACTGATACTTTTGTGGGGCTAAGGTTTCTTGAGGAATGGTTCACGACTGCGTTACAGGACTGTTTCGGTTCTGGATTCTGTGTGGGGTTGTTGGTCCAGCATCGTATGTCCCGCATTACTCCCATCGATATAATTAATCATATACTTTCCAATTAATCACTCTCTCTGCTTCAGTCTCCCATATATTTGCGAGCTTTTTCCCACACCTTTGCAGTGCCACACCATCTTATGTCTCACCTTACCAAACCCCCCCCCCCCCCCACACACACACACACACTGTTTCTCCACTCCTTCCCAGTTCGCACCTACTTCTTTCACCTCATTCAGTCACGTCTGCCATCTCCCTTCTTCACACTTATTCACCCTTGGACCTGCTACCCATAGTAATATATTTTTGTTTCCCCCTTTTGTATCCTTTTCACACGTATTTTGGTGTTTTTTTTTTCAAAATTTATCGGATGTAATACTACGTTATTTACCCTATTTAATTGATTTTTCGCATTATTTTCCACAGCCATGGATCATTACACCTTCCATCTGTGTCAATACAAAACAAGTTTCAGTATCCATACCCAGATCCCAGTCCCTAATACTGTTCCTGCACTGTTGCTTGGCTCATGGAATCCCAACAAATGGCCTTACCATCAAATGACCCATCTCTGGCTGCCACCCCGCCTTCCACAATTACCGCCACCTTTTTAGATTCCGCCAAACCTTATTCCTCACCTACGTAGTCCTGCAAACCTATAACAATAAAGTCCAACCTACTTACAGTACCTTCTCTCCATCTGCAAAATTCTCCTGCTACTCAATGCCAAGTTCATGGAGTCCATAACATGCATTGAAACACTTGCCCTGGAGGAACTTGAGTAACATGCACTGTGCCACCTCAAAAAGCTCTCCATCCTGATCACTTCCTACTCCTGCCCTGTCCACCACCTCTACAACAACCGCATAACCTCCACCATGTCCCCTCATAGCAGACACTAACCACACCCTCCAAAACTCCCTCTCACCACTGCACACAGTCCAGAACCTAAACAGACCCATAACACAGTCATGAGCCTTTCGTCTAGAAGCCTTAGCCCCACGAAAATATCAGTCCTTTGCAAATGCCTCACCTTTTGCCCCACTCCCAAATTCAGTCATGCAGGACTTGTTAAAGACCTTCTCTCCTTATCCCAGTCCCTACAGTGGAGACACTTTTTCGCCCCCAACCATACCAGTCAGACTCAACCAGAGACCCATCTTGAACCCTGCCTAACGCAGTCCACTCCGTCATCTAACTGTGATACACTCCCACTGCCCCCAAAATTACTCCTTTTTAACTTTGCAGTATTTCTTAACCTCAGACCTAAATCTGATCTCCACCCTATAATCCTACCAGTAGACAAAGGCTCCATCATTGTTGTTTTTCATCTGCAAGGATTACCTGGCAGATGGACTCTGCCTGCTCTCAGATACTTCCACCACCAACCTTACCAAATTGACCCAATTCCAGAAATCCAGCAAGATCTCCTATCAGTACTCAAATCTATTTAGGCCCACCACAGAACCTCACCCTGGAATCCATCTCTCATATCACCCCTACCACTCCTCACATGCTTCCTCCTCTACATGCATCCTAAAGTCCATAAACCTAACCACCTAGGATGTCCCATCATTGCCAGTTACAGTGCCCCCACTGAGAGAATCTGTGTTGTCATAAACCAACCAACACCTTCAACATATTACCTGGAACCTACTCTCCTACATAAAATATACCAACCATTCGTTCCACCGATTCTCCACATTTCCCCTCCCTTAACCACACGGTGCCCTGCTCGTCACTACTGACGCCACCTCCTTTATACTAACATTCCTAATGCCCATACCCTTATTGCAATTGAACACTACCTTTTCCAATGCCCAATCGCTACCACCTTCCTACTTGCCATGACCATGTGTATGCTCATGCACAATTACTTCTCCTTTAAAGGCATTTCCTACAAACAAATCTGGGTTACAGCTATGTGCATCCACATGGCACCATCCCGTGCCAACCTATTCATGGGCCATCTAGAGGAATGCTTTCTAATTGCCCAGAATCATAAACCCCTAACCTGCTTCAGATTCATTGATGGCATCTTTGCGATCTGGATCAAGGGTGAAGACACCCTACCCACATTCCTCCAGAACCTCAATAACTTTTCCCCCATTTGCTTCACCTGCTCCTAGTGAATCCAAGAGGCCACCTTCTTAGATTTTGAGCACCACTTCTGTCCATAACATATGTAGTAAACACAAGCAATACATCCACTTCGACAGCTGCCACCCAGTCCATACCAAGAAGTTCCTTCTGTACAGCCTAGCCACCCGTGGTCATCACATCTGCAGTGAAGCCTTCACACTCCACATTTATCCCCCCAACCTAGTACAAAAACAAGTCTCCTGTGCCTTATCTTTCCAGTCTCCCATCCCTCCCACAGTGATATTCTGCCTACCACCAAACCTACACAATATACTCTTCCATCCTTACACAACTACCACTCCCAACCCCTTACCTCATGGCTCATACCCATGTAACAGATCTAGATGCAAGCCCCTTCCCATACATCCTGCTACCTCCACATCCTCCAGTCTGGTCACGAACATCACCTATCCCATCAAAGGAAGGACTACCTGTGAAACCAGTCATGTGATCTACAAACGAAGCTAAGCTGCAACCACTGTGCTGCATTCTTGACAACCAATAAGCTGTCTGTCTGCATGAATGCAACTGACAAACTGTGGCCAGGAAACAAATGGACCACCCTGTTGCTGAACATGCTTCCAAACATGACATCCTTCTTGTCAGTGTCTGCTTCACAGCCTGTGCCATATTGATCCTTCCCATCGACACCAGTTTTTCTGAATCGCCCAGGTGGGTACTTTCTCTGCAATACATCCTGCATTCCCATAACCCCTGCACTCAAACTTCATTAGTCAATGTCCTCATCAATCAAGCCTGTTACCTGTTCCCATTCCAGCACCACACGGCTGTAATAACACCATCACACTCAAGTCCTTTTATATCTCCCCTTTTCCGCTACTTCCCCCTCCCCCCACCCCCAACTCCTGCTGCCCTCCATCTCATCTAACCTGCTGCGCTTCAGTTTCTGCCACCACCACCACAAACTAGCCATTGCCCTCCACACGCCAGCCTCCTCCTTACCCATACCCAATCGCCACTCCCATCATGCACTGGCGCTGCTGCTTGTAGTGTGGTTTCAGTTGCCTGTGACTTTGTGTGAGTTGGATATGTGCATGCATATACGTGTGTGTGTTTGTTTGTGTGTGTGTGCCTACATTTATTGTTGACAAAGGCCCTAGTGGCCAAAAGCTTTATTTGTCAGTATCTTCGACCCAGCATCTCTGCTATATGGTGAGTAGCAACTTTGCTTTTCATAATATTGAGAACAACTTTTATCTGTTTCACTGAGCATCCTGTATTTTGTTTTAAAGGCATATCAACAAACGATTCTTAGGTGAACTTTGTTAAGAATATAACACACGCAGTCTCTTTTGGTAGTACTGTGGCAGTCGTTTGCAAAAAGTTGCAGCATGCCATAGCAAGTAGTACACATAAATACAACTGTTGTGCTAGTTTGCAATATGTTTTTTAACCAACAAATCTACATCACATGTACTTTGGGATTATACGAGGCCATTTACCGAAAAGCAGAAGCGTCGAGTTGTCGATAGGAACATACAAAAGAAAGAAGACTTGCAAACTATCAGGGTTATCCATTGACGAGGTAGAGTAAAATAAAGTAAAACACACACACATACACACACTCACACACACACACACACACACACACACGCACACACATGTACAAACAGTTACAGTTCCTTGCTAGGAATGTGGGAGGGAGAGGTGGCAGGTATAAGGGCTGGCAAGGTTGTTGAGGCTGGTGGGAAATGACACACATTGAAGGCAACATGAATTGGGAAGGGCTGACAGGACAGATGGAGCAAAAACTGTTGGGTGAGGGTGTGGGGAAGGCGGGTTACCTGATTGAGGCCAGGGCTATTATGCGAGTGGAGGATTTGTTGCAAGGAAAGCTCTTGTCTGGGCAGTTCAAAGAAGCTTGTCGTGGATGGAAGGCTACATATGGCTTGGGTTGTAAAGCAGTCATTCAAATTAAGCATGTTGTTCTCAGCTGCATGTAGCGCCACCAAGTGGTGAACTTTGTTCTTGAGAACAGTTTGGAAGCAGCCATTCGTCTTGGTGAACAGCTTAATGGTGGTAATCCCAAAGTAAAATGCTGTGTAGTGTTTGCAGCGGAGTTGATATGTGGGATGGCTGTTTTCGAAGGTGGCGAAGGTGGCCTGGTCACTGAGGGGATACAATAAGCTTGTGCCAGACTGCAATAAGAGGTCCTTCTGTAGTCATTGAAAAATTCACAGATAGCCCTGCCTTTGTTGGGATAGGTGATGTTCATGACTGAACTGGAGTAGGTGGTGGTGGTAGGATTTATGGGACACCTATTACAGGGGTATGAGTCTTGAGGTAAGAGTTTGAGAGCAGGGAATGTGTAAGAATGGACGAGTAAATTGTGTAGGTTTGGTGGACAGTGGAATAGAACTGTGGGAGGGGTTGGGAGGACAGTGGGCAGGACGATTCCCATTTCAGGGCATGAGAAAAGGTAGTCGAAGTCCTGACAGAGAACGTAATTTAATTGCTCCAGTCCTGGATTGTACTAAGTTAAGAGCGGAATGGTCCTCCGTGGCCAGACGGTGGAACTTTGGGAGGTGGTGGGGAGCTGTAAAGATAAGGCGCAGAAGGATTGTTTTTGTAAAAGGTTGAGATGATAATTATGGTGTGTGAAGACTTCAGTGAGACATTCAGTATATTTCGAGAGGGAAGGCTCATCACTGCAGATGCAATGACCACAGGGGCTAGGCTGTATGGAAGGAACTTCTTGGTATGGAATGCGTGGCAGCTGTCGAAGTGGATATATTGCTGGTGGTTGGTAGGTTTGATATGGACAGCAGTACTGATGTAGCAACCTTTGAGGTGGAGGTCAAGATCTAGGAAGGTGGAAGGTTGAGTAGGAGCAGGTGAAGCAAAGGGGGGAAAAGTTGTTGAGGTTCTGGAGAAATGTGGGTAGGGCGTCCTCACCTTTGATCCAGACTTCAAAGATATCATCAATGAATCTGATCCAGGTAAGGGGTTTAGGATTCTAGGTGATTAGGAAGGATTTCGCTAGATGGCCCATAAATAGGTTGGCACAGGATGGTGCCACATGGGTACACATAGCCATAGCTTGGATTTGTTTGTAGGTAATGCCTTCAGGGGAGAAGTAATTGTACATGAGAATATAGATGGTCATGGCAAGTAGGAAGGAGGTTGTTGGTTTGGAAGCGGTTGGGCATTGGGAAAGGTAGTGTTCAATAGCTTTAAGGGTATGGGCATTAGGAATATTAGTGTAAAAGGAGGGCACCATGTGACAAAGGGACAGGGACTGAGGAGCGTCGGTGGAGGAAACAGTTGGTATCTTTTATGTAGGAGAGTAGGTTCCGGGTAATAGGTTGAAGGTGTTGGTTGTTCTATGACAGCAGAGATGCTCTCACTGGGGGCACTGTAACCAGAAATGATGGGGCTTCCTGGGTGGTTATGTTTATGGACTGTAGCAAGCGTATAGAGGGTAGGAGAGTGGGGAGTGGTATGGGTTCCATTTCTGGAATACAGTCTATGTGGTAAGGTTGGTGGTGGAAGTATCTGAAAGCTGCCGGAGTCCTTCTGCCAGGTAATCCTTGTGGCTCAAAACAACGGTGGTGGAGCCTTTTTTCTGAAGGTAGGACTGAAAGATTGGGATCAATTTTTAGATGGTGGACCAGTTCTTTCTGTGGATGTAAGGTTAGTTTGCATGTTGAGGGATTTGGGGAATGATGGTAAGGTAAGGTTCAAGGTCAAGACATTCCGGAAAGTTAAAAGGAGTGATTTTGGAGGCAGAGAGGATTGATCACAGTTGGCTGGAGGAGTGAACTGAGTTAGGCAGGGTTCAGAATAGGTCTCTGGTTGAGTCTGATTGGTAAGGTTGGTGGTGAAAAAGTGTTTCCACTGTAGGGACCGGCAGAAGGAGAGAAGGTTTTTAACATGTCCTACATGATTGAATTTGGGAGTGGGCAAAAGGTTAGGCCTTTGGAAAGAACTGATACTTTTGTGGGGCTAAGGTTTCTTGAGGAATGGTTCACGACTGCGTTACAGGACTGTTTCGGTTCTGGATTCTGTGTGGGGTTGTTGGTCCAGCATCGTATGTCCCGCATTACTCCCATCGATATAATTAATCATATACTTTCCAATTAATCACTCTCCCTGCTTCAGTCTCCCATATGTTTGCGAGCTTTTTCCCACACCTTTGCAGTGCCACACCATCTTATGTCTCACCTTACCAAACCCCCCCCCCCCCCCCCCCACACACACACACACTGTTTCTCCACTCCTTCCCAGTTCGCACCTACTTCTTTCACCTCATTCAGTCACGTCTGCCATCTCCCTTCTTCACACTTATTCACCCTTGGACCTGCTACCCATAGTAATATATTTTTGTTTCCCCCTTTTGTATCCTTTTCACACGTATTTTGGTGTTTTTTTTTCAAAATTTATCGGATGTAATACTACGTTATTTACCCTATTTAATTGATTTTTCGCATTATTTTCCACAGCCATGGATCATTACACCTTCCATCTGTGTCAATACAAAACAAGTTTCAGTATCCATACCCAGATTCCAGTCCCTAATACTGTTCCTGCACTGTTGCTTGGCTCATGGAATCCCAACAAATGGCCTTACCATCAAATGACCCATCTCTGGCTGCCACCCCGCCTTCCACAATTACCGCCACCTTTTTAGATTCCGCCAAACCTTATTCCTCACCTACGTAGTCCTGCAAACCTATAACAATAAAGTCCAACCTACTTACAGTACCTTCTCTCCATCTGCAAAATTCTCCTGCTACTCAATGCCAAGTTCATGGAGTCCATAACATGCATTGAAACACTTGCCCTGCAGGAACTTGAGTAACATGCACTGTGCCACCTCAAAAAGCTCTCCATCCTGATCACTTCCTACTCCTGCCCTGTCCACCACCTCTACAACAACCGCATAACCTCCACCATGTCCCCTCATAGCAGACACTAACCACACCCAACAAAACTCCCTCTCACCACTGCACACAGTCCAGAACCTAAACAGACCCATAACACAGTCATGAGCCTTTCGTCTAGAAGCCTTAGCCCCACGAAAATATCAGTCCTTTGCAAATGCCTCACCTTTTGCCCCACTCCCAAATTCAGTCATGCAGGACTTGTTAAAGACCTTCTCTCCTTATCCCAGTCCCTACAGTGGAGACACTTTTTCGCCCCCAACCATACCAGTCAGACTCAACCAGAGACCCATCTTGAACCCTGCCTAACGCAGTCCACTCCGTCATCTAACTGTGATACACTCCCACTGCCCCCAAAATTACTCCTTTTTAACTTTGCAGTATTTCTTAACCTCAGACCTAAATCTGATCTCCACCCTATAATCCTACCAGTAGACAAAGGCTCCATCATTGTTGTTTTTCATCTGCAAGGATTACCTTCCAGATGGACTCTGCCCGCTCTCAGATACTTCCACCACCAACCTTACCAAATTGACCCAATTCCAGAAATCCAGCAAGATCTCCTATCAGTACTCAAATCTATTTAGGCCCACCACAGAACCTCACCCTGGAATCCATCTCTCATATCACCCCTACCACTCCTCACATGCTTCTTCCTCTACATGCATCCTAAAGTCCATAAACCTAACCACCTAGGATGTCCCATCATTGCCAGTTACAGTGCCCCCACTGAGAGAATCTGTGTTGTCATAAACCAACCAACACCTTCAACATATTACCTGGAACCTACTCTCCTACATAAAATATACCAACCATTCGTTCCACCGATTCTCCACATTTCCCCTCCCTTAACCACACGGTGCCCTGCTCGTCACTACTGACGCCACCTCCTTTATACTAACATTCCTAATGCCCATACCCTTATTGCAATTGAACACTACCTTTTCCAATGCCCAATCGCTACCACCTTCCTACTTGCCATGACCATGTGCATGCTCATGCACAATTACTTCTCCTTTAAAGGCATTTCCTACAAACAAATCTGGGTTACAGCTATGTGCATCCACATGGCACCATCCCGTGCCAACCTATTCATGGGCCATCTAGAGGAATGCTTTCTAATTGCCCAGAATCATAAACCCCTAACCTGCTTCAGATTCATTGATGGCATCTTTGCGATCTGGATCAAGGGTGAAGACACCCTACCCACATTCCTCCAGAACCTCAATAACTTTTCCCCCATTTGCTTCACCTGCTCCTAGTGAATCCAAGAGGCCACCTTCTTAGATTTTGAGCACCACTTCTGTCCATAACATATGTAGTAAACACAAGCAATACATCCACTTCGACAGCTGCCACCCAGTCCATACCAAGAAGTTCCTTCTGTACAGCCTAGCCACCCGTGGTCATCACATCTGCAGTGAAGCCTTCACACTCCACATTTATCCCCCCAACCTAGTACAAAAACAAGTCTCCTGTGCCTTATCTTTCCAGTCTCCCATCCCTCCCACAGTGATATTCTGCCTACCACCAAACCTACACAATATACTCTTCCATCCTTACACAACTACCACTCCCAACCCCTTACCTCATGGCTCATACCCATGTAACAGACCTAGATGCAAGCCCCTTCCCATACATCCTGCTACCTCCACATCCTCCAGTCTGGTCACGAACATCACCTATCCCATCAAAGGAAGGACTACCTGTGAAACCAGTCATGTGATCTACAAACGAAGCTAAGCTGCAACCACTGTGCTGCATTCTTGACAACCAATAAGCTGTCTGTCTGCATGAATGCAACTGACAAACTGTGGCCAGGAAACAAATGGACCACCCTGTTGCTGAACATGCTTCCAAACATGACATCCTTCTTGTCAGTGTCTGCTTCACAGCCTGTGCCATATTGATCCTTCCCATCGACACCAGTTTTTCTGAATCGCCCAGGTGGGTACTTTCTCTGCAATACATCCTGCATTCCCATAACCCCTGCACTCAAACTTCATTAGTCAATGTCCTCATCAATCAAGCCTGTTACCTGTTCCCATTCCAGCACCACACGGCTGTAATAACACCATCACACTCAAGTCCTTTTATATCTCCCCTTTTCCGCTACTTCCCCCTCCCCCCACCCCCAACTCCTGCTGCCCTCCATCTCATCTAACCTGCTGCGCTTCAGTTTCTGCCACCACCACCACAAACTAGCCATTGCCCTCCACACGCCAGCCTCCTCCTTACCCATACCCAATCGCCACTCCCATCATGCACTGGCGCTGCTGCTTGTAGTGTGGTTTCAGTTGCCTGTGACTTTGTGTGAGTTGGATATGTGCATGCATATACGTGTGTGTGTTTGTTTGTGTGTGTGTGCCTACATTTATTGTTGACAAAGGCCTTAGTGGCCAAAAGCTTTATTAGTCAGTATCTTCGACCCATCATCTCTGCTATATGGTGAGTAGCAACTTTGCTTTTCATAATATTGAGAACAACTTTTATCTGTTTCACTGAGCATCCTGTATTTTGTTTTAAAGGCATATCAACAACTGATTCTTAGGTGAACTTTGTTAAGAATATAACACACGCAGTCTCTTTTGGTAGTACTGTGGCAGTCGTTTGCAAAAAGTTGCAGCATGCCATAGCAAGTAGTACACATAAATACAACTGTTGTGCTAGTTTGCAATATGTTTTTTAACCAACAAATCTACATCACATGTACTTTGGGATTATACGAGGCCATTTACCGAAAAGCAGAAGCGTCGAGTTGTCGATAGGAACATACAAAAGAAATAAGACTTGCAAACTATCAGGGTTATCCATTGACGAGGTAGAGTAAAATAAAGTAAAACACACACACATACACACACTCACACACACACACACACACACACACACGCACACACATGTGCAAACAGTCACAGTTCCTTGCTAGGAATGTGGGAGGGAGAGGTGGCAGGTATAAGGGCTGGCAAGTTTGTTGAGGCTGGTGGGAAATGGCACACATTGAAGGCAACATGAATTGGGAGGGGCTGACAGGACAGATGGAGCAAAAACTGTTGGGTGAGGGTGTGGGGAAGGCGGGTTACCTGATTGAGGCCAGGGCTATTATGCGAGTGGAGGATTTGTTGCAAGGAAAGCTCTTGTCTGGGCAGTTCAAAGAAGCTTGTCGTGGATGGAAGGCTACATATGGCTTGGGTTGTACAGCAGTCATTCAAATTAAGCATGTTGTTCTCAGCTGCATGTAGCGCCACCAAGTGGTGAACTTTGTTCTTGAGAACAGTTTGGAAGCAGCCATTCGTCTTGGTGAACAGCTTAATGGTGGTAATCCCAAAGTAAAATGCTGTGTAGTGTTTGCAGCGGAGTTGATATGTGGGATGGCTGTTTTCGAAGGTGGCGAAGGTGGCCTGGTCACTGAGGGGATACAATAAGCTTGTGCCAGACTGCAATAAGAGGTCCTTCTGTAGTCATTGAAAAATTCACAGATAGCCCTGCCTTTGTTGGGATAGGTGATGTTCATGACTGAACTGGAGTAGGTGGTGGTGGTAGGATTTATGGGACATCTATTACAGGGGTATGAGTCTTGAGGTAAGAGTTTGAGAGCAGGGAATGTGTAAGAATGGACGAGTAAATTGTGTAGGTTTGGTGGACAGTGGAATAGAACTGTGGGAGGGGTTGGGAGGACAGTGGGCAGGACAATTCCCATTTCAGGGCATGAGAAAAGGTAGTCGAAGTCCTGACAGAGAACGTAATTTAATTGCTCCAGTCCTGGATTGTACTAAGTTAAGAGCGGAATGGTCCTCCGTGGCCAGACGGTGGAACTTTTGGAGGTGGTGGGGAGCTGTAAAGATAAGGCACAGAAGGTTTGTTTTTGTAAAAGGTTGAGATGATAATTATGGTGTGTGAAGACTTCAGTGAGACATTCAGTATATTTCGAGAGGGAAGGCTCATCACTGCAGATGCAATGACCACAGGGGCTAGGCTGTATGGAAGGAACTTCTTGGTATGGAATGCGTGGCAGCTGTCGAAGTGGAGGTATTGCTGGTGGTTGGTTGGTTTGATATGGACAGCAGTACTGATGTAGCAACCTTTGAGGTGGAGGTCAACATCTAGGAAGGTGGAAGGTTGAGTAGGAGCAGGTGAAGCAAAGGGGGGAAAAGTTGTTGAGGTTCTGGAGAAATGTGGGTAGGGCATCCTCACCCTTGATCCGGACTTCAAAGATATCAGCAATGAATCTGATCCAGGTACGGGGTTTAGGATTCTAGATGATTAGGAAGAATTCCGCTAGATGGCCCATAAATAGGTTGGCACAGGATGGTGCCATGTGGGTACATATAGCCATAGCTTGGATTTGTTTGTAGGTAATGCCTTCAGGGGAGAAGTAATTGTGCATGAGAATATAGATGGTCATGGCAAGTAGGAAGGAGGTTTTTGGTTTGGAAGCTGTTGGGCATTGGGAAAGGAAGTGTTCAATAGCTTTAAGGGTATGGGCATTAGGAATATTAGTGTAAAAGGAGGGCACCATGTGACAAAGGGACAGGGACTGAGGAGCGTCGGTGGAGGAAACAGTTGGTATCTTTTATGTAGGAGGGTAGGTTCCGGGTAATAGGTTGAAGGTGTTGGTTGTTCTATGACAGCAGAGATGCTGTCACTGGGGGCACTGTAACCAGAAATGATGGGGCTTCCTGGGTGGTTATGTTTATGGACTGTAGCAAGCATATAGAGGGTAGGAGAGTGGGGAGTGGTATGGGTTCCATTCCTGGAATACAGTCTATGTGGTAAGGTTGGTGGTGGAAGTATCTGAAAGCTGCCGGAGTCCTTCTGCCAGGTAATCCTTGTGGCTCAAAACAACGATGGTGGAGCCTTTTTTCTGAAGGTAGGACTGAATGATTGGGATCAATTTTTAGATGGTTGACCAGTTCTTTCTGTTGATGTAAGGTTAGTTTGCATGTTGAGGGATTTGGGGAATGATGGTAAGGTAAGGTTCAAGGTCAAGACTTTCTGGAAAGTTAAAAGGAGTGATTTTGGAGGCAGAGAGGATTGATCACAGTTGGCTGGAGGAGTGAACTGAGTTAGGCAGGGTTCAGAATAGGTCTCTGGTTGAGTCTGATTGGTAAGGTTGGTGGTGAAAAAGTGTTTCCACCGTAGGGACCGGCAGGAGGAGAGAAGGTTTTTAACATGTCCTACATGATTCAATTTGGGAGTGGGCAAAAGGTTAGACCTTTGGAAAGGACTGATATTTTTGTGGGGCTAAGGTTTCTTGAGGAATGGTTCACGACTGTGTTACAGGCCTGTTTCGGTTCTGGAATCTGTGTGGGGTTCTTGGTCCAGCATCGTATGTCCCACATTACTCCCATCGATATAATTAATCATATACTTTCCAATTAATCACTCTCCCTGCTTCAGTCTCCCATATATTTGCGAGCTTTTTCCCACACCTTTGCAGTGCCACACCATCTTATGTCTCATTCTACCAATCCCCCCAACCCCACCCCCCACACACACACATTGTTTCACCACTCCATCCCAGTTCGCACCTACTTCTTTCACCTCATTCAGTCACGTCTGCCATCTCCCTTCTTCACACTTATTCACCCTTGGACCTGCTACCCATAGTAATATATTCTGCTTTCCCCCTTTTGTATCCTTTTCACACGTACTTTCGGTGTTTTTTTTTTCAAAATTTAACGGATGTAATACTACGTTATTTACCCCATTTTATTGATTTTTCGCATTATTTTCCACCGCCATGGATCATTACACCTTCCATCTGTGTCAATACAAAACAAGTTTCTGTATCCATACCCAGATCCCAGTCCCTAATACTGTTCCTGCACTGTTGCTTGGCTCATGGAATCCCAACAAATGGCCTTACCATCAAATGACCCATCTCTGGCTGCCACCCCGCCTTCCACAATTACCGCCACCTTTTTAGATTCCGCCAAACCTTATTCCTCACCTACATAGTCCTGCAAACCTATAACAATAAAGTCCAACCTACTTACAGTACCTTCTCTCCATCTGCAAAATTCTCCTGCTACTCAATCCCAAGTTCATGGAGTCCATAACATGCATTGAAACACTTGCCCTGCAGCAACATGAGTAACATGCACTGTGCCACCTCAAAAAGATCTCCATCCTGATCACTTCCTACTCCTGCCCTGTCCACCACCTCTACAACAACCGCATAACCTCCACCATGTCCCCTCATAGCAGAAACTAACCACACCCTCCAAAACTCCCTCTCACCACTGCACACAGTCCAGAACCTAAACAGACCCAAAACACAGTCATGAACCTTTCGTCTAGAAGCCTTAGCCCCACGAAAATATCAGTCCTTTGCAAAGGCCTCACCTTTTGCCCCACTCCCAAATTCAGTCATGCAGGACTTGTTAAAGACCTTCTCTCCTTATCCCAGTCCCTACAGTGGAAACACTTTTTCGCCACCAACCATACCAGTCAGACTCAACCAGAGACCCATCTTGAACCCTGCCTAACGCAGTCCACTCCGTCATCCAACCGTGATACACTCCCACTGCCCCGAAAATTACTCCTTTTTAACTTTGCAGTATTTCGTAACCTCAGACCTAAATCTGATCTCCACCTTATAATCCTACCAGTAGACAAAGGCTCCATCATTGTTGTTTTTCATCTGCAAGGATTACCTGGCAGATGGACTCTGCCCGCTCTCAGATACTTCCACCACCAACCTTACCAAATTGACCCAATTCCAGAAATCCAGCAAGATGTCCTATCAGTACTCAAATCTATTTAGGCCCACCACAGAACCTCACCCTGGAATCCATCTCTCTTATCACCCCTACCACTCCTCACATGCTTCCTCCTCTACATGCATCCTAAAGTCCATAAACCTAACCACCTAGGATGCCCCATCATTGCCAGTTACAGGGCCCCCACTGAGAGAATCTGTGTTGTCATAAACCAACCAACACCTTCAACATATTACCTGTAACTTACCCTCCTACATAAAAGATACCAACCATTTCCTCCACCGATTCTCCACATTTCTCCTCCCTTAACCACACTATGCCCTGCTCGTCACTACTGAGGCCACCTCCTTTATACTAACATTCCTAATGCCCATACCCTTAACGCAATTGAACACTACCTTTTCCAATGCCCAATCGCTACCACCTTCCTACTTGCCATGACCATGTATATGCTCATGCACAATTACTTCTCCTTTAATGGCATTTCCTACAAACAAATCTGGGTTACAGCTATGTGCATCCACATGGCACCATCCTGTGCCAACCTATTCATGGGCCATCTAGAGGAATGCTTTCTAATTGCCCAGAATCATAAATCCCTAACCTGCTTCAGATTCATTGATGGCATCTTTGCGATCTGGATCAAGGGTGAATACACCCTACCCACATTCCTCCAGAACCTCAATAACTTTTCCCCCATTAGCTTCACCTGCTCCTAGTGAATCCAAGAGGCCACCTTCTTAGATTTTGAGCACCACTTCTGTCCATAACATATGTAGTAAACACAAGCAATACATCCACTTCGACAGCTGCCACCCAGTCCATACCAAGAAGTTCCTTCTGTACAGCCTAGCCACCCGTGGTCATCACATCTGCAGTGAAGCCTTCACACTCCACATTTATCCCCCCAACCTAGTACAAAAACAAGTCTCCTGTGCCTTATCTTTCCAGTCTCCCATCCCTCCCACAGTGATATTCTGCCTACCACCAAACCTACACAATATACTCTTCCATCCTTACACAACTACCACTCCCAACCCCTTACCTCATGGCTCATACCCTTGTAACAGACCTAGATGCAAGACCCATCCCATACATCCTGCTACCTCCACATCCTCCAGTCTGGTCACGAAAATCACCTATTCCATCAAAGGCAGGACTACCTGTGAAACCAGTCATGTGATCTACAAACGAAGCTAAGCTGCAACCACTGTGCTGCATTCTTGACAACCAATAAGCTGTCTGTCTGCATGAATGCAACTGACAAACTGTGGCCAGGAAACAAATGGACCACCCTGTTGCTGAACATGCTTCCAAACATGACATCCTTCTTTTCAGTGTCTGCTTCACAGCCTGTGCCATATTGATCCTTCCCATCAACACCAGTTTATCTGAATCGCCCAGGTGGGTACTTTCTCTGCAATACATCCTGCATTCCCATAACACCATGCACTCAAACTTCATTAGTCAATGTCCTCATCAATCAAGCCTGTTACCTGTTCCCATTCCAGCACTACACAGCTGTAATTCCACCATCACACTCAAGTCCTTTTATATCTCCCCTTTTCCGCTACTTCCCCCTCCCCCCACCCCCAACTCCTGCTGCCCTCCATCTCATCTAACCTGCTGCGCTTCAGTTTCTGCCACCACCACCACAAACTAGCCATTGCCCTCCACACGCCAGCCTCCTCCTTACCCATACCCAATCGCCACTCCCATCATGCACTGGCGCTGCTGCTTGCAGTGTGGTTTCAGTTGCCTGTGACTTTGTGTGAGTTGGATATGTGCATGCATATACGTGTGTGTGTTTGTTTGTGTGTGTGTGCCTACATTTATTGTTGACAAAGGCCTTAATGGTCAAAAGCTTTATTTGTCGGTATCTTCGACCCAGCATCTCTGCTATATGGTGAGTAGCAACTTTGCTTTTCATAATATTGAGAACAACTTGTATCTGTTTCATTGAGCATCCTGTTGTTCTAAAGGCATATCAACAAACGATTCTTAGGTAAAATTTGTTAAGAATATAACACACGCAGTCTCTTTTGGTAGTACTGTGGCAGTCGTTTGCAAAAAGTTACAGCATGCCATAGGAAGTAGTACACATAAATACAACTGTTGTGCCAGTTTGCCATATGTTTTTTAACCAACAAATCTACATCGCATGTACTTTGGGATTATACGAGGCCATTTACCGAATAGCAGAAGCGTCGAGTTGTCGATAGGAACATACAAAAGAAAGAAGACTTGCACACTACCAGGGTTATCCATTGATGAGGTAGAGTAAAATAAAGTAAAACACACACATATACACACACTCACACACACACACACACACACACACACACACACACACACACACACACACACACATGTACACACAGTCACAGTTCCTCGCTAGGAATGTGGGAGGGAGAGGTGGCAGGTATAAGGGCTGGCAAGTTTGTTGAGGCTGGTGGGAAATGGCACACATTGAAGGCAACATGAATTGGGAGGGGCTGACAGGACAGATGGAGCAAAAACTGTTGGGTGAGGGTGTGGGGAAGGCTGGTTACCTGATTGAGGCCAGGGCAATTATGGGTGTGGAGGATTTGTTGCAAGGAAAGCTCTCGTCTGGGCAGTTCAAAGAAGCCTGTCGTGGATGGAAGGCTACATATGGCTTGGGTTGTAAAGCAGTCATTCAAATTAAGCATGTTGTTCTCAGCTGCATGTAGCGCCACCAAGTGGTGAACTTTGTTCTTGAGAACAGTTTGGAAGCAGCCATTCGTCTTGGTGAACAGCTTAATGGTGGTAATCCCAAAGTAAAATGCTGTGTAGTGTTTGCAGCGGAGTTGATATGTGAGATGGCTGTTTTCAAGGTGGCGAAGGTGGCCTGGTCACTGAGGGGATACAATAAGCTTGTGCCAGACTGCAATGAGGTGCTTCTGTAGTCATTGAAAAATGACAGATATTAGATGAACGAGTACTGCCATTCATGCAATTTTGATATTCCTCTTATATTTTTAATGGTATTATTCATGATTTACTTCCAAAACCAATGTACAGAAGTTCGCTTGAGACGACAGCATAACAAAATAAATTAATGTGCATCTTTGGTAACAACTTAATAAAATGTGTTTTTTTAATTTATTTCTCTGTTCATGGTTTTATTTGAATAATATGCTTTTATTGATTCAGGTGGCTTGAAATCATGGCATCTTCAGCTGATGTGAAATATATACCCATGGAAATCCAAATTGTAAACCCCCAACGACGCCTTGCGGAACCTTATTTCAATGCAGCTTATCCAAAGTAAGAATAGATCTGGGAAAGATGCATTAACATAATGATACTTGTGATGATATAAACATTATCGTAATAATGTGCCTTGCATAATAATGTGCTATGAAAGAAGGTAAGTAACAAAGCACATGGCTACCAGATTGTTTGTGCCTTCCATAGTGATAAACATAGTTGACTTGCATCAAACGTAATTGTGAGGGCATACTTCAGATAATACTCCATTCCTGTAGTAGTCAGAGATTAATTTATTGTTAGCTGCAGGACCTGAAAATTCAAGTAAAGAATATGAGAAAATCATAGAAGCAATTTTCCATTGACTACTTATAATTAATTATATATTATTAACAGGATGAATCTGTGAACTGTGCTCTATCATTTATTTTCAACTTCTGATATCGTTCCATTTTCTTGCTTTCTATTGCTCCCCCTCTCTTGTGGTGCACATGCATTTGCTTAGCGTGCTATTGCAGGGAAATGAAAGAAATAATAAAATGAGATGATGACTGTGACTGAATGGGGTAAGGGGCCATTGGCTCTATATGTCAAAAATCATAGAGTCAGGAATCAAACCACACACAAAAATTTCAATGCAGGATAGCTCTCTACTGTTGATTGTGCAGTGTGTTCACCTGCCTTTGTAGGCATTGTAGTGTGGGAAGTCTGGCAGTGAGCAATAACTTTCCAGTGATTTTCAGGACCAAATGAAACACACCAGTAGGACAATTTACCATTCTATTGATTGATCTGTACTCAAATTTCTTGTTGGTTTTGGAATTCCACCTGTAGCAGTGAGGAATGGCAGTCTGCAATAAGTGAGATATGCACATTGATGTGGACACTCATAAGCAGACCACCTGCAGAAAATCACACAGCTTTATGAATGGTGAGAACGAAGTACTGCCTTTTTATTAAAGAGGTTATAGCATGGATTCGCGAACATAATACGTCATTCCAGAAAGTCAGCTGGGAGAATTTCAGTACAGTGGTAATAGTCAGAGATTAATTTATTGTTAGCTGTAGGACCTGAAAATTCAAGTAAAGAATATGAGAATATGTCCTTGCATTATGGTCCTCTCGTAACATCCTCTTCCCTATGATAAGCACCGATGGTAGCCCCTCCTGCTGAAGCTTTGCAATTGTTGAATGGGTCTTGAGTTTCCTTGGACCCATCACTGATCTGCACCTCTGGACTGTAGTAGGGCTACATATAGAGAACATGGGTGATGCGTCTGCGCTTTTGTCTTGTTGATGAGCTGTACTAGTTCTTGACTTCAATGTGATGACCTACAAGCAAAGAAGGATACAATATGGCCCAAAGTGGTCCAAAAGTGCCTTTTCCAATATCCCCGCTTTCTGCACAGGTGTATATAACCACAAGGTTAGATAAGCTATATGTAAAAGATTATACATAGGAATAACTTAGGAAAAGAGAAGAAGTTGTCACATACATTAAGACAGAGTATAACTTCAGAAGCATGGAGACAGCTGGATTTTATTCTCATCAGCACGTAGGAGTGTATGCTTGTGAATTAATGCCGAAAAATGGTTCACTTATAATTATAACCGTACGTAGATCCCCACTGGAAATTTTGAGCTATTTATGAGGAACCTAGATTCTGTTCAGTGTTATTTGTTGGACAGCAGCAAGCAATTAATACTCTGAGGTGATTTCAGTGTAGATTTTTTAAAGGATTCTGATAGTAAAACTGATCTGGAATCCTTATTTGGATCGTAAAATTTGGTATCAGTAATTAATTTTCCAACATGAGTGGATGAAGACGGAAGGGCCTTGATAAAGACGAGAACATGTTGGGATCCTGCAGTAGCTTCCTTCCTTCGATGTCGTGTAGTGCCCTCTTAGCACAAGTTTTTTACTTACTAAAATACATAATGCAACATTAAGGGTATATAGGAATGGCCTAAAGGCAGGTTTGTATTTTGTTTGAAAAATAATCATATATATTGTTGGTAATCGTGCGCCGCCATGGTCCATTCCCTAGGCTGTGGTCTGTATCTGGCTACGGCAGTTTGACCAGTTACGGTCATACTATACGAATAATGGAGAACAATCTGGAGCAGTATTAATGCTGTTTAGTTTTGGTACTGTAAGTTATCGTTTGGTGTCCCATGACTTAGAAACTTACTGTGAATGTAATCAAAGTTACTAAATCGTTGCGTGTGTTGTGTGCTCAAGATATAACATGAACACAGCAAGTCGACCCACCTGCATGAGAACTCAGCTCTCTTGGCATCGCCAAGTTCATGAAATTACAATGTACCAAAAATGAACTGGGGTAGAGTTAATCATGTCTGAGGGCTTGGACTAGATGGTTGGCGTTATTGCGAATTGATTTCTTTATGGAACCTAGTCATTGTTGCCAGCCACCAGTGCAGGACGGTTCTTTTACATTCAATTCATTTAATTATTGTGAGTTAATTATAATCAACGACAGCAGTTCGAAGGTGTAGGGTAACAGTGTACCGCTCTTCAAAAAAACCATTGTTCATTATTCTAAAAGATTTGTTGGAATTCTCATCTTGTGGGTGGATCTATATGTATCCCAGATGTCTCGGCGATTCAAAGATATTGTGGATCGATGAGTACGAATGAATAGTTAGAACCTGCACACATAGTCCTATTCAAGTTTGAAAATATTATTATTTCTATGAATGTGTTTCTTACAGCAATATAAGGACTGCCATCCATATTCCATCGGCAGTGCCGTATTACCACACGAACGATCTGCGGACAGAGTATGAAAGTATAACTGAAGAGTTTACGAAGCTTCTAGGACCAGATGACTTACAGATTTTGATTGAGCACCACGAGATATCATCAAAGAAGTTCAGCAAAAAATCCAGCTAATATCAAGCACTTTTTGTCCTTAATTTTCAAGGAAGAGTATTAAACCAACAAACCGCTTCGCTTTTCTGAATGAGAGGACTTTCTAAACAGTGCGGTTATTAACGAGAATATCTTCTCACCCCTTAACAGCTACAATTTTTGATTCATCGTGATTAATTACTCAGACTCTCTTCAATCTTTCACTGTCGATTAGAGTTACCTTTATTGTTGTAGTTAACTGATCTATATATCAGTGTAGAGGAATAGGGAGATATGCGGGTTTGCATATTTTGACGCTAAACTGAGTGTATCTACTATAAAACGTCATTGAAGATTACAACAAACTTGACAAAATCCATCGAAATCACAGATATCAACGATGTCTCCCTGCAAACCTCAACGACAAATGGGAGAAGATGAACGTACTCATTCTGTTTCAGCACAGTACTGACCTCGCACAGAGTTCAAATATAAAGCCGAGAATGGAAGAGCTCAGTTAAGTATATGACCTCTGCTGGAGCAGTCAGCTTCATCGAGTAGCTCTAACGAATTATTCAAGTCCTACACGGAATTGTAATTTTCTTAATGCTGAACATTGCATTTCACGAGAACAGTTTGCTTTTGTTATTAATCATGTAATGAATAAATTTCATACATTGTAGTTCAACTGAGGCATCGCCTGGAGCAATCCAAAAACCCACAGTTATGTACGGAGATCGTACTTCTGCCTGCTCATAACAATACTGAAAGGCAACAGTTAGTAGACGTGGGTTACTGAACACACTCCTACTGCACACTCTAATTCACACCAAAAATAATTCGTGGCTTCATTAAAGTCTTGTATGTAAACTGCTTGGTTACTATTACCTCTCTTTGTCATCATATAATCTAGGACTTTCTGGTGACGAAATGAACGAAATCTTGTATGTGGCGTGACAAAAATCGTGGGATGCCTCCCAATATCGTGCTTGACCTCTTTTATACGGCGTAGTGCAGCAGCGCGACGTGGTGAGGACTCAACAAGTTGTTGGAAGTCCCCTACAACAACATTGAGGCATGCTGCCTCTACAACGGAAGTGTAGCCGGTGTAGACCTAGTGTACTAACTGATGTACCGATTACGTCCCATAAATCTTCGATGGGGTTCATGTTGGTCGATCTGGTTCAAAATGGTTCAAATGGCTCTAAGCACTATGGGACTTCACTTCTGAGGTCATCAGTCCCATAGAACTACTTAAACCTAACTAACCTAAGGACATCGCACACATCCATGCCCGAGGCAGGATTCGAACCTGAGACCGTAGCGGTCGCACTGTTCCAGAATGTAGAACCGCTCGGCCACTCTGGCCGGCAACATTAAGTTCATGAATACTTGAAAATTGTCTCCAAGTAGCCGAACATAACGATTTCAAATAGCGATCGGTTCAATTTGACCATGTAAACACAGCCAACACCCATTACGGCGCGTCAACCAGCTTGTAAAGTGACTTAATGACAACTTGGGTCCACTGCTTCGTGGGGTCTGCTCCACACTCTGCCCCTACCGTCAGCTCTTACCAAATGAAATGACTCATCTAACCAGGCGACGGATCTCCAGTCGTCTAAGGTCCAATCGATGTGATCAAGAGAACAAGACAAGCGCAGCAGACGATTTCGTGCTGTTAGCAAAGGCACTTGCGTCGGTCGTCTTCTGCCATAGTTCATTAACGTCAAATTTCGCCACACTATCCTAACGGATATGTTCTTCGTACTTCCCCCATTGATATCTGCTGTTATTTCACGCAGTGTTGCTTGTCTGTTAGCACTGACAACTCTATGCAAACGCTGCTTCTCTTAGTGGTAATGTGAAGGCTGTCGCCGAATGCGTTGTCCGTGGGGAGAGGTAATTCCACCAATTTTGGTACTCTGGGCAAACTCTTGACACTGCGGATCTCTGAATGCTGAATTCTCTAACGATTTCCGGAGTGGAATGTCACATGCGTCTAGCTACAACCACCATTCCGGTCGCGCAGCCATAGTCTTCACTTGAATCACCTGAGTAGACATATCCGCCCCCGGTAGCTGAGTGGTCAGCGCGGCAGAATGTCAATCGTAAGGGCCCGGTTTCGATTCCCGTCTGGGTCGGAGATTATCTCCGCTCAGGGACTGGTTGTTGTGTTGTCCTGATCTTCATCATTTCATCCCCATCGACGCGCAAGTCCCCGCAGTGGCGTTAAATCGAGAGACTTGCACCCGGCGAATGGTCTACCTAACGGGAGGCCCTAGTCACGCGACATTATTATTATACCTGAGTATACATGACGGCTCCACCAATGCACTACCCTTTCGTACCCTGTGTACACGATGCAACCAGCAATCTGTGTATGTGCATGTCGCTATTCCATGACGTGTAGGCCGGCCGTGGTGGCCGAGCGGTTCTGGGTGCTTCAGTCCGGAACCGAGCGACCGCTACGGTCGCAGATCCGAATCCTGCCTCGGGCACGGATGTGTGTGATGTCTTTAGGTTAGTTAGGTTTAAGTAGTTCTAAGTTCTAGGGGACTGATGACCTCAGATGTTAAGTCCCATAGTGCTCAGAGCCATTTGAACCATTTGAACCATGACTTGTAAATTTCAGGGTGACATTTACGGTGCTCAAAGTTTCTTGCGTTAGAAGAGAAAGAGCGCACCCTTGGTCTTGGTGCGTCACATTCTATCCTTCACGGAGGTAATTTGGCACAACGTTTCACAAGACGAGAATCTTGATCCGCCACTCGTTTCCAACAGTCGCACTACCATTGTTTTCGCACGCCGTGCCGGCTGGCTCGACTCAGTTTACGACAACGGAATGGAGGCCCCACGGGCGGGGTGAGGAGCGCCCGCGAGGAGTCGTAGCCGACCGGGCGGTGCGGGGGGGTGGGGGGGGGGGCGCAGGGCGAAGGGAGACGAAGGCTAGACGAGTAGGAGGCACATAAAACTGTAATTGGTTCCGTGCCATAGAAAGCCGAGTAGCGGTAGCAGTTTGTGACGAGAATGTGCGCGCAGAGGCCGGAGATCAAGGCGGCCGGCGGCGGCACGCGGCGGCGCCGTTGGCGAAGAAATTCTGCTGCGGAGGCGTCTGCGGCGGGATGCGGCGCACGTCCGCACCCGGAACTCGTGTGGGCGGCGGGGCGCGGCGTGGTGCGGCGTGGCGGGGCCCGAGTAGTGGCCAGGGGCGGGGCGGGGGGCATTTGGAAGGGGGGGGGGGGGCGGATTGCGCGGGCCTGCCGAGATTCCGCTGGCTCCATCGTGGTAGTGGCAGGCCGCCTTCAGATCCTCTCTGCTGCCGGCTCCTCTGCGCTTTCTTCTTTCGACAACTGGCAGACTCTTACCGTTTCTGTTCTCTGTATGTGAGGTTCCCTTCACATTGTGATTGCTGATGGGCTGAAAGTACAGGACTTTTCTTTCCTTCTAGTATCACAAGCCTCATTTGTAAGCAGTGTTGGCACAGTTCTACTCTGACAGTTACTATAGTTGCAACACCAGGAAGGGTAGCAGTTCTGCTTGTGTATCTTTGTAGGAAGAACACGTCATTAAAAAAATGGCTCTGAGAACTATGGGACTTAACTTCTAAGGTCATCAGTCCCCTAGAACGTTGAACTACTTAAACCTAACTAACCTAAGGATATCACACATATCCATGCCCGAGGCAGGATTCGAACCTGCGACCGTAGCGCGGTTTCAGACTGTAGCGCCTAGAACCGTTCGGCCACCCCACACGTGATTAAGCTATAGATGGTGTGGCGACAAACAAATTGGGAAGTTTAGTGCCCCTTGAGCTGGTATGAAATGATCTGAAACTACGAAATTGCTTCGCTTGAAGTATTCCTCCTCTTTTTTTGTTTTTGTTTTTTTTGTTTTTAACTTGTTTCATCTCTTCGTGGACTTCATACCCTTACAACCTTTGTAATACGTGCATGTACAGAGTGAGCCAGAATTCCTATTAAACAGTTAAAGCTGCTGTAGTGGTGCCTCAGGTCAGTAATATTTTGGTAATAAACCCATGCGAGGAAACCCACCGTTTGGAATACGAACGACTTTGAAAGAACGTCAAGAGGTACACTGCAGGTGCATCAGTCAACTCATACTTTCATGAACTGCTACATATGTTCGAAGTGGCGACCAAGGGCTTCGTTGCACAAAACCTGTTAATGTATACACAGAGTGCCCTGAACGACCTCCGCCGGAGCCATTTCATGGGCAAGGAGATCGTTCTGTGACTCTGTAGGAGTCTTGTGAACTACGCTGTTGGTGTAACCAACAACAAAAAGTTCAGAGGTGTTAAATCGAGCCGCCAACTAGTCGACCCACCGCGACCTATCCAACCGTTCTCCATTGTTTCTTGAATGTGCTGGCGGACGTCGCTTGACATCCCGTGGCGCTCCATCATGTTGGAGTCACATCGCTAGACGGATACGCAATGGCACATCCTCTTGCAACAGCACATCTAGGAGGAAGGGCAAGTTGCTGTGAACCGTTAGACCCATTAGGCGAAGTAGAATATACTGATCAATCAGACGACCGTGTAAAATAACAGCCCACATATTAATACCGAAAAATGTTGAAATCCATCGGGATGTGCGGAACGAGAATTGCCCTGTTCCGATAGCTGTCCAGACACTCGTATGAGAAATGTGCTTCACCTGTGAAAAAACTTAATCGAGAAAAGTTTGGAACGTCAACACAACGGTGTAGGAACCATGCGCAGTAATCGCCATGTGGCTCAAAATCAACTGGGCCCATTGCCTGCACCCAATGGAGGTGGTATGAATGAAGTTAGTGTTCATGTAGAACTCGGCAGATGCTGCTCTGGAGTACATAAATACAACCAGCGATGTTGCGAGTACTCGTCGACGTATTCTGGTCGACCAGTTTGAGGACTTCCTCTTCCACGTCAGCATGTCCACGATCACAACCGGCCCTTTTTGGCCTGAAGGTGTCAGCTTCCCTAAGCAATTCTTCGAATCGTGCGAAAACGGTATGTGATAGGCACGACCCGGATATCGTTTGTGATGCAGGCAATGTGCTAATGAATTATTTCGTCCACGTAGCAAAGTGTCGGTGCATTCGGAAAACGTATACTCGACCATTCTGTACTACACCGTCGTTCTCGATCACTCATTGGCAATTGATGTACATGTGCTTCAATTAGTTGGTTTGCTCTTTGATGACATTTGATTTGAAGCCACAAGAGACATCAAGCACTGTTAATGTACATGGGTTGGGTGAAAAGTAGTGGCAACACGGCTATAATTCACACCAGAGTTACTGACAGACGTTCACTGCATCACGTATCCTTAGTATAATGACCCTGCATCACGTCCACCTTCCTCCACAGAACTGGAAGACGTCATACACTGTCGGAACATCCATCTCTGTCAGTGTCTTGCGAGGACCGCCCTATGGGGGAGATGATCTCTTATGATGTCGCGCGTGCCGCAAAGAGGTTCTTTCTTTTTAGCGTACAGGTTGTTATTGCACGGACTCTTTCGAGTAAATAAGATGCATGATCCAGTATCTCCCACTCCTACGTATGCAGGAGCTACTGAATGAGGTTCGTCATGTGGTGTCGTGCACTGCCATGAAGGACAATGGGACGCGATGTCAGAAGGAAACAATATTGTACGCTCCGACCACGCGCCAGTCAGTCTGGATCCACGCACATAGTTCGTGGTTTCACAACATACACTTGGGGCACTCGAAGTAGCCTCCCGCCCTTTCGAAGATTACCGATAGCAACTAATTTAAAAACAGCAGTTCACGCTCAGTGCACTGCTTGAACCGACCTTCAGCTATCAGCTACAGACAGCGGCATGCTATGTGACTCATATCCATCATGTCACGTCAGTGTTTCCTCTATCTTGAATCCAGTCCATGTGTATTGCCTTTAATTGTTCAAAGACGTTTATCTACCAAACGACGCATTCCGGACATTCGTTTATTACCAAATATTGCTGAGCCCCTCTGCAACACGTATAACTTATTGTGGCTCATACAATGCTGAAACATTGCATAATAGTTTTAAATGACAGTTTGGCAATTACATCAAGGAATAATGACGGTTCGTACTAGACTGGCCCATCTTCTTTCCTTTGTGACAT